>NC_054498.1:370269-740539 GCF_017639515.1 Carcharodon carcharias
GATTAATTGCTTGGACAAAAAGACCTTGATTTTTAAGATAGCTTTCCAGGTGAATTAATCAAGTTATAATTGGAATATGCAATTATGTTTGAATTACTGGCAATTGGAGAGAGATCATATGATGAGCCAAAGGCTTTTATATGGTTTAAGCGTATAGGTCTCTCAGAAGAACTGGACTAGCAGTAGAGCTAAGTGGAACTCTTATCTTCTCTCTCTCACCATCCAACTAACAAGCTTGGACCCTGTCTATTAATTTTACCTTGTCTCCATTCTGCAGTAGGCAAAGATTTTTTAAAGAAAGAATTCACTAATTCCATAGCAGCATCTCTAGCTACAGATATAAACCGCCTTGGCACTGAAAGCGATAGATTGACTGTCTTTGGTTGTGCAAATGCGACTGGGATACACAAAGGTAAATTGTAATCAGGAAGAGCAAATGTCCCAGGAGCTTCAAGGGTATTCGGACATAACCTGTTCATTACTATGCCAATAAGAGAGCCTGGGTAGCTAAGGACCTTTTTCTGATTGTTTTCACAACTGCTTTGTACCAGAGGCGCTTACGCATTGTCAGATAGCTGGACCTGAAGAATACTATAAAATCATGTTGCTCCTGGACGATTGTTCAGCACGTTCCCCTGTTGGTGAAGAACAATGTTCTGTTTACTTTCCTCCCAACGTACTTCATTAATTCAGCCAATGGACTAAGGTATTCTTCAGTCCATGAAACGTAAATATAAAGACTCCATTTTGAGTAGTATTCTTGGTGCTGTGAACAGAGGCCTTGGGGGTGGAAGGCTTCCAAAAGGAGCTTACAGTTAAGGGTGCCATCTATGCATCTGCTAATGCCTGGTTCCTTGTTGACAAAGATACCTTGACCAACCTTCGGCCGGCAGTCATAACATTTAAGAAGGAGTATTTGGATGTGCACTTGGGATGCCATGGCATACAAGGCTTTGGGCCCAGTGCTGGAAAATGGGATTAGAATAGTTAGGTACTTGCTTGACCGGCGCAGACTCGATGGGCCAAAGGGCCTTTTTCTGTGCTGTAGACCTCTATGACTCTATGACTTTATGATTCATTAAAGATGATTATATTGACAAAAACTTTGCAAGTCTTTGTATGAACAAGGAAAAATAATCTGGTAAACCAGCTCCTTGAGTATGCAAAGGGTATATCAATGGAATGTTTGAATACACTGGAGGCGAGTTTTAGAAACATAGGGCAGAGCTCCTCTTCTGTCGGGCGAGCGCGTGCTGATCCCAAACGGGAGAAAAATATTGTGTGATGATGTCGGGCGAGTGTCCCAATGTCATTGCGCAATCGCGCAATATTTTGATCGGTGGGCACACGTGGGAGTCGACAGTATGCCCACCAACATTTAAGAGGGCTAGTTAAGCCCATTAATTCATTAATTAAATGGAATTTTTTCCTGCTTGTCCAACCTAACGGTTGGCAGGGGGGCAAAATGGCCAAGCGGCCTTTGGATTTTTGAGGATACCTCATCCACAGGTGGGATGAGGTTTCCAATGTTAATTAAAAATAAAATAAAAATGGACATTAATGGCCAGCGAGCATGAAATCACGGCTGAGGCCCAATCGCAGGCCCACTTGCTGCACCCTACCGACGAGAGGAAAATCCTCCCTGTGGAAATATAGAAAATAGGAGCAGGAGTAGGTAATTCGGTCCTTCAAGCCTGTTCCGCCATTCAATATGACCATGGCTGATCCTCTATCTCTGCGCTATACTCCTGCCCTCTCCCCATATCCGACACCTTTAGGATCTAGAAATCTATTTCCTTCTTAAATATATTCAGTGGCTTGGCCTCCACAGCCTCCTAAGGTGGAGAATTCCATAGGTATATCACCCTCTGAGTGAAGAAGTTGCTCCTCATCTCAGTCCTAAATGGCCTACCCCGTATCCTGAGACCCCTTGTTCTAGACCACCCCCCGCCCCAGCCAGAGGAAGCTTCATCCCTGTATCCAGTCTGTCCAGCCCTGTCAGAATTTTATATGTTTCAATGAGATCCCCTCTCATTCTTCTAAATTCCAGTGAATACAGGCCTAGTCAGCCCAATCTCTCCTCATATGACAATCCTGCCATCCCAGGAATCAGTCTGGTGAACCTTCGCTGCACTCCCTCCAAGGCATGTATATCCTTCCTTAGGTAAAAAGACCAAAACTGTAAACAATACTCTAGGGCCTGAGTTTTTCAAGCGCTACTTATGTGGGTGGGGGTAGGAGGGAGACCAGGCTTGGCACGCAGTTTGTGCATACGTGTGAAAGAACGCTTCAATCTCCCTGAAGCACGGAGCTACCTCAGGGAGATTGAAGCGCTTTTTTTGAAGCGCTTTTTAAAAAAATAAATACATTAAGAATTTAATGAAACATGTCCCATCTCATGTGACTGTGTCACATGAGATGGGACATGTTTTTATTTTCAAAATACAGTTTTTATTTAATTTTTCTTAGCTTTAGGAAACCTCAACTTGCTCATGGATGAGGTTTCCTAAAAAATGTAAAGGCTGCTTGGACTTTTCGCCTGCCTGCCAACCATTAGGTTGGACGGGCTGTGTAAATTTCATGTTAATTAGCTCGTTAATGGTCTTAATAGGCCTTTCAATTATCGGCAGGCGCGCAGCCAACTCCATTGAGCACCTGCCAAACGAAATATCGCAGGAGTGCGCAATGACATTGGGACACACGCCTGACATCATCGCGCGTCATATTATGTTTGGGCATGTCGGGCGCACGCCCGCATACCGAAGGTAAAATTCTGGCCTAGGTGTGGTCTCACCAAGGCCCTGTACAGCTGCAGTAAGACACTCTTGCTCCTGTACTCAAGTCCTCAAGCAATGAGGGCCAATATATCATTTGACATCTTTTGATTATCCGCTCCTATCAATGCTTGCTTGTCCCTACAACCACACCACCCCCCAACTTCTCTCACCCCGCACCGCCACCCCCCCCACCCCCCACCTTAAACCAGCTTATATTTCACCCCTCTCCTTATATTCGCTCAGTTCTGTGGAAGGGCCATGAGGACTCGAAACGTCAACTCTTTTCTTCTCCGCCGATGCTGCCAGACCTGCTGATTTTTTCCAGGTAATTCTGTTTTTGTTTCCATTATATCATTTGCCTTCCTAACTGCTTGGTGTACCTGCATGCTTGGTGTACAAGAACACCCAGGTCCCTTTGTACGTTAACATTTCCCACTCACCATTTAAATAATACTCTGCATTCTGTTTTAACTTCACACTTATCCACATTATACTGCATCTGCCATATGTTTGCCCACTCAACTTGGCTAAATCACCTTGAAGCCTCTTAACATCCTTCTCACCACTCATTCCCACCAAGTTTCATGTCATCAGCAAACTTGGAAATATTATATTTGGTTCCCTCATCCAAATCACTGATTTATATTATGAATAGCTGGGGCTATATTGATAACAACACTCCCGGCATGCATTATTTGATTGACCGGGAAATTGCAGAAATGGTGTTAAGTCAAGCTCAACTTGATAAAAACAATGATGACTAGGATGACATAGTGAATATGGTAGAGAAAGTGCTCACAGACCATGCTATTAAGATGTGTGACAGGTTGATAAATGCACTCAAACAATGTGCAATCATAAGTGAGCAAGAAATAATGTCAATCTATAAAATAAAAGGCAAACTTATGAAACAAAGACCAATGTTGATGGGGCAGATGTAGCTGGAAGAACTATTCAAGAATGCCTCCCAGCAGAGTACACTCTGAATCCCCTCCTACAAGCAGAATGGCAGATGGCGCCACAGGTGGGAACTTATTACAGTTACCCTGTATTCAGTAATACATCTTATTTTCCTTGCCATTTTATTTACTGTAGACTATAGCTAGCCTAAGCTTAGGCTATTGAAATGTAAGTAGGCCTAGTTCTATATGCGGTATCCGAAAACCAAAATTTTGGGCAGAATTTTGCCCTCGTCGGACGGGCGGGCAGGTGGGCGGGAGTGGTCGGGAAGCTAACCGCCATCCGCGATCGGGGCCTGACCACGATTTCACGCCGGCCCACCTAGTGTGAAACGTGGCTCATTACTGGCCAAGAATGGCTGAACGGGGCCAGGGGCTTGTCGGCTGCTGTGTCCAATAGCGACTTGGCGGCCGGATTAAAAACAACCCAGGCAGCCCTAGAAAGGCTGCCAGCAAAGCACGTCTGTCTGCTATTGTAAAGGTGGAATCAAATGCAGCAGCAAATGCCAGGGGGGAGGGCAGGTCAAGTGGACACTGGGCTCCCTGTTTTTCCAACGAGTGCCTCACTGCCTTCCTAGAGGAGGGGGCTGCCTGGAGGGACACCCTTGACCCCAGAGATGGGAGGAGGAGGCCAACACACCTCACAAAGACACGGGAGGAGGTGGCAGCCCTGGTGAGCAGCCACGATGTGGTGCAGTGCGCCTGGGTGCAGTGCCGGCAGCACTTCAATGACCTGCTGTGCTTAGGAAGGGTGAGTATCATGTTGGCATGGGTCAGTGTGTTGAATTGTTCTGGGCTGGCCATCACCCTGTAGAGCTCAGGAGTGTTAGAGTCTGAGTGCAAACTGGCAATCACACCGGTGCTGGCCAAGGGGCTGAGCCCTGGCTGCTTTGACTGACTGCCTTGTAGTCAAGGGCCACAACCCGGATGTGCCCTGCAAGGTAGCCCTCAGCTGGGTTGGTCAGGCTGCAATGGCGTTGCAGGTAGAGAGTGGACTAATCAATACTCCTTTGTTCTTTCAGAAGACATCCCATAACAACACTGAGAGGTCGCAGACTGGCGAAGAACCCCAACACCTCCTCATATCTCCCAGTACGAGCAGGAGGCCTTGGAGCTCTTTGGTCAAGCGGCCACAGTGAGGCTCTGGTGTCAGATGAAGCTAAGAGTGCAGTGCACTGAGATGAAAATTCCATTCGTTGATGTGAGCCTCAAACCTGGAGTCCCCATTGATTGTTGAAAGACGAGGGCACCGTGATGCAGATTTCCATTGTCTCATCAGGGTGCCAGGCGTGCACACTGATACTGTGATGACTTTAATGAATGACATGCCCTTCTTCTCCCTTTTAGGTTCGCCAGCAGGCCTCTGTTCTCCAGAGCCTGAAAGGCCAACCCTGACCCCGGAAGACCGCCATTCTCCCCAAGCACCTGCGTCACATCCACTCTCTGAACCAGGCACCGGTGCAGATACCAGCAGCTCGGTGGGCATTAGTTTGGTGGCTAGTATCATGGTGCGCATTGGTGAGGGCACTTTACGCTCACTTCAGGTGCAAGCAGAGGCAGAGAGTGCTCAGGGCACCAGCAGTCAGAGGACTCTGAAGACCAGAATGATGCTCAGTGAAGGCTGAAGAATAGCCCCTGGAGTCATCCATTAGGCAGCAGGTGCTGGACATCTAGCGGGGTATACGGGAGGATCTGGTGGAGATCCAAGAGGGTATGTGTGCCATAGTCTCCATTGTGGAGGAGTCCCTGCAGAGCGTGAGCACTGCATTAACCCTCATGGCCGAGCGCAATGCCTCCTCCATGGAGACAGTGGCAACTCTCATGGAGAGGCTGCTCCAGGAACGGAATCAGGGGTTCCTGGGTTGCACTTGGACCTGGAAGCCCTTACACAGGCACTGACCTCAGGTGGTCACTGTCCATGTGGGAGATGGATTGGGCACCCAGTATCCCAGCTAGGCGCCCGTCCGTCAATGGCGAGCAGAGAGGTTCACAGTGACCTCACATTGGCACATGAGCTACTTTGTTGTCTCTGCGGGCTTCTCTCAGGGTGCACTGGATGATGGTAGCAGCTCCTCCGTCCCTCTGCCAGTGACCATCGCATCTGATGAGTCTGCAGTGACTGGGGAGATGGCAGCCATGGCGCTGGCTGCTCCCTCCCAGATGGGGTCAGCACGGGCTCCACAGGTCACAGGATGACCTCCAAGAGGTTATCAAGGCCAACAGGACAGCAGTGTCAGCAGGCTGTCTCCAATACTGGTGCCAGCGAGGGGGAAAGCACCTAGATATGGCACCCGTGAATGTAAGTTTAAAGCACCTTAATCACAAGAGGGACTGGTCACAGATGATCTTTTGTTCCCCCTTTTGTTTCCCCCTTGTTTTTCTTTTTTTAATGGTGTGACTACCAACACTGGATATTGTTTCGTTGAAGACTATGTGAGTTCCAACATTAAATTACATTTGCTTTTGTGTTATTGGCCTGAGTATGCTTCATTTGTTTTGTAGGTGCAGGGTAGGCCAGTGTGTAATGCTGGACGAGGGTGGCTCAAAACTTTATTGCACAGGCACTGACTGTATCTTGGGGACCAAGTAAAGGGTCATTTCTGCGATACACGATGGAGGTGACAGCCCTGGCATGAGGTGGTAGTTTATTTGGCAGCCTGTCTATAGCAGCGTTGGATCGAAGAATCTCTGGTGTCCCTGCCTCCCTGGAGGTTACCAAGATCTGACTCCACGCCCTCAGCGTTTTCCTCACTGTGCTCCTCTTCAGACTCACCACTGGACTCATCATCTGTGGCCTCTGCAGCTGCATCAAGATCCTCTTCCACCACTGCATCCCCCCCTTGCCAGTATCAGATTGTGGCAAGCGCAGCATGCAACCACGATCAGTGACACCCGCTCTGGGGGGGGTATTGGTGTGCGCCACCTGAACGGTCCAGGCATCGGAAGTGCATCTCTCTACCACCACCCTTGTGGAGGCATGGTTCCTGTTGTACTGCTGCTCCGCCTCCATTCTGGGTGGCGGAGAGGTGTTATGAACCACCTTTTCAAGGTATAGCCCTTGTCACCCAGCAGCCATCCATCCAGTCGGGCTGGAACACTGAAGAGCCCCAGCACCTGGGAGTGTCTCAGGATGTACGTGGTCACACACTATCTGCACGTTCATGGAGTGGAAACCCTTCCTTTTGACGAAGGCACCCGGCTGACCCGCTGGCGCCTTGATGGTCACATGTGCAGTCAATGGCACCCTGGACGCAGAGGAACTCAGCAATCATTGCAAAGCCTCTGGCTCGCTCAGCCTGACTGGCCTTGTCCATACGGAAATGAATGAAAGTCAATATCTGCCTCAACAGTGCTTCTGTCACCAGCTTGACACAACTGTGGACAGCTGACTGGGAGACTCCACACAGATCATCCACTGAGCCCTGGAAAGTGCCGGAGGCATAGAAGTTGAAGGCCACTGTGACCTTCAGAGCCACTGGCATGGGGTGTCCAGCCACACAGTCGGAGCTGATCTCAGGCCCAATCATCTGTCAAATAGAGGTCACAGTCTCCATTGAGAAGTGGAGCTTCCTTTGACATTATACATAGGGCTGCCTGTATGCCCTGGCCGCAGGATAGTGGCATCTTCTGTGGCCCCTTCCACCTTGGGCTACCTGCTGGACCTGTGTCCCTTGTGCCTGTGCCTCTCCTCCCACAGGTCCCTCCCCTGGAAGCTGCACTGGGACACCTGGCCTCCTCTCCCTTCTGCTCCCCTGCTCCTCTTCAGAGGAGATGCCTCCAGCAGAGACCACAATCCCCATTATCAGGGTAAGGGAAGGCTGTCTGATACCTGGAAGGGTCCACACTTTCTGAATCCTCTGGAGGCCTGGAAGACACCAATGAGTTCAATGAAGCCTAGAAATGCTGAAAAAGAAGCCCCAATCAGAGATTAAGCTGCCAAGTCTCAATAAGCTGCCAGCAGCAAGTTATCTCCAAAACTCCTCACTACTCACATTGACAATGCTGCTGACCTTTTTATCCTGCCCATGGATGAGGCTTTGCAAATTGTGTCCTGCCCGCCAGCCCGTGCGATGAGTGAAAAGTCGTACGGGAAACGATGAATCACCGTTAACTGGGTTGTCAAAGGCCTTAACTGGCCTGTTAATTAATGGCGGGCGTGGCCCCGACTCTTGCATGTCCCTACCAAGCAAAATATCATGCAAGTGTGTGATGATGTCAGGACACTCACCCGATGTCATCGCGTGTCATTTAATGCTCGAGCAGGTCAGGCACATGCCTGACCGCTCAGGGAAAAATTCTGCCCTATGAAATCCACAACGCAATCAGCCCAGAGAATTTTGGATAACGGATACTCAACCTGAATAACTCTATTCAAAAAAATGGGAGCAGGATAAATCCAGTAACTACAGGCCAATCATCCTTATGTCGGTAGTGGTGAAATTCTTTGAGTCTGTAGTCTGAGACAAAATTAACTATCACTTGGAAAGACATCAGTTGATAAATGACAGCTAACACAGATTTGTTATAAGCAAATCCACTGTAATCAAGTTTGTCAGGTGTGATGTTGAACTGCAAGGGGCTGGTGTATGTCACAGACTATTGCATGGCAAGAGGATATAGCACAGGAATGGCCAAAGCAGTGCAAGATTTATGACAATACTGGCGGTGATGAGGATCTTCAGTTACATGAAGAGATTGGAGAAACTGAGATTGATCTCCTTAGAACAGAGGAGGTTAAAGATAGATTCAATAAATTAGTTCAAATTTTGAGAGGCATGATAGAGTAAATAAGAATAAATTGTTTCCATTGACAGAAGGTTGGTAACCACAAACAGATTTAAGGCAATTGGCGAAGAAGCAGAGGAGAGATGAGGAGAATTCTTTTAACGCCAAATTGTTACGATCTGGAATGCACTGGACTGAAGTGTGGAGGCAGGTTCAATTGTAACTTTCAAAACAGAATTATATAAATATTTGAAAAGGGAAAAATCGCAGAGCTACGGGGAAAGAGCAGGGGAATGGAACTAAATTGGATAGCTCTCACAAAAAGTTGGCATAGGCACAATGGGATGAATGACCTCCTTCTGTGCTGTATGATTCCATAATATTAATTTCAATAAGAATTAAGATACTATTTGAAGTAGAATTATGTAATGCACATCATTCACTTCTGATGGAAGGACAGGGTGTGATTATTTGATCATTATTCAAACTCAAAATACATAGATAGGTGTATCTAGCAAAACAACTACAGTAAAATTCAGTCCATTAAATGGAATTCTGGTGTTTGACATGCTTACCTCCGTATCATTTATTTTTTGGAGACAGAAATGGTTGAGCCTGAAGAGGACATAGTATTTCCAGAGGCTGAAGTTCACCACTGGGTTCCCCTGAGAACTAACAGTGAGTTGGTCTAACCTGCGACCCAGTGCCAGAGCATTAAACTGCTGCAATTTGTGAAGATTCGTATCTTGGAACTTTAAGTGCTGTCAAAACAATGATAAAACAAGTATGTTGGATGCAAATATAGGCACAAGATCACTAAGCTGGCTTGTACTGGAATTAAAAAAAAAATGCTGGATAAACTCAGCAGGTTAGACAGCAGAAAAGGAGGTCTTGTGGCGCAGTAGTAGCATCTGCTTGAGCCAGAAACTGCAGACTCGAATCCTGCTCCAGGAATTGCTGGGCAAGGAACGTGCATCATGACACAGCCAAACAGGTTTAGTATCAACCTTCCAGCACACCCTCCCCCTAAACCTGACATGGTTTGTCTGGCAGCCTTCTGAAGACATGAGATGTGCCACTCACATGTAATCCCTGAGCCACCACTAAATTTTGGTAAGCTCAGGGCTAATTATGGGAACATAGGACTTAGGGATGATGTAGGCCATTCAGCCCTTTGAGCCTTCTCTGCCTTTCGATAAGATCATGGCTGATCTGGTTGTGGTCTCAAAACCACTTTCTTTTCTGCCGCAAAACCTTTGACTCCCTTGTCCATCAAAAGTCTACGCAACTCAGCCTTGAATAATTTCAATGAACCAGCTTCCTCTAATTGACAAGCCATTACAAGCGGACAAATTTCCTCCACATGCCTGCTCCCTGCCTCCCACAGGGGTTTTTTCTGCTGCTGGGAGAGTGACATGTGGCCTTTCTATGATTAAGCGGGCTCAGCCATCATGTTTCCCGCTGTGATGAGCTGCATTAAATCCAGCCTCAAGTGTCAGTCTTTGCTGAGGGTGATCACGACAATGAGTTACCACAATGCTGGGCAATCCCACTGCTGACAGTGACCATAAAACACAGTGGCACCACTACTACATGTGTCCATGTATTCAAAGAACACTTTTTTTTCCCAAAGCTTAGCTTCTAATTCTAAAACCGAATAGTTCTCTGGGAAACATCAATAGAATATTCTTACCAAAATATTTGGAAATTTAATCCTCAATCGTGGTAACACTGTGACAATCTCATCAAAGTCTATGAACATGAAAGAGACAGTTGTGACTGTCCCAGCTGTCTGAACGCCCCAGCTGCGATCTAGAGATTCCAGTGCACCAAACCCATACAAGTGCAGTGTGTCTCCTTCCAGCTCGGCCAAGTGAGAGTCTGCGATGGACAGTCCTTGCACTGCACAGGTCAGTATCCCATCAGGAGACCTGCAAATACACACACAACTTCAATTTCATTCTTATTTTTACTTTCATCATTGTTTTTCTGAGCTAAGCAAAGACTATTTCAAAAATGACACAAGATTTTGGGGTTCTGCAAAGTTTAGCTTCTTGCATCGCCAGCTTAGGTTACCAAATTAAGAAGAGACACCTGAAGCCCAGGATTACAGTCATTTTTCTCCCATTTTAACATTCCAGATATCAGACCAGGATAGATTTTTGCTGCATTTGTTTTTCAGCCAGATATGCAGTACAGCACTAGACCTAATCCCAAAGTTTATTGTGGAGAATTGGATGTAACCCAAAGCATATTAATGCAGCACTGGATCAAATCCCAGAGCATACTGTATAGCACAGTTCTAACCCGACAGCATACTGTGCAGCACCAGATCCAGCCTCACAGCATAAAGTGCTGCACTGGATCTAGCCTCAAAGTGTGCAATGCAGCACTGAATTTAGCTACATAGTTACAGTGCAAAACTGAATCTAACCCCAAAGTGTACAATGCAGTACTGGGTTGAACACCACAGCCTAATGTGCAGCACTGGATTGAACCCCAGAGTATGCAGTGCAGCACTGGGTCAAACCCCAGAGCATAAAATGCAGAACTGGGTCAGACCCCAGAACATGTGGTGCAGCACGCACTCTAATCCCAGAGCCTACTTTGCAGCAGTGAATTGAGCCCCAGAATGTGCAGTGCTACACTGAATCTAACCCCAGAGTATACAATACTGGATTTAACCTTAGGGCATATAGTGCAGCAATGGATCTAATCCCAGTGCATACAGTTCACAGCTAGATTTGACCACAGAGTATGCAATGCATCACAGCATCTAATCCAAATGCAGAGAAAATCAATTTTCTTTCTGCGCTCTTAAGGTCAAAGGCCAGCTGATCTGCATTTTCTGGTAGCATAAGCATGTAGAAGGACAAGGGCTAAAGATGTATGGGAACACCATCACCTGTAAATTCCCCTCCAAGCCACACACCACCCTGACATGGAACTATATCACTGTTCCATCGCTGTTGCCGGTTCAAAATCCTGGAACTTCCTTCCTAAAAGCACTGTGGGATACCTGCACCAGATGGATTGCAGTAGTTCAAGAAGGCTCATCACCTCCTTCTCAAGGGCAATTGGGGTTGGGTAACAACTGCTGGCCTTGCCAACAATGCCCACAACCCATGAAAGAATTTTTTTTTTTTTAAATGGTATTACCAATGCTGAATCCCCCAGCATCAACATCCTGGAGTTATTGTTGACCAAAAACTGAACTGGACCAGCCATATAAATACTGTGGCTACAACAGCAAGTCAGAGGCTTGCAATTCTGTGGTGAATAACTCACCTCCTGACTCCCCAAAGCCTGTCCACCCTCTACAAGGCACAAGTTAGGTCTATGACAGAATACTCCCCACTTGCCTGGATGAATGCACTGTCAACAACACTCAAGAAACTTGACAACATCAAGGAAAAAGCAGCCCACATGATCAGCATCTAGATCCACTGCCTTAAACATTCACTCCCTCCACTACAGACGCACTGTAGCAACTCACCAAGCCTCTTTCAACAGCACCTTCCAAACCCACGACCTCTATCACTTAGAAGGTCAAGATGCAAACAACACCACCTGCAAGTTCCCCTCCAAGCCACACATAATCCTGGCTTCAGAGCATACCACCGCTCCTTCACTATGATTGTGTGAAAATCCTCGTGCTCCCTTCCTAGCAGCACTGTGGGTGTGCCTGCACCAGATGAACTCAAGTGGTTCAAGAAGGCAGCTCACCATCACCTTCTCAAGGGCAATTAGGGATGGGCAACAATTGTAAGTCAAATGCTGAGCATTTCTGGGAGGCTCCAAAAACTAATTCAGAGTAATGGAAATGTTATGTATTGTGTTCTGATCCTTGGCCAAACCCCAGGTTGTAGGGGGAGATCCGATTTAAAGTAGACAAAGTTTAAGGTTCAAGATGCTTACTAAATGAATAAAGCAACAAGATTCCATGGGGTTTGAACAAACAAAAATAAACAATACAAGTTCAGAAAGATAAAATAATTTACAATATCTATCTTAAACTCTAACACACAGGTTAAGTATGAGGTACATGTGAATTAACAGGCAAACTGTGGTCAAACACACCACACTACAGAATAAATGCCAAATGCAACCAAACCCAATCCCATTGATTTCTCAACAACTCAGCCAGACTTTTGCCACATTATGAGCCAACCAATCTCACTGAAACTTTGTCTTTCACACGAGGATTTACAAGCTTCACCTTTGAAGATCTCGCCCTGGAATTCTTTCCAAAGGTCGCTCCAACTCGGACAGCTTCAACAATGGCCTATCTTGCAGGGTTTCAATCTTGCCTTCTGAGAATTTTTTTCTTTATTCTTTCATGGGATGTGGACATTGGCAAGGTCAGAATTTGTTGCCCATCCCTAATTGCCCTTGAACTGAGTGGTTTGCTAAGTCATTTCAGAGGGCATTTAAGAGTCAACCATGAAGATCCATGAAGGTAGCTATTGGTCTGGAGTCACATGTAGGCCAGGCCAGCTAAGGATGGCAGATTTCCTTCCCTAAAGAGTATTAGCGAACCAGACGGGTTTTTAGGACAGTCGATCATAGTTTCACGGTCACCATTACTGAGACTAGCTTTATATTCCAGATTTTTAAGTTCCCCTGGATTTCCAAGTACACTCATACACTAGCTCACACGCACAATTTTAGCCATGCCAAGCAGAACATCACTGTTCCAAAGGGGTACTTCTGCCCCAAAGGCCCACAGCATGGGCTCACCAACCATCAGCTACCTTCATGGATCTTCCAGACTTCTTTTGGGCCCGGTTCACTTAAAGTCTACTAACTGCAGCCCTTTTCATCCTTTTTAATTCAACTGGGACCTCCTCCTGTCTGTCTTTGTCCTTCACCTTCAGGACATTTCCTGGCTGACTATAAAACTGACTCCCCAAGAGTGCTGTTCACTGACACTTGAACTGATCTGGTGACCTACCACAACACTCCAAGAGAGTCCCGCCCTTGCTACCAGACAGGAAAAAATGTAGCAAGCAGTGCAGCATCCTGTATTTTAAATGTTACAATCTCCACAGACTACAAGCTTATATAGCACACAGAGACACATAATGAATGGATTTCATAACAATTGGTTACGGCAAATTAATAAAAATGTTTTTGCATTCAGTAATCATGAAATCAACAAATATAAATAATTAATTGTAAGTTCCAGAAATTTATCAAAAAATCTGAAACAAGAAAAGCACATCTCAGAACTGATTAATAAAGTTAAAAAAAATAAAAGTAGGCAACTTCAGTGAAGAACTAAAGCATAGGTTGTTATCAAGTTGTTAGAAGATGAGATAAGACAAGTTAAATCTTATTGGTAAATAAAGCATGGATTTTAGAAAACTGTTGTTTGTAACTCCTACAATAGCTGATTCACTGCAGTCTCTGCTAGTTTCAAATCGTCTGACTATTGAAAGACGCTAAAAGTATCATCAGCATGAGTGCATTAAGTATAACAGTAAGTGAATTAGTAATAAGAGTACTACCTCAGAGCTGATTGAGAGGCTTAAGTTAAAATTAATAGTTTAAACAAGAAACTAACTAGATTCTAAAAGAGGGAATAGAGAATTTTTAGTTCATGGATGGGCAGCTGAGATCTGTTGCTTGCAGTTCTTGCCCCATGTGGGAACTTCATGACATTTCATGTGCCTTGGGGACAATGTGTGTAGGAAGTCTCTCCACCTGTATCCTGTTACATGCGATGGGTGGCTATGCGGATGATACCCTAGTCAGGCAAGGGATCGATGAAGAAAGAGTTAGGTACAGTATGTCCTTGCTTTAATGTTCCCTGCTTAACATTGTTTCGTCCTGGTGGATTGGGCAGATAGGTGGCAGATGATGTTCAATGCGGAGAAGTGTGAGGTGATACATTTTGGAACAAAGAACGTGGAGAGACAGTATAAAATAAAGGATATTATTAAGGGGTGTGCAGGAGAAGAGAGACCTGGGTGTATATGTATATAAGTCATTAAAAGTGGCAGGACAGGTAGAGAGAGCTGTTTCTAAGGCATACAGTATTCAAGGCTTCATGAATAGGGGCTTTGAGTACAAGAGCAGGGAGGTAATAATGAACTTATATAAGACACTGGTTAGACCTCAGTTGGAGTATTGTGTACAGTTCTGGGCGCCACACTATAGGAAGGATGTGAACGTATTGGAGAGAGTGCAGAAGAGGTTTACAAGAATGGTTCCAGGGATGAGATGCTTGAATTATGAGGAAAGATTGGAGAAGTTGGGACTGTTTTCCTTGGAGAGCAGAAGGCTGAGAGGAGACTTGATAGGAAGCTTTCAAAATAATGAGTGGCCTGGACAGAGTAGATAGGGAGAAACTGTTCCTGCTCGTAAACAGGTTGAGAACCAGAGGGCACAGTTATAAAGTGTTTTGCAAAAGAAGCAAATGCGAGGTGAGAAAAAACTGTTCACACAGCAAGTAGTTAGGGTTTGGAATGCACTGCCTGGAAGTGTGGTGGAGGCAGGTTCAATTGAGGCATTCACATGGGCATTGGGTGATTTTCTAAATAGAAACAACATGCAGGGTTATGGGAAAAAGGCAGGAGATTGGCACTAAGTTAAAATACTCAGAGAGCCAGTGCAGATATGGTGGGCCAAATGGCCTCCTTCTGCACTGTAACAATTCTGTGATTCTGTCTTATCTGTTTATTCTTTACGGCCTGTTTTTACTTCATTTGCATATGTCTTCAGCATCGGAGCTGCACGTCAGCATCAAGTTAAGCATCAGCAACGAAGTTGCCTTGTCAGAGTTGCACATCATCACTGCAGATCAAAATACAGTAAGAGAACAGAAATCCTATTGACATGAATCTGTAGAAAATCAGGCAGAAAGTACTGGAAATCCGTCTGAAGCCATCTGTAACACAGGATTAAATGTTTTCTTCAATGGGTGAAAGAAATACCCACACAGAGTACATTCTGTGCCCTTGCCACACTCAATGTTTCCTCCAAGTGGTGTTCAACATGGAGAAGCTCTGATTCATCAGCTGAGGGAGGGTGGTATGTGGTAATCAGCAGGAGGTTTCCTTGCCCATGTTTGACCTGATGCCATGAGACTTCATGGGATCCGGAGTCAATGTTGAGGACTCCCAGGGCAATTCCCTCCCGACTGTATACCATTGTGCTGCCATCTCTGCTGAATAGTGCATCCTTTTCACCTCTGGAGCCTGGGGTTGAAGCTAACCCAAAAAAATGCACTGAAGTTCTACTTTTCAGCTGTATATAGGTTCTCTTCTAAAGTAAGTTTGAATGACCTCACCTCACCCAATTCCTGGTGGGGAGAATTCCAACAGTGTAAACTGCCCATTGTTTCCCATTGACTGTACTTCAGTCACAGGAGGGTTGATTAGGAAATGAAGGCCCAGATTTCTCTGTGGCAACCAGAAACTTTGGGAGTCCGCACGTGCACAGCATAACACAGAGATCCAGAAGTTGTCATCAGTGAGTCTATGTTCTTTCATAGGCTGCACTGTAAAGTTTCCAATAAGTTGCAATCTCAATTGCAATCATGACCTGATGAAAACTTCCATTTCTATGTTGTTAGTAAAAACATCTTGTTGACTAAAGTGTAACTTGGCTTTTAACAGTGTACTAACTTCATAATTACTGCTAAACTGGTTCTGAAACATTAATTTGAAATCTGTGGAATGTTAACAAGTTCCACATATTTTTAATATATAAAAAAAACATTTTTTTAAGTTGATCTTTATTTTAGTTTTTATCTTAATGCAGTCATTAATTTTGCAATCTAAAAATTCAAATTAAAAATGAAGAGATCAGTGGTTTTAACTTGATTTGCTGTGTGTGAATAATGGGTGATTGGCTCCTTATCAATTTCTTTAATTCACAGGATGTGGGCGCCTGGCTAGACCAGCATTTATTGCCCATCCCTAATTTCCCTTGAGAAGGTGATGCTGAGCCACCTTCTTGAATCGCTGTGGTGTAGGTACACCCACAGTGCTGTTAGGGAGGGAGTTCCAGGATTTTGACCCAGTGACAGTGAAGGAACGGCGATATATTTCCAAGTTAGGATGGTGAGTGGCTTGGAGGGGAACTTCAAGGTTGTGGTGTTCCCATCTGTCTGCTGCCCTCGTCCTTCTAGGTGGTAGCAGTCATGGGAGCCTTGGTGACTTCCTGCAGTGCTTCTTGTAGATGGTACACTGTGCGTCGGTGGAAGGGAGTGAACGTTTGTAGGTAAGGTGCCAATCAAGTGAGCTGCTTTGTCCTGGATGGTGTCAAGCTTCTTGGGTGTTGTGGGGGCTGCACTCATCCAGGCAAGTGGACAGTAGTCCATCTCACTCCTGACCTGTACCTTGTAGATAGTGGGCTTTGGGGAATCAGGAGATGAGTTACTCACCACAGGATTCATAGCCTCTGACCAGCTGTTGTCACCACAGTATTTATATGGCTATTCCAGTTGTTTCTGGTCAGTGGTAATGCCCAGGATGTTGATAGTGGGAGACTCAGCAATGGTAATGCCATTGAATGTCAAGGGGCAATGATTAGATTCTCTCTTGTTGGAGATGGTAATTGCCTGGCACTTGTGTGGCGCAATTGTTACTTGCCACTTGTCAGCCCAAGCCTGGATATTGTCCAAGTCTTGCTGCATTTGGACATGAACTGCTTCAGTTTCTGAGCAGTCGCGGATGATGCTGAACATTGTGAATCATCAGCGAACATCCCCACTTCTGACCTTATGATGGAAGGAAGGTCATTGATGAAGCAGCTGAAGGTGGTTGAGTCTAGGACACTACCCTGAGGAACTCCTACAGTGATGTCTTGCAACTGAGATGATTGACCTCCAACAGCCACAATCATCTTCCTTTGTGCTAGGTATGACTCCAACCAGCAGAAAGTTTTCCCTATGATTCTCACTGACTCCAGTTTTGTTAGGGCTCCTTGATGCCACATTTGGTCAAATGATGTCTTAATGTCAAGGGCAGTCACTTTCTGCTTGCTTAAATCATGCTGCTGCACACCAAGACACCCGATTGATATGGCATCAGATTTAAAATGCCATCGGGAGAGGGGAAAATAATGTCACAGAGATTGCGAGATCTCTGTAGGCAATTTTCTTTGAGGTCAACAGTGAGCACCTGACTTCACCACTAATCATAAAGTCCAGGGCAAAATGTCACATTGTGCTCTTCTGAGGATGAGTTGATACGAGCTGTTGAAGCTGAAAATGTGAAATGGGAAGATAGTCATTTGATAGTACAGAATTTGAGTATTGCTGAGCAAAAGAGAAAAAAGACATTTTGTTGAAGCTTTTCACCTTGCACTCATCAGGACAAGAATTCCAATGTCAGGGGAAGCAACAACTTTATACCGTATGAGGAGAGAGTGCTGATTGGTTGGCAAGTGAGCTCTGATTGGTAGAGGTATGGACAATGAACTGACAGTTAACTGCCAAGCATTGTTTGAAATTTAAACCAATTTGACTCTGATTGGTCAAGACATTGCCCTGAGCAAAGAACCAAAGAATGGCTGTCACTTATTTGTTTAGTTGTGAAACAGGCGCAAATGTGTGTACATGTTCTTTCTGTCTGCAAAGAACAGGGCCCTGTGTATTAATATATGTAGCTTCCAGTACACACAAATGTGTCACACTGCGAGCCTGGCTGACAATCTTAAATTGGTTGTCAACGTAATTTTTAGCACACTGAAGATTATTTAGCTTTGACAAAATGTCTTTTTTCAGCAATAATGAAATAGGAAGACATAAAGGAGCAAAGAAAATAATTCAAACTGACAAGTGAAAAACTTAGAATGAAGGCAAAATTTAGGCAAATAGACAGCTTAGAGCAAAATATTTAATTCTAGTGTGAAAATGAATTAAACCATGGTTATATGAGTTGACAGAAAAGGCAACTCTGACAGTAAACACATCGATCTTGAGGTAGTTGAACAATCTTTAGGTTTTGGAAGCTGGTTGAGACTATGCCTACTGTACATTTCAAGCTGTATGCTGGATATTGCTATATTTTGTATCTGGAGTGAATCAAACTGAATATCTGCACCTCACTGAATAGCTGTCAGTCACCATGAACAATATTAATGCAGAAAAAACTCTTCAATCTTTACAAAGCATTTAACCAGAAAAAAGTCACTTCCATGAAAATCAAAAATTAGATATTACCTCATGTTACTGGACTTTTCGGATTTTGGGAAGTCTTGTTTGTTGTCCTCTGCTTCCTTTTCAATGATGTTATTAGGACTCAATTGGCTATGAAGAGGTATGATAAAATACAGTCTGTCACACTTTCAACATTATTAGTTTTATATCAAAGTAACAAAGCAATGAAACTCTGTTCTGTACGGAAGAGTAGTACAATCTCCACAATCTGAGGAAGAGTCATATGGACTCGAAACGTTAACTCTGTTTCTCTCTCCGCGGATGCTACTAGACCTATTGAGTTTTTCCTGCATTTTCTGTTTTATTTTACTCCACAATCTAATCATAGATACTTAATGTACATAGGAACATGAGAAATAGGAGCAAGAGTAGACCATACGGCCCCACAAGTCTGCTCAGCCATTCAATATGATGATCATGGCTGATCTTTGGCCTCAACTCCACATGTCAGCCAATAATCTCTTCCACATATTCAGGACTACCCTAAAGCCAAATTCTGCTACACCACAACTGCACAAACATTTAGGATTATTATCAGGCTTACAATCAATTCAGGTTGCTTAATTCCTATGGCTTTAACCAGAGATGCCTCTTGATGTTTTTTTTAATCATTCACGGTTTGTGGACGTTGCTAGAAAAACCAGCATTTGTTGTTCATCCTAATTTCCCTTTTGAAGATAATGGTGGGCTATCTTCTTGAAAACTGAGTGGTTTGCTAGGCTATTTAAGGCACTTAACAGTTGACTACATTGTTGTGGGTCATGTAGGCCAGACTGGATAAGGATGGCATATTTCCTTCCCTAAAGGGCAGGTGGATTTTTATGACAATCCAGTAGTTATAGGTGGATAGGTGGAGGGATAGGTAGTATTGAGGAGGCGGGGAGGCTGCAGAAGGATTTAGGCAGGTTAGGAGAATGGGTAAAGAAGTGACAGATGGAATACAACGTGGGGAAGTGTGAGGTCATGCACTTTGGTAGGAAGAATAGAGGCATAGACTATTTTCTAAATGGGGAGAGAATTCAGAAATCTGGAGTGCAAAGGGACTTGGGAGTCCTAGTCCAGGATTCTCTTAAGGTTAAACTGCAGGTTGAGTCGGTAGTTAGGAAGGCAAATGCAATGTAGGCATTTATTTCAGAGGACTAGAATATAAAAGCAGGGATGTGCTGCTGAGGCTTTATAAGGCTCTGATCAGACCATATTTAGAATATTGTGAGCAATTTTGGGCCCCGTATCTCAGGAAGGACGTGCTGGCCCTGGAGAGGGTCCAGAGGAGGTTCACGAGAATGATCCCAGGATTGAAAGGTTTAACATATGAGGAACGTTTGAGGACTCTGGGTCTATACTCGATGGAGTTTAGAAGGATGAGGGGGGATCTGATTGAAACTTACAGAATACTGAAAGGCCTGGATAGAGTGGACGTGGGGAAGATGTTTCCATTAGTAGGAGAGACTAGGACCCGAGGGCACAGCCTCAGAGTAAAGGGAAGACCTTTTAGAACAGAGATGAGGAGAAACTTCTTTAGCCAGAGAGTGGTGAATCTATGGAATTCATTACCACAGAAGGCTGTGGAGGCCAGGTCATTGAGTGTATTTAAGACTGAGATAGATAGGTTCTTGATTGGTAAGGGGATCGAAGGTTACGGGGAAAAGGTGGGAGAATGGGGTTGAGAAACTTATCAGCCATGATTGAATGGTGGAGCAGACTCGATGGGCCAAATGGCCTAATTTCTGCTCCTATGTCTTATGGTTATATGGTCACTATTACTGATACTAATTTCTTATGCCAGATTTATTTAATTAACTACATTTAAATCCCCAGTTGCAGTAGTGCAACTTGAATTTATATCTCTGGTTCACTAGTCCAGTAACATAACCACTATGTTAATACTTGGGTGGACCAATGAATTTTTAAGTACTGCAGCATCAGGCACATTAGCCCCAAAGGTTGCACAGACCCAGATGACATTGAAAATAATCCAGATGTGACTAATATTGATCCCCAGGTATCTGTTCTGGGGCCTCAGCTTTTCACCATGTAATGAGTTGGATGAAGAAATACAGAGTTGTACATCCAAAGATCTAAGAAAGACAAATCAAAATATTTTCTTAATAATGAGGTGAGCTATGAAGCTATGGAGATAAAGGGGTTTAGGTGCGCATGTACGCAAATCACTAAAAGCTAGTGCAGTTTTAAAAAAGTAATCAAAAAGGCTAATGAAATGTTGGCCCTTATCTCAAAAGGTCTGAAATTCAAAATTAAGTAAGTGATGCTTTGGAGGTCCATAGTCTTGGTCAGACATCATCTGGAGTACTGCGGCACTGTAAAACCTCAGTTTGGGTGCGTGAAAGATATATTATCTTGGAATGGGTACAGCACAGATGGAACATAATAATACCAGAGCTTATACTTTGTGTTATCCGGCACTCTAACAACCGTAATTCTCTACTAACCGAAATTTCATGTTCCTCAATACGAATCGTCACTTTACAAACCTGAAGGAATTAGGAAGCTATCTGGAATGCATACCTGTATACTGTAACATTTTATACTTTGTTTTAATGTACTGTTGAAGATTAGAAGTGAAAACAATACTGTTCTTCCTGAGTTGCATTTTAGTTCATGCTACAAGTATTGCATTGTATTCCATTAGTAAATGGAACCCTCCCTTAAATGGCATTTTTTATTAACTGGCACCACCCGTTCCCTGCACGTGCCAGATAATAAAGATTTTATTGTATTATGAGGACAGGATGCATGTATTTGTAGCTCTTTGCGTTTTAAAGATTGAGGAGTGATCTAATTGTGGTGTTTAAAATGATTGTGGTCTGACACAAGTCATCAATCTGAAATGTATTTCCAGCACTCATTGTTTCTATATAAAATGAATAATGGATTAATTTGATATAGGTCAATTGTTTCCCCTGGTGGGAGAATCCAAGATATGAGCATATCATTAGGCCATTTTAAGAGTGAAATCAGGAAATACTCTTCACACAAAGAGTGGGTCGTGGGAATGTGGAACATTGTTCCCCAAACATTGTGGATGTTGCGGGGGGTCAATCTAAATTTTCAAGATTAACATTGATAGGGTTTTGTTGGGGAAGGGGATCAAGGGATGTGGAGTGAAGACAGATAATTGGAGTTGAGGTACAGATCTAACATGATCTGACTGATGGTGCAACAAGCTCAAATGGCTGAATGGCCTCTTCCAATTCCTTTGTATGTTACAGATCTGGGGAATGTAGATTTCCTGTCTTACTGAAGAGGTGGTGGTGACCCACCCCATATTTTCAGAAGTAAAACCAGAATTCTTTCTATCTTTCACCCTCAAATCCTTTCCACATTCCTTCAGTGAAATACCTGACCTAGTGACAGTTTTCTTCCTGGGAAATAGTGCAATGAGGGATGTATACTTTTATATTTTTGTGATTATGTTTTCTGTGTAGAAAGCTTTGGGTGTGTGTGTGTCCATGGTTAATTAAACAGGGGGAAGGTTACTAGAGACAGGTTGTCTGTGAAGTCTAAGAGATGAAAGGTTAAAGGTATTAGGTTTGTGAATTTGTAATGAGAGGTTATGGTGGGTTTGAGTTACAAGTAAATAGTACATTGTGAGATAAATGGGGAAATTGGTTTTTAGCAGTTGAATTTCAAAAGGGAGTTCAGAGGTAACAAGGAACATTTGCATCTTACAGGGGTTCCATGAGTAAATAGGGGAAAGTATATTTAATTTTATTGACCCGAAAATAGAGGCAAAATGGAAAACGTGAAAGATTTTTATATTTGGAGAATTGGAGTTTCAAAGAGGCTTGAGGGCAACGCAACCAGAGATGAAAGGGAGGGAAAGATATTTAAGGAAGGGAAGTTTAACTATTGAGAGAGTTGCTGTGGGGAAACCCACTGAAGGCCAGCTTCTTTCTGTGTGAGCTGCTGAAAAGCTATGGGAAGTTTTGAATTGAAAGCAGCCATCCAGTGTTAAGCCAGGAGAGTCTTTGTTTTAGGAAACAGTTTGTTTCTGAACCTCCTTTTGGAATTCCACATCAGAGTGGAAGTGTCTGAGAAGTCGTGAGGTGTATCTTTATTAAACTGACATTTCCTTGACTTGGGTGATACTTACTGAACTTTTATGGTTAAAAATCTATAAGGGGTTGTTGCCAGAAAGGTAGTTTAATTGTGTACTTTTGACAAGCATGCTTTTTGGGGATTGATCCGTGAGATGGTTTTAACTGTGTAACTTTTATCTTGCATACTTGTTTTATTTATTTTTTAATTTTAAAATTCTAAAGGTGTTACTGGAGTTCCAAGCTTTTGAGGTCAGTAGCTCTTCCTCCTCGTTTTCACAATAAAAGGCTTATAATCAGCTATACAGGCTTCACTCTGGGGTCTGGCTTGCTCAGCATTAACACTGGGCAGCAATTTTGGGTTGTTGGGTGGGCAGATCCGGGAGCAGCCAGGAAACAACCTGCCGCCCGCGATCAGCCCCCGCCCGCGATTTCACGTTGGCTGGCCAATTAACGGCCAGCCAGTGTGAAACATACACTGAGAAGCTCAGCTCTGCTGGGGGGGGGGGGGGGTGGGGGGGGGGCAAGCGCTGAAGTCAGCACGAGCTTGGGAGAGCCCACAATGAAAGCTTCCTGAAGGCTGAGAGCTACCTCAGGGAGCTGAAGAATATAAAACCATCAAATAAAGATTTATAAATGCAGAAAAAAATGTCCACATATCAGACTCACTCACCTAAACACATTATAAAAATTCTGCCCAAACATTTTTAATTTTTAAAAATTTAATTATGGAAACCACATCCTGCTCTTGGATGATGTTTCCTGAAAAATGCAAAGGCCACCTGGCCGATTCGCCTGCCCCCAACTGTAAGGTTGGACAGGCAGTGAGAAAATGCTGTTAATTAATACTTTAATGGCCTTAACAGGCCTCTTAATTGTCTGCGGGAGTGCTGCCGACTGAAATATCGCGTGAGCGCGTGATGACATCGGCACTGATGTCATCACTGATGTCACACCCAATCAGGCTGAGCACATGGCTGCCTGCAGGATGGAAAATCCTGCCCATAAGCTGTGGGTGTAACAATAGTCAGTGCCTACTTATTATTTATATTAAATAGTCAGTGCCTACTTATTATTTGAAATCTTTCCTTCATCAAGACTTTCATGTTTTTTGCTGTTTTAACTATGATTATTTAAAGCCGGAAAATTACAAGTGCTTCTTTGTTTGAACAGAATACCATATGAACAGACTTGCTGGTTTTCAGGTTAAATACCAAAACTGAGAAAAAAAAAGGATAATGAAACAGGCAAAAAATAACTATTAAAAAAACCTGAATAATTCCACGTTAAAACCAAAAACAGTGGAATTCCCACAGTTTACACCTGATCATTACTTCCTGATTTACTCATAATCTCTCCTACCCACCATTTCTCCACCTCACTGTTGTCCTGCACTATAGGTACTGGCCTTTCAAAGTTTCTCAATGAAAAGTACCTCGACTCATTCGGCCATAACCCATGTTCATGTTCATTGATGTGACGTGGCTTATGATTACTGATGTTACTGGCTGTGCCGACAGGTTTCACTCGTTCTTGCTGTGCCTCCTTGATAGCAGCAACTGTCTGCTGGATCTCCCACTGTCTGGCAGCATTACTGATAGCCAAACGGCGCTTCTCCTGTAAAAAAACATATATTTAGTAAAACACACTTTTCTGGCAACAAGGTGATATGAATGAAGAGCGCTGTAAAGAGAAACCAACTCCATTCTCTTCTGCAGAAGAACTGTATGGCACAGAAGGCATCTGTTTATCATGTCTGACATTAAAAAGGTTCATGACAGCCAATGAGTTACTTCTTGAAGCATAGCTACTGTTGTAAAACAGGAAAATTTGCCAAACAACCTGCTTTCAGCAAGCTCCCTCAAACAGGAATGATATAAATGATCAGTGAATCTGCTTTATTGATTCTGGTTTAGGAATAAATGCCAGTCAAGGTACAAGCAGAACTCACCTGCTCTTCTTCGAATAGTGCCATAGGGTGGGTTTTTCCCAGAATTGCACTAAGTGCGGTAGCAAGTGGGTAAAATGGAGTCCTACCCGCTGACGAAAATGGAAGGTTTTCATACTGTTTTTCCTGAGCCCACCTCATTATTTAGGCATTCCTGGGAAACACGTCGTTTCCATGGCGGGTGGGCTATTATTCGCCATCACCCCGCTATTGCACCACGCCAGCCACCATCTTTAAAAGGCAACCGCCAGCAAAACACTCAACGCCAGCAGCTCACCACCGCTGTCCAGGAGACATGGCCAGCAAAGATAAACAGACTGCACCCTCCCCACTTCAATGACGGGTCCCTCAAGCAACTGCTGGATGCCATGGAGGCCCGACGGGATTTGCTATACCCCCCACTCTGGCCATAGGATGGGTAGCAATGTCACCAAGCCAGCTAGGGAGGGGTTGGCAGCAGTGGTCAGCGCGAATGTCCTGCAGAGGAGGACAGCCACCCGGTGCCACAAAAGGATGAATAATCTCCTCCATTCCGCCAGGGTAAGTCACTCTTTTCATCACTCCCAACTCACACACTCACAAACCCATCACACATCCACAGGGCCCTCACTCACTGCCAAGGTAAGGGACATCACTATTCACTCTCTCACACACACCATCATTGTCCTCATCCATCCATGGGACCACTCACCACCCACACAGGCCAGGCATATCACAGAATCACAGTGCAGAAGAGGCCCTTTGGCCCATCGAGTCTGCACTGACATGTGAGAAACACCTGACCTACCTACCTAATCCCATTTACCAGCACTTGGCCCATAGCCTTGAATGTTATGATGTGCCAAGTGCTCATCCAGGTGTTTTTTAAAGGATGTGAGGCAACCCGCCTCCACCACCCTCCCAGGCAGCGCATTCTAGACCGTCACCACCCTCTGGGTCACATCCCCCCTAAACCTCCTGCCCCTCACCTTGAACTTATGTCCCCTCGTGAATACCCTTCAACTAAGGGGAACAGCTGCTCCCTATCCACACCCCTCATAATCTTGTACACCTTGATCAGGTCGCCCCTTAGTCTTCTCTGCTCCAACGAAAACAACCCAAGTCTATCCAACCTCTCTTCATTACTTAAATGTTTCATCCCAGGCAACATCCTGGTGAATCTCCTCTGCACCCCCTCCAGTGCAATCACATCCTTCCCATAATGTGGCGACCAGAACTGTACACAGTACTCCAGCTGTGGCCTCACCAAGGTTTATACACCTCCTACACGATCTCCTTACTTTTGTAATCTATGCCTCGATTGATAAGGGCAAGTATCCCATTTGCCTTTTTCACCACCCCACTAACATGCCCCTCTGCCTTCAGAGATCTATGGACAAGCACGCCAAGGTCCCTTTGTTCCTCAGAACTTCCTAGTGTCATGCTGTTCATTGAATATTTCCTTGTCAAATTACTCCTTCCAAAGTATATCACCTCACACTTTTCAGGGTTAGATTCCATCTGCCACTTATCTGCCCATTTGACCATATTGTCTATATCTTCCTGTAGCCCAAGACATTCAACCTCACTGTTAACCACCCGGCCAATCTTTGTGTCATCCACAAACTTACTAATCCTACCCCCCACAGTTATCTATGTCATATATATAAATGACGAGTAATAGGGGACCCAGCACAGATCCCTGTGGTATGCCACTGGACTCTGGCTTCCAGTGACTAAAGCATCCTTCTGTCATCATCATCTGCCTCCTACAACTAAGCCAATTTTGAATCCACCTTATCAAATTACTCTGTATCCCATGTGCATTTGCCTTCTTTATTAGTCTCCCACGTGGGGCCTTGTCAAAGGCTTTGCTGAAATCCATATAAACTACATCAACTACACTACCCTCATCTACACACCTGGGCACCTCCTCAAAACATTCAATCACATTTGTTAGGCATGACCTCCCTCTGACAAAGCCATGCTGACTATCCCTGATCAAACTTTGCCTCTCCAAGTGGAGATAGATACTCTCCTTCAGAATTTTCTCTAATAGTTTCCCTACCACTGACGTGAGACTCACTGGCCTGTAGTTCCCTGGCTTATCACTACAATCTTTCTTAAATAGCGGAACCACATTAGCTGTTCTCCAGTCCTCTGGCACCTTCCCTATGGCCAGAGAGGAATTAAAAATTTAGGTCAGAGCCCCTGCGATCTCCTCCCTTGCCTCCCTCAGCAGTCTGAGACACAAATCATCCGGACCTGGAGATTTGTCCACTTTTAAGCCTGCCAACACCTCCAATATCTTGTCACTCCCAATATCAATTTGCTCAAGAACCTCGCAGTCTCTCTCCCTGAGTTCCATACCTTCATCCTCATTCTCTTGGGTGAAGATGGATGTGAAGTATTCATTCAACACTCTACTGATGTCCTCTGGCTCCACTCATAGATTGCCCCCTTGTTCCCTAATGGGCCCTGCTCTTTCCCTGCTTATCCCTGGTTTCCCTATAACTATATCCCATTGATAATAGTTATAGAATATCTTGGGACTTTCCCTACCTTTACCAGCCAGAGCTTTCTCATATCCCCTCTTTGGTCTCCTAAATGATTTCTTAAGTTCCACCCTGCACTGTCTGTACTCCACTAATGCCTCTGCTGATTTGTTCCCCTTGTACCTGCTAAAAGCCTCTCTTTTCCTTCTCATCGTAACCTGAATATCTCTGGTCATCCATGGGTCCCTGGGCTTGTTATTCCTTCCTATCATCCTAGAGGGAACATGTTGAGACTGTACCCACCCCATTTCCTTTTTGAACGCCCTCCACTGTTCCTCTGTAGATTTCCCCACAAGTAACTGTTCCCAGTCTACCTTGGCCAGATCCTGCCTTATTTTACTAAAATCCGCTCTCCCCCAATTCAAAACATTTTTTTTGCAACTTGTCTATTTCTTTGTCCATAACAAACTTAAACTGTGCCATGTAGTGGTCGCTATCACTAAAATGCTCCCCCACCACCTCAGCCACCTGTCCGGCTTCATTCCCCAGAATTAGGTCCAGCAATGCACTGTCCCTTGTTGGACCCGCTACATATTGACCTAAAAGGTTCTCCTCTACACAGTTCAGGAAGGATGAGAAGGCACTAGAGAGTATGCAGAAAAGATTCACAAGGATGATTCCAGCGATGAGGAACTTCAGTTATGAAGATAGACTGGAGAAGTTGGGGCTGTTCTCGTTAAAGAAGAGAAGGTTGAGAGGAGATTTGATAGAGCTATTCAAAATCATGAAGTGTCTGGACAGATAGATAGGGAGAAACTGTTCCCATTGGTGGAAAGATCGAGGACCAGAGGGCACCGTTTTAAGATCACTGGTAAAAGAAGCAATGATGACATGAGGAAAAATATTATCACACAGCAAGTCTTTAGAATCTGAAGTACAATACTTAAGAGTGTGGTAGAGGCAGGTTCAATTAAGGTTCTCAAGAGGGAACAGTTTATTAACTGATAAGGAAGAATGTGCAGGGTTACAGGGAGAAGGCGGAAGAGTGGCACAAGGTGAATTGCTCCTTTAGAGAGCCAGCAAAGACATGATGGACTGAATGTCATCCTTCTGTGCCGTAACCATTCTATGATTCTACAAGTGCAGCTAAGATTCACTAGTTTGCTTCCTGGGATGAGGGGATTGTCCTATGATGACAGGCTGAGTAAATTTGGCTTAATTCTCTGGAGTTTAGAAGAATGAGAAGTGATCTCATTGAAAAATGGGGCAGCAATTTCCCCCCGTCGGGGGAGGGGAATGTGTGGGAGCGGGTGGGTTCCCAATTGGCACCCACGGTCGGGGGCGTGCCACCATTTAACATGGGTGAGCCAATTAAGTCTCGCCCAGCATGACGTCTGCTCGGGAACGCTGTCTCTGTGCAGGTGGGGGAGGATTCCCTGAGCTGGGTGTGCACTCTTTCATGCATGTACACGAAAGAATGCACAGATCTCCCTGAGGCAAAGAGCTGCCTCCGGGAGATCAGTGGAAGTTATAAAAATTTTTGGAAGGGTAGAAAAAATATTCCTGACATATCCCCTAATGTGACACTGTCACATGAGCTGGGACATGTCAATCTCTTGTATTTAAACATTTTAAACACATTTTAAATCCCTCATGAAAACTCATCCTGCCCGTGGATGAGGTTTCCTATTTTTTACTGAAGACTCCCAGGGCTCTTCGCCTACCCTCCAACCTTAAGGTTGGACAGGCAGGTCCATTAATTGGTTTAATTACTTTTTTAAAGGCCTTAATTGGCTGACCGGAAGATGCAGCCCATGCAAAATTCTGAAGGGATTTGACAGGGTAAACACAGACATTGTTTCCACTGGCTGGGGAATCTAGAACATGGTGATACTGTCTCAGGATAAGGGGACAATCATTTAGGACTGACATGAGAGGAAATTTTTCCACTCAAATGGTTAAGAACTTTTGGGGTTCCCTCCCCAGAAGGCTAAGGATGCTCCATCATTGACCATATTTAAAGGTGAAATTTTACAGCTTCTCCCGCTGACAGGATTTTCTGTTCCCACTGAAGTCAATGGAGTTTTGAATGGCTTGCCACATTTTACAGCCCCACTCCTGCTGCAATGTTGCCATAAAATTCCACCCTAAGGTTGGGATAGATAGATTTTTGGTCCCTAAGGGATTCATGGGATATGGGAAGTGGGTGGGAAAGTGGAGTTGAAGCCCAAAATCAGCCATGATCATATTGACTACTGGAGCAGGCTTGAACAGCCATTTGGTCTACTCCTGCTCCTATTTCCTGTGCCTTGTGAAGGTATGTGATTATAATTACGATTCAGGATGGTGTGTAGCTTCCCTTGTCTTTCTAAGCAGTAGAGGTCGCGGGTTTGGAAGATGCTGCTGAAGGAGCCTTGGTGAGTTGCTGCAGTGCATCTTGAAGATGGTACATACTACTACTACTGTGCACCAGTGGTGTAATGAGTGAATGTTTAAGGTGGTGGATGGGGTGCCAATCAAGGGGCCTGCATGTCCTGGGTGGTGTCGAGTTTTTTGAGTGTGGCTGCAGATGCAAATATCCAGGCAAGTGTGCAGCATTCCATCACAGTCCTGACTGAGCCTTGTAGATGATGGGACAGCCTTTGGGAGTCAGGATGTGAGTTACCCACCTCAGCATTCCTAGCCTCTGACCTGCTCTTGTAGCCACAGTTTTTATATAACTGGTTCAGTTAAGTTTATGGTAAAAGGTGACCCCAAGATGTTGATGTAATGGTAATGCTGTTAAATGTCAAGGGAAGATGGTTAGATTCTCTGTTATTGGAGCTGGTCATTGCATGACACTTGTGTGGCGCGAATGTTACTTGCACTTATCTGCCCAAGCCTGAATGTTGTCCAGGTCTTGCTATATGAGGGCACAGAATATGAGGCAGAAAGAATGTATTGAGTACTATCCAATCATCACCGAATATCTCCACTTCTGACCTCATGGGGGCAACAGTTGAAGGTGGAATACTAACCCAAGGAACTCCTGCAGCAATGCCCTGGGGCTGAGATAATTGGCCTCCAACAACCATAACCATCTTCCTTTGTGCTAGGTCTGACACCAACTAATTGCGAGTTTTTCCCTGATTCCCATTAACCTCAATTTTGATATGACTGCTTGGTTCGGTCAAATGCTGTCTTGATTTAAAGGTCAGTCACTCTCACCTCAACTTTGAAATTCAGTTCCTTTGTCCATGTTTGGGCTAAGACTGTAATATGGCCTAGAGCTGAGTGCCCCTGCTTGAGTACTGGTGAGCAGGTTATTGCTGTGTAATTGCCACCTGACAGCACTGTTAATGATATCTTCCTTTGCTTTACTGATGATTTAAAATAGACTAATTGGTGAGTTTGGAGTTGTTCTCTCTTGTGAACAGCATATATCTTCAAAATATTCCACATTGTTGGGTAGATGCCTGTGCTGTTGTTGCACTGGAACAGATTGGCTAGGGGCACAGCTAGTCCTGAAGCACAAGTCTTCGATACTACTACCTGATCTTGTCAGGTTCTATAACCAAAAACAAATCTGCGCTTTCAACATTTCTTGCTACACATGGATTGAATTAAATTGGTGTCCTCTGGTTCTCGACTCTGTCCAGACGCCCTCATGATTTTGAACACCTTTATCGAACCTCCTCTCAACCTTCTCTTCTCTGAAGGGAACAGCCCCAACCTCACCAATCTGTCCTCGTAACTTAAGTTTCTCACCCCCACATCATTTTTGCAGATCCTTTTAGCATCGTCTCCAATGACTCAATGCTTTCACATCGTTCCTAAAATGAAGTGCCCAGAATTGTAAACACTCCAGTTGAGACTGAACCAGTGTTTTATGAAGGTTAACCATAACTTCCTTGCTTTTGTAGTGTTTGCCTCTCCTTATAAAGCCCAAGGATCCTGCATGCCTTATTAACTACTGCATTAATCTGCCCTGCTTCCTTCAACGATTTGAGCACAAATACCTGTTATGACTACAGCTGGTGTTAATTGCTGCGCACACCAAATCCCAGAGAGAAACTTGGCTTATGGGCCATACCCTTTTTTTGTATTCTGAAAACGAGAAAAAGACATACCAATCCCAGCAATCAGAAATCCAGTAACAATTCAGGGATTTAAAAAATTAAATGTAAAAGTTTTATAAACAAAAATAAAAGAAAACTTGAGCACCCAAGATTACAATTACAAAACACTCCCCAAAACTCTCTGGAGGGAAAGACTGGGTTAACATTTCAAGTCCAGATGATTCTTCTTCAGAACCAAAGGAAAACAGAAATGTGGTGACATATATACAGTTTAGGGGGCGGGGTGGGGGGGGGTGGGACAGATGAAGCTGGATAGAAGGCCAGTGATAGATGGAGGCAAAGGAGAGAATGCAAAAGATGTCATAAACAAAAGGTCGAAGGGGTGCTGATGGTGGTGATACTGGCTAAAGGAGCTGCTCATGGTGACATTAAGAGTAGAAAGCAGGATGAACAAGTACCATTCGTTGCTCCCAATGTGGTCTCCTCTACATTGGAGAGACCAAACGTAAACTGGGCGACCACTTTGCAGAACACCTGCGGTCTGTCCGCAAGAATGACCCAAACCTCCCTGTCGCTTGCCATTTTAACACTCCACCCTGCTCTCTTGCCCACATGTCTGTCCTTGGCTTGCTGCATTGTTCCAGTGAAGCCCAACGCAAACTGGAGGAACAACACCTCATCTTCCGACTAGGCACTTTACAGCCTTCCGGACTGAATATTGAATTCAACAACTTTAGGTCATGAGCTCCCTCCCCCATCCCCACCCCCTTTCTGTTTCCCCCTTCCTTGTTTTTCCAATAAATTATATAGATTTTCCTTTTCCCACCTATTTCCATTATTTTTAAAAAAAATTTTTTTAAATCTTTTATGCTCTCCCCACCCCCACTAGAGCTATACCTTGAGTGCCCTGCCATCCATTCTTAATTAGCACATTTGTTTAGATAATATCACCAACTTTAACTTTAACACCTATGTGTTCTTTTGTTCTATTGTTGGTGACATCTTTTGATGATCTGCTTCTATCACTGCTTGTTTGTCCCTACAACCACACCCCCACTCCGCTTCTCTCTCTCTCTCTCCGCCCCCCACACACACACCTTAAACCAGCTTATATTTCAACTCTTTCTTGGACTTGAACTCAAGTCGAAGGGTCATGAGGACTCGAAACGTCAACTCTTTTCTTCTCCGCCGATGCTGCCAGACCTGCTGAGTTTTTCCAGGTAATTCTGTTTTTGTTTTGAACAAGTACCAGGTGGCCCTAGTGGGGATGGGGTGTGGGGAGGTGATGGTGTGGGAGAAAAGATCAAAATAGGCTGAAAAAGTGTCTTTCCAAAGATGCTGTCAGACATACTGAGCTTTTCCAGCAATTTTTGTTCTTGTTTCACATTTCCAGCATCCGCAGTATTTTACTTTTATCTTAGTGTTTAATTGACTGCCACTTCTCTTCCAGAAATGCCTACCTTGAAGAAGTACTGCTTTTCTCTCCAACAGGATTTCTGCTTGTCTCTTTTGCCCTGTTCACCTTCATTGCTTTCCAATTCCCTCCTGGTGGTTGACAAGGTGTTTACTAAAACTCGCTTTCACAGCCGTATTTCCTTCCTCAGTGACTATTTCCATTTCCGAATTACCCCACATTGATTCCAACTGAAGTTCCATCCCTCATGTTTCAAATCCACCCAGGATTACAGGTATCTCCGGAACATACAACACTCCTCGGACTGCTGTTCTCGCCACATCCTGAGATCCACACTCAGTGCCAAGTTCTGAGTTTTGAACACACTTGACCTCTCCCTCCAGCAGCACCGACTCACCCTACCTCTAGGCTGTCCTTCCCCCCAGTTTTATTTTGTTCTTCGTCTCAACTGACACCGTAACAAGAAACTTTGTCTCTTTCTTTCAGGTGCTAAGGAACGCAACTCCAACAGCTTATTGATACCAATGCTCATCCAGGACCCTCCACCCCGTCCTGTCCCTCTGACCCCACTCCATCTTCTAATCCCAGCCCCGGCTGTGTACTCACCATGCCCCCTGACCTTCTCCTCTCTGATGCTGAACGTTCAGCACTCAGCAAAGAACTCAAATTTCATACCCTTACACCCTCATCTCAATGAATTTCAGGCTCAGCACGATGCTAAGTTCTCCTTCCACCGCCTTCGTCTCTGTGCTCACTTCTTTGGGCAGGAGTCCTCCCCCCCCACCGTTCCATGGATCCTTTCACCTGCCTCCAGTATTCTCCCTCCACCTGGACCCCTCCCTCTGGCCTCTCACCTGCTCTTGATCTTTTCATTGAGAACTGTCGGCGTGACATCGGTCGTCTCAATTTCTCTGCTCCTCTCACCCACTCTAACATGTCTCTTTCTGAACTTGCCGCACTCCATTCTCTCAGGTCCAACCTTGACTTTGTTATCAAACCTGCTGACAAGGCTGGTGCTGTTGTTGTCTGACATGCTGATCTCTCGCAGAGGCTGAGCGCCAACTCGCAGACACTTCCTCCTACCTCCCCCTGAACCATGACCCCACCACCAAACATCAAACCATTGTTTCCAGGACAGTCACTGACCTCATCTCCACTGGCCCTCCACAGCTTCCAATCTCAGAGTCTCCCAACCTCGGACAGCCCGCTTCTACCTCCTCCCCAAAATCCAGAAACAGGACTGTACCAGTAGACCAATCGTGTCCGCCTGTTCCTGCCCCACGGAACTCATTTCTTCTTATCTTGACTCAGTTCTCTCTCCCCTTGTCCAGTCTCTTCCCACCTACATCCGCGATTCCTTTGATGCCCTACATCATATCAACAATTTCCAGTTTCCTGACCCCAACTGTCTCCTCTTCACCATGGATGTCCAAGCCCTCAACACCTCCATCCCCCACCAGGATGGTCTGAGGGCTCTCCACTTCTTCCTTGAACAGAGGCCTGAAAAATCCCCATCCACCACCACTCAGCTCCTTCTGGCTGAACTTGTTCTCTCACTGAACAATTTTTTCCTCAAACTTTTCTCATTTCCTCCAAATAGAAGGTGTGGCTATGGGTACCCGCATGGGCCCCAGTTATGCCTGTCTCTTTATGGGGTATGTGGAACATCCCTTGTTCCAGTCCTACTCAGGGTTCCTCCCACAACTCTTTCTCTGGTACATCAATGACTGTTTCGGTGCCGCTTCATGTTCTCGTCTGGACCTGGAAAAATGTATTAACTTAAATGTATTAATGTATTAACTTAAAGCTTCCAATTTCCACCCCTCCATCACTTTCACATGGTCCATCACTGACACTTCCCCTCCCTTCCTTGACCTCTCTGTCTCAATTTCTGGTGATAGACTGGCCACCAATATTCATTAAAAGCCCACCGACTCCCACAGCTCCTCGACTACAATTCTTCACACCCTGTTTCCTGTAAGGACTCCATCCCATTCTCTCAGTTCCTTCAACTCCGTTGCATCTGTTCCGATGATGCCACTTTCCAAAACAATGCTTCTGACATGTGTTCCTCCTTCCTTAACCAAGGTTTCCCACCCACAGTGGTTAACAGGGCCCTCAACCCATGTCCAACCCATCTCCCACGTCTCTGCCTCATATCTTCTTCTCCGTCCTACAACCATGATAGGGTCCATCTTGTCCTCACTTTTCACCCCACCAGCCTCCACATTCGAAGGATCATCGTCCACCATTTCCGCCAACTCCAGCATGATGCCACCACCAACCACCAAACACATCTTCCTTTCACCCCTGGTGGCATTCCATAGGGACCATTCCCTCTGGGTCCACTCCTTTATCACCCCCTACACCTCTACCCCCTCCCACGGCACCTTCCCATGCAATCGCAGAAGGTGCAACACCTGCCCCATTACTTCCTCCCTCCTCACCATCCAAAGGCCCAAACACCCTTTCAAGTGAAGCAGTATTTCACATGCATCCCTCAGTTTGGTCTACTGCATTCGCTGCTCCCAATGCAGTCTCCTCAACAGTGGAGAGGCCAAGCGCAGACTTGGTGACTGCTTTGCGGAACACCTTCGGTCTGTCTGCAAGCATGACCCAGACCCTCCTGTCGCTTGCCATTTCAACACACCACCCTTCTCTCATGTCCACATGTCCAACCTTCACCTGCTGCAATGTTCCAGTGAAGCTCAACGCAAACTGGAGAAACAGCACCTCATCTTCTGACTAGGCACTTTACAGCCTTCCGGACTTAACATTGAGTTCAACAACTTCAGTTCATGAACTCGCTCCTCCATGCTCACCCCTTTTTTCAAATATTTATTTTTTAATTTTTATATAAACATTTCTTTTCTCACCTATTTCTATTATTTTTTTTTAAATGTATTTCCAATCATTGTTTTATCCCCACCTTTTAGCCTATTTTGATCTTTTCTCCCACACCATCCCCTCCCCCACCCCACCCCCACTATGGCCATCAACCACTTGCTCATCCTACTTTCTACTCTTAATGTCCCCACTAGCACCTCCTTTAGCCAGTATTACCACCATCAACACCCCTTCAACCTTTTGTTTATGACATCTTTTGCAATCTCTCCTTTGCCTCCACCTATCACTGCCCTTCTATCTAGCTTCATCTGTCCCACCCCACTTAAACAGTATATATGTCAGCACATTTCTACTTCTCTTTAGTTCTGAAGAAGAGTCATCTGGACTCGAAACATTAACTCTGTCTCTATCTCCACAGATGCTGTCAAACCTGCTGAGTTTTTCCAGCAATTTTTGTTTTTATTTCAGGTTTCTAGTATCCGCAGTATTTTGCTTTTACCCCAAAATTCTCTACTTGATCAAACCCACAAGTAAACAGCTTCCAAGCAACCCTCCCTTACAAATGTCTAACTATGAAATCTAGTAATATTACACAAGGCAAACTGCTGTAGCTTCAATAACCTTATCCATTCATTTATCAATGGTTTTATCCCCTTTTTTATTCCCTCCTCTATCCCATTTCCTATCCTTTCTTCCCACACCACCACCACATCCCCTCACCCCATTCCCTACAGGTCATCTGTTACTTGTTCGTGTTGTTTTTTTCAGAGTGTTGGCCCTTGTTCTGCTATTATCACATTCTGCTTTCTTATCTTTCCCACAATCAGCACCTTTTTTAAAGCACTAACCACTATCATTAACACTCCCTTTGTCCTTTTGTTCATGACATCTTTGTTAAGCTCTCCTTTGCCCCACCTATCACTGGCCTTCAATCCAGCTTCACCTGCTCCACCCTCCTTAAACAGTATAAATTTCATCACATTTCCACTTCTCCTCTGAAGAAGGGTCATACGGACTCGAAATGTTAACTCTATTTCTCTCTCCACAGATGTTGCTCAACCTGCTGAGTCTTTCGAGCATTTTCTGTTTTTGTTTCAGATTTCCAGCATCCGCAGTACTTTGCTTTTAACACTCTGTGGTGGAATCCACTTCAGAATAAAACTGTTTGTTGCCCCCCAAAGCTTTTCTGGCTTGACTGGATTGCTGGTTCAAATGGCATCCTCTCCCAGCTCAGAGCTGACAGCTCCCAGCTCAGCTCCAGCTCAACAGCTACTCCAGCTATCCACAGTAACTCTAAAGTACCTTCTTTCTTTTTCATCTCCATTGTTCTCACACCTCTTTGAAACTCAAATCCTTCCAAATATAAAACCTCTTGCGCCTCTATCTTGTCTTTGCTTTTGGGTCAATAAAATATAATATCCCAACTACTATTTACTTATGGAACTCCTGCAAGATGCAAACATGCTTCTTTACACCCTGACTCCCCTTTGATATTCAAACTCTCAACTTATCTAAAAATGCAAATGTTAGATTTAACCTACTTACTTGTACCTCAAACTTAACACCTCTATTCTTTTCATGTTTTAAACCCACCCCCCAGACAATCTGACTCCTATCAATCTCTTGCCCAGTTCAATTAAATCTCACACATGCACACACCCAGACACCCAGCCTTCTTTACAGAATAACACAATATTCCCCAAAAATATTTTTAAACTAAATCTCACATACCCAAATCTCCTCACATTTCTTTGCGTTAAATTTCATTTGCCAAATGTCCCCTCACGATTCAAAATAATTTCAAATTTGCCTTCTGCTTTGGGCAAGTGATGCAGGGGGAATGCAAGAAAGAATTTTTTATGCAACAAGCAGTATTGAGCTGGAAATCATTGCCCAAAGGGTTGATGGAAGCAGAGATGATCAATGAATTCAAAAGGAAATCAAATGGCTACTTGAGGGAAATAAATTTGTGGGGCGGTGAGGATAAAGCAGGTGAGCTCTACAGAGAGCCAACATGGATTCAACAGATGAAATAGCCTCATTCTGTGCCTTAATGATTCTATAACTTTAAGACCCCCACCCCCCCCTCCCACCACCCACGCAGTGTGCATTCTGTGCCCTTGCTACTCTCAATGCTTCTTCAAATTGTGTTCAACATGGAAGAGTATTGATTCATCAGCTGAATGAGGATGGTCAGCAGGGTATTTCCTTGCCCATGTTTGCCCTGATGCTATCAGACTTCATGGGGTCCAGGGTCAATGCTGATGACTCCCAGGCCCACTCTCCCCCAACTATATACCATGTGCCACCACCTCTGATGGATATGACTTACTGGTGGAACAGGACATAACCAGAAATGGAGAAAGAGAAATCTGGGATTTTGGCTGTAAGGTATGATTTAGTGAGTATGTCTATGTCAGGATATTGCTTGATTAATCTATAGGGCAGCTCTTCCAATTTTGGTCCTCAGGGCTTTGCAGAATCAACTGGGCAGAGTATGCCTTTGTCATTTCTGTGCCCTGATTGATGCCAGATAGCCCACCTGATTTTATTGTTTTTCAACTTTTCTGTAGTGATTTGATGGAACTGAGGAGCTTGCTAGGCCATTTCAGAGGGCAGTTAAGAGTCAACCACACTGGGTCAGGAATCAAAAGTAGGCCAGCATGGATGGCATTTCCTTCCCTAAAGGACATTAGCAAAACAGATTGGTTGTTCTGACAATCTGGTCGTTTAATGGTCACCATTATTCAGGATTTATTCAATAATTCAATTTAATTTCCACCAGCCGCCGTGGTGGAATTTGAACTCATGTCACTGGAGCATTGGTCCAGGCCTCTGGATTACCAGTCCAGTAAAATTACCACTATGCTGTTCCCATAAACATAAACAATCAGCACAAGAAACAATGACTAATCTCTAACCTTCTACAATGAACTCATTGACAACTACGTCTCTACCCTCCCTCCCTTGCACCATTCATTCATTAAAAGGCTCTCACATAGTTATCACTTTCTATTGGAATGCAGACTCAAATGTTATTAAATTGTTGAGGCTTTAAAACATTGGTTTTCTTTTCACTGGTTACATACTCATTTCTTACCACGTAATAGGCTTCCAAGCCAACCCTTTCTAATGTGATGAAAATCAGACAAGGCTTCAAAAGGTATCACTTTACTCCTGTCTCAACCTGCTTTTTAAACATTGAAGTCTGAACTGAGAGAAAAGGAATCAAAAAGTGTACAAAGACAACAGGCTAATTCACAGAATAACTAAACATGTAACAAGCTAACTGTCTTTCAGATTTAATGGACTAACAATGTGGATAGTGGCCAGGAAATTATCATGTTTCTCATGAGGAATCCATAGGGATGAGTTCACAGTTAAAAAGTGCTAACCTATGTGGATCATCATGTCTCACTGCAGTAATCCGTAAACGAGATAACTTTAAGGCCTTTAACAAGTTTTCAAAATAAAAAGCTCTTAAACTGTGTTATTATAATAAGAGAACCTAATAAATTAATAAGAAAACTCCAGTAAACAAAGATATACTATGATTAAAATATTTCATTGTTTTCCCTGGTCAAAACTCAAATTAACTAATCCCTGTGAGCTGGAGGATGCAAGAAGAAAACTAGCATGCCTCAGATAAATGAAAACAGAAAATGCTGGAAATACTCAGCAGCATCTGTGGATACTCTCCAAAGGTAGTGTCTGACCTGCTGTGTATTTCCAGCATTTTCTGTTTTTATTTCAGATTTCCAACATGAGGTATTCTGCCTTTTATTAGCCTCAGATAAGATTTGACATTAGAAAAATTTAGTTCCACTACATCCCCGTACCTTGTCCCATACTATTGAATGGGAAAGAATGCCAATTCATCTCTTTAAAGAGGAGCTTGATAATATTAGGTTAGGCTTAGAATTAGGGTTATGAGGAGTCTGGTTAGAGATGATTTCTTCTATGGAATACAATGAGGTGCTAGCACCACAGAACTTTCATGCAAAGGAAATGCAATTAGCTAATGATAACGTAAGATGTGAAGTTAGATCATTAACCAGGGAGTTTTTGGGTGACAGGGAAGATCTCTGCAGATTAAACGGTTAGTAAAATTGATGATAAAATAGGCATTGTGTGGTCTGTGGCAAACACAAAGTCCTTATGATACAAAAGGAGAATATTACAGAAAGCATATTGAACTGGAGCCACATTCTCCTTAAACTACAGATTGAACAGCCACTGGACCCTCCCCGAATTAATCTTCTGGGATTTTATTTCACTGCCACACCCAATCCTTCCAGTGGAGCAGTTCAAAGGCTGCTAGCTACAACTTCTAAACTGACTGCCCAGCCACTAATAAACATATTCTGCCTATCTGGCAGAGGAGATTTCCTCCCAGATTGCCTTCATTTGGTGATTATTGTTGGGGGACAGCTACCCATGGTTTGATTTACATAGAATTCAGTCAGATGTCTGGATTTCCATGCTGTGCATCTGGACAAGGTGTTATTCTAAAACCAACTTCTTACAAGATGGGTCTGTGGAAAAAGTGGTTTTTAAAAATCCTTTGATTGTGTCCATGGAGCAAGAGGCAGGTTGATGTTCAGTCTAGATGTTATTGGGCTGATGACAAGCAGAAAGGTAGATGGGGCTGTTACTCTATGTGATTATTGGAGATATATTTTGATTTTTAAACTATAATATTAATTAATGCAATCAAATTTAGTTGTCTCTGGCTCCTGTAACAAACTCTAGACATCTACCACCATTGTGTATTTATGCTGATAATGTATTTTGAAATTATTCAGTTAGTCTTAGCTGAAAATGAAAAACAGTATTTTATTTTAGCCCAAGATAACTCAAAAAGCAATTTCTCTGATTATTGAGACAGCATAAAGGCAGCTTTATTAATACATGCAGTCTCTGCCCAGGGCATGTGAAATGGAGTAGTGTTGAGGATTTTCACTCTACATGAAAAGCATGCTTTACCTGGCCAGGGAATGTTCAGAAGAACAATCTAGATTCAGAAGGACAATCTAGAAGGAGCTTTAATCTAAAGCTAACCTGGGCTGTACTTGACCAGCAAATGCTTATGAATGGCTTTTTCTGGATAGAATATTTCAGGGAAATTTTAACATGTTGGATAGATGTCAGTGTTGTAGCTGCACTTGAATACCTTGGCGAGAAGCTGGGGCACAACTCTTCACCGCTATAGCCGGGAACTTATCAGGGACCTCATCCTTTGCTGTTTTTAGCATGCTCAGCAATTCCTTGAAACCATGTGGAGGGAGCCAAATTGGCTGAAAATTGGTTCCTGTGGAAGTGGAACATCAGGAGGAGGTAGAGATTGATCATCCACTCAGTGCATCCGCCTGAAGATGGTTGCAAATTCTTTAGTCTTTGTCTTTTCTATGTTGGGCTCCACAATTATTTTGATGGGAATGTTCATGGGGTCTCCTCCTCTTGTTCGTTGTTTAATTGTCCAACGCCATTCACTTTTGGATGGGGCAGGACTTATTTTTTTACTCATTCACAGGATGTGGGATTCACTGGCTGGGCCAGCGTTCATTGGCCATCCCTAGTTGCCCTTGAGAAGGTGGTGGTGAGCTGCCTTCTTGAACCGCTGCAGTCCATGTGGTGTAGGTACACTCACATGCTGTTAGGGAGAGAGTTCCAGGATTTTAACCCAATGACAGTGAAGGAGCAGCAACATAATTCCAAGTCAGGATGGTTTGCAGCTTGGAGGGAAACTTTCAGGTGACGGTGTACCCATCTATCTACTGCCCTTGTCCTTCTAGATGATAACAGTCATGGGTTTAGAAGGTACTGTCTAAGTAGCCTTATTTCTGTAGATGGTACACACTGCTGCTAGTGTGTGTCGGTGGTGGAGGAACTGAATGTCTGTGGATGTGGTGTCAATCAAGCTGACTGCTTTGTTCTGGATGGTGTCAAGCTTTTTGAGTGTTGTGGGAGCTGCACTCATCCAGGCAAGTGGGGGGTATTCCATCACAGTCTTTGTGCCTTGTAGATGGTGGACAGGGCTCAGGGAGTCAGGAGGTGAGTTACTTATCACAGGGTTCCTAGCCTCTGACCTACTCTTGTAGCCACAGTATTTAAATGGCTAGTCCAGTTCAGAATCTAGTCAATGGCAACCCCCAGGATGTTGATAGTGGGGGATTCAGTGATGGCAATGCCATTAAACGTCAAGGGGAGATGGTTAGATTCTCTCTTTTTGGAGATGGTCATTGCCTGGCACTTGTGTGGTGTGAATGTTGCTTGCCACTTGTCAGCCCAAGCCTGGGTATTATCTAGGTCTTGCTGCATTTCAACATGGACTGCTGGACATGGATTTGCTGGGCCATGAGGTTAAAGATTGTGTTCGAGTACAATTCTGCTGCTGCTGATGGCCATAGTGCCTCATGGATGCCCAGTCTCAAGTTGCTAGATCTGTCTGAAATCTATCCCATTTAGCACAGTGGTAGTGCCACACACGATAGAGGGTATCCTCAACGTGAAGGTGGGACCTTGTCTCCACAATGACTATGGGGTGGTCACTCCTGCTGATATTATCATGGACAGAGGAATCTGCTGCAGGCAGGTTGGTGAGGATGAGGTTGTATGTTTTTCCCTCTTGTTGGTTCTCTCACCACCTGCTGCAGACCCAGTCTAGCAGCTATGTCCTTTAGGACTTGGCCAACTCAGTCAGTAGTGGTGCCACCGAGCCACACTTGGTGATTGAAGACCCCTACACAGAGTACAGTTTGCACCTTTGCCACCCTCAGTGTTTCCTCCAAGTGATGTTCAACATGGAGGAGGCACTGATTCATCAGCAGAGGGAGGGAGGTACGTGGTAATCAGCAGGAGGTTTCCTTGCTCATGTTTGACCTGATGCCATGAGACTGCATGGGGTCTGGAGTTGATGTTGAGGAATCTCAGAGCAACTCCCTCCCAACTGTATACCACTGTGCTGCCACCTTTGTTGGGTCTGTCCTGCTGTTGGGACAGTACATACCTGGGCAATTTTCCACATTGCCAGGTAGATGCCAGTGTTGTAACTGGACTGGAACAGCTTGACTAGGGGTGTGGCAAGTTTTGGAGAACAAATCTTCAGTACTCTTTGGGAATAGTGTCGGGGCCCAGAGGCTTTGCAGTAGCCAGTGCCTTCAGCCGTTTCTTGATATCACATGGAGTGAATTGAATTAGCTGAAGGCTGGCACCTGTGATGCTGGAGACCTCCGGGGGAGGCCAAGATGGACCATCCACTCAGCTGACGATTGTTGCAAATGCTTCAGCCTTATCTTTTGCACTGAGCTGCTGGGCTCCCTCATTATCGAGGATGTGGATATTTGTGGAGCCTCCTCCTCCTGTGCATTTTTTAATAGTCCACCACCAGCCACGACTGGATGTGGCAGCACTGCAGAGTTTAGATCTGATCTGTTGGCTGTGGGATCGCTCAGTTCTGTCTGTCACTTGCTGCTTATGCTGTTTGGCATGCAAGGAGTCCTGTTTTATAGCTTCACCAGGTTGACACCTCATTTCTAGGTATGCCTGGTGCTGCTCCTGGCATGCCCTCCTGCACTCTCCATTGAACCAGTGTTGATCCCCTGGCTTGATGGTAATGGTAGAGTGGGGGATACGTCGGGCCATGTGGTTACCTATTGTAGTCCAGTATAATTTTGCTGCTGATGATGACCCACAGAGCCTCATAGATGCCCAGTCTTTAGTTGCTAGGTCTGTTTGAAATCTATCCCATTTAGCATGATGGCAGTGCCAAACAACATAATGAAGGGTATTCTCAATGTGAAGATGGGACTTCATCTCCACAAGGACTGTGCAAACTCCTACCTATACTGTCATGGACAGATGCATCTGTGACAGGATGAGGTCAAGTATGTTTTTCCCTCTTGTTGGTTCCCTCACCACTTGCAGCAGGCCCAGTCTTGCAGCTATGTCCTTTAGGACTCAGCCAACTTGGTCTGTACTGGTGCTCCAGAGCCGCTTTTGGTGATGGATATTAAGGCCCACACCCAGAGTATGTTCTGTGCCCTTGCTACCCTCAGTTCTTCCTCCAAGTAATGTTCAACATGGAGGTGTACTGATTAATCAGCTGAGGGAGGACGGTACATGGTAATAAGCTGGAGATTTCCTTGCCCATGTTTGACCTGATGCCATGAGACCTCATGTGGTCCGGAGTCGATGTTGAGGGCTCCCAGGGCAACTCCCCCCCGACTGTATACCACTGTGCTGCCACATCTGCTGGGTCTGTCCTGCCAGTGGGACAGGACAAATCCAGGGATGGCGATGATGGTGTCTGAGACATTATCTGTAAGGTATGATTTCATGAGTATGACTATGCCAGGCTGTTGCTTGACTAGTTTGTAAGATAGCTCTCCCAATTTTCGCACAAGATATTTGTAAAGAGGACTTTGCAGGGATGACAGGCTAAGTGTGCCATTGTCATTTCTGGTGCCTAGGTCGATGCTGGGTGGTGCATCCGGTTTCATTCCTTTTAGACTTTTTTTTATGCATGAGGCCTCATGGGGTTCAGAGTCAATGTTGAGGACTCCCAGTGCCATTCACTCCCAAACTATTATCACTGTGCTTCCATCTCTTGTGGGTCTGGCCTGCTGATGGGATAGGTCCTACCCAGGGATGGGGATGGGAGAATTCTAGGACATTGGCTGAAAGGTGTCATTCAGTGAATATGACTTTGTCAAGCTGTTACTTGACTATTCTGTAGCACAGCTCTCCCATTTTTGGTGCAAGTCACCAAATGTTAGAGCGGAGGGCTTTGCGGATTCTTTTCTTATGTCCGTGTCCAGTGCCTAGATGTATGTGCTCCAGCAGTTTTATTCTCATCATAGTTTTGCACAGTTGTTTAATGCAACTGAGTGGCTTGCTAAGCCATTTCGGAAGGTAGTTAAAAGTCAAAGACACTGCTGTAGGAATGTGTTAATAGTTTGACTCGATCAGGCAAAGACGGCAGATTTCTTTCTCCGAAGGACATTAATGGCTAAGGTGAGTTAACAAAAATCCAGCAGTTGCATGGTCACCATTACTGACACTAGCTTTTTATTCCAGATTTATTTGATTAACTGAATTTGAAATTCCGGGTGCTGGGATTTGGACTCTCATCCTGAAGATCATTAGCCCAGGTGACTGAATTACTAGTCAAGTAACATAACCAATATGCTGCCATACAAACGTAGTCTGTTGGGTCATATGCCCATTTCTGTGCTGTATATTCTATGTAATTCCCCTTAAAGGCCATGATTTTGAAAGACCCTCATGCTGTTGAGAAGAGTCATGGGACAGAGGTGGCCTTCAGTATGGCAGCTGACACCTACCATAGAGTTGCTGTTGGCTGCATCTCAGGAAGAGATGGACTTCCTGATCTCAATTTCCATGTTCCAGGTGTAGTGCCCTATAGTGGAAAATCACAGGACTCCTGGCATCTGCTGCAGCCTTGAGACATGACACATCAAACTCCAGCTGTCACCATTCCATTGGGTCCTGGATCTTTGGCCTCACTGATCAGTGAATGGCTGGCATAAATCAACTTTTAGCTTCTGAAACTCCAGGGGTGCAACAATGACCGCATTCTGGAATCCATATTCCACTCTGCACTCCACTCTGTTCCTTGTTACCTCCAGAAAATCTGAACATCTTTCCATGGAGGTAAATGCCAAAGCAGACCCTAGCTGCCAGTTATCTGGGAACTTGCTGCAGACTTAAATGCAACTGCCACTCGAGAACTGTACTCAATTTTACAGATTCACTTTACTCCTGAAACTTTCTGGTGCTTGTTAAAAAAATGAGAATGAATGCTGTACTGGGAACAGAAAAGTATTAGCAGCAACACAGAGTCACGCACAATACAGGAAAAAACCAGGTGAAGTGAGCTTTAAAAAAGACAAACCCCTGCAATCTATTTAGTTACACCACAATTAAAAGTCTACTGCATTCATAATTAACTTCTCCAACTCCACGTTAGGACTAGAACTTTTATTGAGTGTGATATGCCACTCAACTTGTGAATTTAATAGCTTTCCTTTGTCATATCAACAGGGCATCGTAACACCGATTTGTTGCTGGCCCCATTTGTATCAACTACTCCAGTTGAACGAGGAGTTCAAGAGTGAATTTATTAATTTGGTTTAAATTGACTCAGTTACTGATAAATTGCACAAGCTCTTAGTCCAGGATTTTAAAAAAAATCTTCAACAGTAAATTCTTATAATCATCTTACAATCAAGTTGAAACAAGTATGTTGAATTTTCACTTTGGTATTTAGTGACACGTTTATTAATGGAGTTGTGTGACATTCTGTTTTAACAAAGACATTAACCTATTTATTTAATGTATTTGTTAGTGCACCTGTAGCTTCAACTCTAGTTTGTTTTTCACTGACCTTGTGGGATGCTTTAACACAGACAGGCAACACAATAAAACTAAAGGCACTTTTGACCAGAGCCTTGGATTGTTCATAACACTGTTGAATTTTGAGCAATTTTTTGTTTTCATGATAACTAGCTTCCATGGCTGCAGTTTTATATTTTTTTTTCCTGGGGACTGCCTACACAACTAAACAGCTTAAAATCTTCAGTTAGTAAACAGAATTAAACTGTGAACAGAGCAACTGCATTTAGTGGTGGACTTAAAACGCAAAGACGTGCATCAATCTCTATATTCTACCATCAGGGTTCTTAGTGTAAGAGCAAGGAAACAAAAGAAATTTAGCACAGACTCAGCAATACAAAGTGGAGAGACACCTTACGCTGTAGCTATGTACAGAATATCACAAAGACTGCACTGTGATACATGAAATAAATGAAGAGCAGGTTGAGCAGCAATGACCGGCAGTAGCTTGGCAGTATTACAGCATTTTTATAAGATTACTGATAACATATGGTCAGCCTGTAAAACCCGACACTGAACTTCTGTATTATTCAGGAGGGGGAACTTAACTAAAAACTGGGGGCAGAATTTTCACCTCAGCAGGTGGGCACGCGCCCGACCCACTTGAGCGTGAAATGATGTGTGTTGATGTCGGGCGAGCATCCTGATGTCAACACTGAGTCACGTGATAGTTCAGTCGGCTGGCGCGTGCGGGAATTGGCAGCATGCCTGCAACAACTAAAAGGCCTGCGAAGGCCATTAAATTATCAATTAAGTTAAGATTTTTGCTGCCCATGCAACCATACAGTCGGTGGGCAGGTGAAAAGGCCAAATGGCCTTTGCACTTTCTAGGAAATCTCATCCACAGGTGGGATGAGGTTTCCTAAAGCAAATAAAATTAAAATTTTAAAATTTAATTAATAACATGTCCCTGCTCATGTGACAGAAAAAAAATTAAAGGCAGAGAATGGATATAATCCGGAGAGATCATCTGGACTCCATCAGAATGATATAAGTTAAGCTGCAGGAACTCCTATATAGGAATCTATTGGATTTAAGATCAGCATTTACTTTTCTGACATTGATTGTATTAGCATTAACAGCCAAATGACATCACCATAATTTTAGTATGGCTCTGACCCATGTTTGAACCAAGGCTTTAAGCACATACGTATACAATATCACCAGGTTATTCACAGTGAATTACAAATAAGCAAACTAAACTGACTCTGTAGGAACAATAAATACGAATACCGGCCATATATTTTTACAAGCATATTAATAAGAGCAGGATAATCCTTTAAAATCATTATTGCATAAACATGTCAGTAAAAGAATTTAAACGCATTTAGCTTGATACATGAATGATCCAAGAGTATAATGTTTGTATTGTATTGCAATAAGAATTCACGATGCAAAATATTTTCAGGTATATATATGAAGCTGACTTTTTCTGTGAAAAAGGAGTCTAGTGAGTGTTAAGTACAATAATGTCATTTTGTCCAGGGAATATTATTAAAGGAAACCCTACGTTTTTTACTGAACTAATATTTATTATTTGAAACAGCAAACACTTTCTGGAAATTTATATTATAAACAATGATGTAGCAACATAGTGCATGACGTCTAGACACCCCACACCACAATGCTGGAGAGGTTTTCACTGAGCTCCTGTGCTGTGCAGGTAATGAGTGGATCTGATGTGCAGCTAAGCATGTCAACTTCTCCTCCCTCTCACAAGGCAATGTCACAAACTACATGGAAGAATCCAAAAAGGAGAGAAGTACTAAACTAAAGTAAAAAACACTGAAACTTTAACTGCTCAACTAGAATTGTTCTCTGCATGCTAGAAATCCAATGTCTGTGTTAATCCTCAAGACTGTTTGTTTGTTCTGCTCTTGGCACATCATTTGGAAGTATGCAATAATTCAATGAGAATCTGACACCTAAATCAGTAGTTAGCTCTTCTCAAATGCTTTTCAAACCTAATGGTGTCTTGCACTCTGGCCCCTCACTTGGGAGTAGAATGCACTATGGCTCATCAATTGAGAAAACAGAGAGAAAACAGCTGATTCTGATATCTGAAGATAGGAACTGCCAATTACTGTGCAAAAGGGAATGAGACAGTGAACTAATTGTACCTAATTTAACCTTTAGAGGACAGTGCATCCAAGAAAGTTTAAATTCCTGGCAGTACCAAAGCAGATGATCCTACATAATGGACAACATCTCCAATTGCAGGGGCACTGGCCATAATCTTTCGATCTTCCCTAGACTCAAGGGTGGTGCCAAAGAACTGGAGAATTACAAACATTATTATTAAAATCAGAATCCTCCTGGTGAATAAAACTAAACTAAATGAACCAAGAAACATGTCATTGTGATAATGATGGACATAAATGCTGGGAATGAGAATACAAAATGCAACTTCCGTCATATTGACAATCAGGTTACCTTCTTAACTGTTAATAACTAGTAGATTCTGGGACATAAAATCAGAAAATGCTGGAAAAACTCAGCAGGTCAGATAGCAATTGGGGAGAGGAAAAATAGAGTTAATGTTTCAGGTCCTTTCATCAAAAATGGGAAAAGTTATTAATGTAACTGGTTTTCAGCAAGCAAAAGGAGGGAGGATGCAAAAAAGAGAAAAGAAGGTCTATGACAGGATGCAAGTTAGGAGAGAGAAAATAACACGAGTTGGTAGCGCAGGGACAAAGGGAGCGTTAATGGGGCAAGTAAAGGAACAAAAAGATGTGTCTAGAAAAGGTGTGAATGCATTTCAAAAGCAAAAAAGAAGAAAAACAAGAATAAATCCAAAACCCGTAAAATAAAAGGAAAACAGAATGAGAGCAGAGATTATAATTGTTGAACTCATTGTTGAGTCCAGAAGGCTGTAGCCATGCCTAACCAAAAGATGAGGTGCTTTTCCTTGAGATTACATTGAGCTTTTTTGGAAGAATGCAGGAGGTCAAGGACAGAGAGGTCAGCCTGAGAGAAAGGTAGAGAATTAAAATGACAGGTGAGCAGAAGCTTGGGGTCATGCTTGCTGATTGAATGGGCTTGCTCATAAAACAGTCACCCAATCTACGGTTTGGCTTCCCAAAAGTAAAGCAGACAACATTGTTAGCAGTGAATATAGTATACTAAATTGAAAGTTCATGTATATCACTGTTTACTTTAGGAGTGTTTGGGACCTTGACCAGTGAGCAGGGAGGTGGTAAAAGGGCATGTGTTGCATCTCCTTGCATAGAAAGGTGCTCTGGAAAGGGGAAGGAATGTTGGGGAATGTTTGAAGAGTGGTCCAGGGTGTCGTGGTGGGAACGGATTCTTCGGGATGCTGAAAGGAGAGGGGAAGGTGATTTGGTGTAGAGTCACGCTGAAGGTGGTGGAAATGATGGAGGATGATCTGTTAAATATGCAGACTGGTGGGTTGGAGGTGAGGACCAGGGAAACCCTATCACAGTTGAGGGAGGGAAGAGACAGAATGAGAGCAGAAGTGCGTGAAATAGAATGAACATGTCGAGGGTCCTGTCAACAAGCTGAGGGGAATTCTTTGGTGAGAATAGATATTTAAGAAGTACTAGAATGGAAGGTAATATCATCGGAATAGATGCAATGGGGACTGAGTGGAATGTCCTTACAGGAAGCAGGGTGTGAAAAGGTGTAGTCAAGGTAACTGAGACAGTCAGTGGACTTACAGTGAATACTCATTGATATACTATCCCCAGAAATAGACAGAGAAGTCGAGGAATGGAAGGAAAGAGTTGGAGAAGAGCCATATGAAGGCTGGAAATGGGAAACAAACTTGATGAAGTTTTCCAGTCCAGGGCGAGAGCAGGAAACTGCAATGATACAGTCGTCAATGTATCGGAAAAAGATTTGAGAGTGGGGGCATGAGAACAAGAAATAATCCACACATGCTACAAAAAGGCAGGCATAGTTAGGACCCATGTAAATATCCATGGCACCACCTTTTATTTGGAGGAAGTGAGTGGAGTTTAGGGAGAAATTGTCCAATGTGAGAACTATTTTAAGCAGATAGAGGAGGGTGGTGATGGATGGAGGTTGGTTGGGACATAACTGATTATTCTCTTCAGCAATTAAGAATAAGGTTAGTGATGTATCAACAGTTCTTCAAGAAAAATGAAATTGTGTATCAATTCAGGAGGGAGAATCTGCTTCAGAATACTCCTCAGTGAGCTTTGACTCATTCAATGAAAATTCAAATATCACAAGAACAATTAGATCAATATCCAACAGCAGGGAAATGTTGGAAGTGGGATTTATGATTAAAAACAAGAAGGCAAGTCATAAACTCATTTAACTCACAGAGATGGGTTTATTTTAAAATGAGGCATTAAAATAAGTGATGTTTTCAAACCAAGAGCATGAATCTGACTACAAACATGTGAGAGGTGACAAATCTACAATTAACTGCAGTCTTATGACATTACAGTCAAGCCATCACTGAACAAATCTCAACCAGTCACTGTTGTACTTTGGTAGAGCAGTTATAAAATTAGCTGTTAATATGAATAATAAATCACTACAGATTCTTTCCTTACTTAGTGATTTGTTGAACCTAGTAGAGGCTAAGTGCCTTCCAAACAGAAGGGAAACAATGTGAAAAAATGAATCACATTCTAACCTCTTATAGAGAAGGAACGCTCTTTATAAAGCTAAGTGTAAGGGCAAGGAGACAAATACCCAACATACATCCCATGAATTGCAGCTACCAGTGAAGGAAGCTTTAACAACTGCCAACCATTAGAATATGGATATTAGTCTGTGATGCCGACACAACTAAACCAGAAGCAGAGGCAATGGTTGAGATGTTGCTAGAGTTTTCCAAAAAGCCTGAGAGACTTGTTTCTTCACACTGAAACCTGACATTTATTGTAGAGGTGTTATTGCAGTAATAGCAAATATGTTAGTGACACCTACGGCTCAGTGGTAACACACTCTTGAGTCATAACAACATGGGTTCAAGTCCCATTCCAGAAACATGCATTTAATCTAGGATGACACCTCAGTAGTGTTACACTGTTGGAAATGCTATATTTCAGATGAGTGAAACTGAGCCCAGTCTTTCCTCTTAGGTCCTAATGCATGATTCAAAAAAAGAGCAGGGGATTTGTCCCTAGTGCCCTGGCCAATGTTGCTGGTTATCTATCTCATTGATGTTTGTGAGATTGTGCTTTGCTGTCATGTTTCCCAACATTACATAAGTAATGACACTTAAAAAGTAATTAATTTGCTATGAAGTGTTTTATGGCTAAGGATGCGAAATATGCGATATAAATTCAAGTCTTTGCTTCTTTAGTGATTTTGTCCGAGATGGCACCGGCTTTCATACACTGAATAATTCTCCAGATGCAGTTTAAAACTGCCTTTGTGATGTGCTGTTTCTTTGGTAACTTGCAAGCACATGTTTTGAGCACATTGCGAGTGATACAGAAAAACATACCATTCCAGGTCTTAAAATGTATTAGAATAAATAAAATATTTATGATGCCATCCTGACTTATTCAGCACCACTGCATCATTGAAGCAGTGCAGCGTACATTTGGCACAGAGTTAAAACTAATCCATTTTGATTAAAATTATAGAATTCGAGTCATAGAATGCTTATACCATAGAAGGAGGCCATTCAGTTTGTCAAACTTTGAATCAGCTCTCTGCAAGTGTTACAAATGCAAGGTTTTGTAAGATTGTTATGTTTTGAAACGTCTCTTTAATTTAAGGAGAGATGGAGTATTGAAGAGAGTTACGTGATCTGTCATGATTTCTGAGCAGCAACAGGCCAGGTGGCTTCGTTACCATGAGGACAGGAGCACCCAGGTTGATGCTTGCTGAGAAAGATGCAAAACGTTCATGCCTGAAAACAAAGGCAAGAGCAGCTGGACTGACTGTGGACAGACTTATAATCTCTGAGTTTTCGGACAGGGAAAAAAGAGGTCTCAGAGAGATGAAAGGCTGCATCTAGTATGATCAGCAGAGAGGGGTGTGGCCATTCTATAGACCACCAGGCAGAATGTGAGAGAGAAGACAGCCTCTGACTGAGAGGCGATCTTATTGAAACATATAAAATCCTGAGGGGACTTGACAGAATGGATGCCAAGAGGATGTTCCCCCTTGTGGGAGAGATTACAACTAGGGGGCACAGTTTAAAAATAAGGGGTGTTCCATTTAATTCGGAGATGAGGAGAATTTTTTTCTGTCAGAGGGTCATTAGTATGTAGAATTCTCTCCCCCAGAGAGCAGTCTGGCAAGGTCGCTGAATATTCTTAAGGCTGAGTTAGATAGATTCTTGATTAACTAGGGAGTTAAGGGTTATAGGGGGCATACAGGAAAATAGAGTTGAGGCCACAATCAGTACAGACAAGCTCTTATCAAATGACGGAGCAGGCTTCAATGAGCTGAATGGCCTGCTTCTGCTCCTGATTTCTATGCTCCTATGTGTGTTTGTATAGTTGAAGAGATTGCTATCCTGTGGCAATCTAAGCAATCTGGAGGAATTGTTCTGACGTGGCAGGGGTAGGGGAAGAATCGCCAGAGTAGGCCTGACTGCTGGTAGTCAATTTGGAAACTCTCTGAAAACTGAGAGAAGTTACTTTTGATGGTACCTCAACATAATGATTCAGCAACATGGAGAGACATGAACCCATTGGAAGTTGGGTCAACGGGCTATTGACTCTTTCCTATAAACACTGTAATCTTGTGGAGCGTGTCTGTGATTCTGTGTTGTAATGTATATGTATGTGGCGTGGAGTTATTGGTCATGGAAAAGAATCAATAAGGGTAACTTTTCTATATTTTAGAGAATTAGTTGCTTACTAGATAATGTTTATCCAATGTTGCTTTTAGCTGGTTTATTATAGTAATAGTCATAAAACTTGAAATCTTGTCATGCATTTCCTTTAAAATGGTCAATAGCAATTCAAATCCCTTGTTTAAATGATCAATCTCTCTGGGGATCGTAATACAACAGCAATTTAACCAGTCCCACTTGCCTGCCTTTCTCCCACAACTCTGCAAATGTTTTCCCTTCAGGTGTTTATCCAATTCCCTTTTGAAAGCCATGATTGAATCTCCCTCCATTACCTTTTCAGGCAGTGCATTCCAGATAGTCATTATTCACATTAAAAAAATCTTTGTCATGTCGCCTTTTATACTTTTGTCAATCACTTCAAATTTGTGCCCACTGACTCTTGACCTTTTGGCCAATCGTAACAGTTTCTCCCTATTTACTCTGCCCAAACTTCTCATAATTTTGAACATCTCTAACCTCTCAACTTTCTCTCTTCTAAGGACAACAACTCCAGCTTTTCCAATCTATCAATATAAATCAAGGCCCTCATCCTGGTACTATTCTCATAAATATTTTCTGCACCTTCTATAAAGCCTTCACATGCTTCCTAAATTGCTTAGAATATACAGCATTGAAATAGGCTATTTGGCCCAACCAGTCAATGCTGCCCTTTCAAGCCTTCTCCCATCCTTTCTCTTCCAATAGAAATGCTAAAATGGTTGTCATAATGACTGGTTTAAATGTGGCAACTGTACAAGGAAATTACTAATTAATTACCCAAACAAGGATCCTAAGAGAGGAATATCAAATAACAGGAATGAAATAAAGCTTTCAAAAGAAATTGATTTAAAGGTCTGGGGAAATGATAAACTGATCAGCTTCAGCATTTAACTCTATTATTGAGGAATTTCAACAGCAAAAAAATATGGATCCGTACCCATGGGAGCTCAGTTTTGGCTTGCCAAACTAACTTAAATTCGATTGTAGGAGACCACATTCAGTTTCTTCTCATTTCTTCTGTCATATAACTCCAGGAGCCTTCTTTGTTAAACTGGCAGCTAGAGAAACAATGGGTGAAATTTAATGGTGGGGGTGTGGGGCCCCGACATCCTCGGTGAAAACTAATAGCAACCCACTGACCCAGTCTCCAGGAGTCTCGATGGAATTAAGTACCTAACTGAAAGAGGGAATCCTACGATCAAGGATCCCAGCTCTACAGGAGATATTTAATTGCTGCACTGCCGGAAATCCTGTCCCCGAAAGCTGCTAGTCAATCCGAGGCTGGCAGCTCTGCAGTATAGGCAGTGCCACTGGAAGTGGTGGTCAGTGCTAGTATTACACTGGGGCCTATACAGAGGATTGCAGGTGGGTCCTTCAGAGTCAGTTAAGTTGGGCAGAATGGGGTTCCCAGGCTGGTGCTGGTGAGGTTGATGGAGAGGGGGGTCGAAAGCAAGGGTGGGGTGTGCCTTCCTGCAATGGCACCCTCTTCCCGATGCCATGTCCCTCGATCAGACATAGAGTGCCTGGTAAGCTTCAAACAAACTTAATAGGAACATGCAGTTTAATTTGATTGTTGGGGTGTACAGTCTACATACACCTGGCGTTGCACCAGTACTGAATTCATACATGAGGTTGTTCAATTATGTGATAGGCAGAAAGCGGGTGTTATTTTCCACTAACAGGACGCTGCTGTCAGTCCAAAAACACATTCTGCATTCCATCAAACAGCATTATTCGTAATTGACAGAGTACAGACCGTACTCGGCCAGCCCACGCTTGCAAAACCCAGGAAGTCTACTGTTAGATGTGATCCCACAACTGGGCAGCACTTGCTGAACAATCCTGAGTTTGTTAATAGCTATACTAACAACCAAATTAGAATAACGTCAAGCTCATAACGTGGCTCATTTAAGCTTGCTGGAAGCAAAATACATTCATATGCAGGGACCCGTTATCAGCAAACAAAAGGAATATGCTCAAGTCTTGCACCTTTTCTGAATTACTCTGGAGCTTGTGGAGCCTACAGTTCCCAGGGTGCTTTCTCCATGGTAATTGGAGTGGACTTGCCAACCAATTAGCACCCTTTTCTCCTGCAGCATAAATTGTTGTGATCGTTCGAAATGTGGCATTCTTGTATTTGTCCTGATGAGAGCACAATTAAAAGCTTTAGCAACATCTCTCACTTTTCAGCAACAATCATACCTTTCTTGATTGTCAACATTAACCAAATGGATTCTGTCCTTTTCCCGTCAAAGACATCCTCTCTTCCCAACACTACAATGTCTTCCCTAATCAGTACTGCCATCCCACTCTGCTCTACACATGCGAGCCTTGGACTATGTATAGCGTCATGCCAAAAGCTCTTGAAGATCAGATGGCAGGTCAAAATAGCAGACCCTGAGGTGGTCATCTGAGCTGACATGACAAGCATCCACACCATACTGAGACAGTCACAAACAAGTTGGGCTGGTCACATAGCCAGAACATCTGACACTCACTCACCAAAGCAAATCCTCTGTGGAAAGCTTGATTGTGGGGTGTGCACTCATAGCAGTCAAAGGAAGCACTACAAGGGCACTCTGAATGCTTCACTTAGGAGTTATAACATCGACCTCCGGTCCTGGGAGAAGCTCCAAATAATAAAGGACACAGCCTTCTTCGAAAGCAAGTGCATATCAGAAGCAGAGTGAAAATGCAAGGACAGGAAATCCCAAACCAGCAGCTCATTCAAAACGCAATTGTCTGCAGCATCCTGTCCTGTTTGCAACAGAATCTTCCGGGTGCAGTTTGGCCTTAACAGTCACCTAGGTACCCAGTGGAACCCTACCAAACATCCCAGATATTGGAGTTGGTCATCTTTGCCTCGAAGGTCATATATTGATTGGACAGAAGAGGAAGGTAAGGGATAAGAGCACTGAGCTCCTATAATGTGTATAGGACTGCTTTCTAAAAGCCCAACAAGGGAAGATTCACTATTGGATATAATAATGGGAAATGAACCAGAGATATAAGAAGTAAAAGTATGGAACATCTAGGCAATCGTGACCATAATATAATACATTTAAAGATAATGATAGAGAGAGTTTAAGAGGTCATGTGGTATGCCTTTATTAAAGCCAAAGCAGTTTGCCTTGGATTTTTATAGTTAAATATCTATAAGGAAGTGCTGCCTGGAAAGTGTTTACTTGTGAGTCTGACCAAGTAGGGAGTCTTTTTGGGGGAATATTTTGTAAGACTAATGTTAACTGTGTAACTGTAATCATGTGTGCTTAAGTTTTCTTTTCTTGTTAATAAAATTTTTACTTTTAATTTTTAAAATCCCAAAGGTGCTACTAGACTTCTTGCTGCAGAGATCAGAATATTTACTTCTCATTTTCAGAATACAAAAAAGGCTATGGCCTGTAAGCCAAGTTTCCCTCTGGAATTTGGTTTGCTCAGCAGGAGGGACAAAGCAGTTACTCCAGTGGAGAAATAGGATGCTTTTAAGAGTTTGCTTTCTCTTCAAAAAGAAGGGAACAAACAGAAAGGAATTTGAGAGATTTAAGAAACAAGAAGTCGCCGAGAATGGCCTTGCTAATGGGTTAGATCTGGAAGACTCAGGCTGAGTCGAATGACTTTCAGACACTGGAAGCTGTGTCTCATTGTAGCCGGGGAAGTAGGTCTGCTCGAAAGCCAGGAGTAACATTGGACTTGTTCTTGAATGCTAAACATTTGCTAGAAATGTGGTGCACAGCGAAAGGGGCTGTAAGATGTTATCTCGAGTGATTTAGTTAATTAGTACGGAAGGACCTTTTCTTCAGTTTGGTGTATTGGTTATCTGTTAATTGATGTTTGGCCTTTGAGGATTTTAGTTTGTTTGTTACAGTAGAAGTCTTAAAACATGAAATCTTGTCCTTCAGTTATTTCCATTGGTTGTTTGGTAAATTTATCTCCTCTTAAAAGTTATCGGTCTCCACAGGGATTGTAACACTTGGAGTGTGTAAGTCTAGGTGGGGTAGAGGAACAAAGGGATTTCAGCGCACAAATATATCAATCACTAAAAGTTGTGCCACAGCTTAGCAAAGCCATTTAAAAATGCAAACCAACACAGGGCTTTATTTCTAGAGGGATAGAATTAAGAAGTGGGGAAGCTATGCTAAATCTTGGTTAGACCACACTTAAGAGTACTGTGTGCAGTTCTGGTCACAACATTATAAAAAAGAAGGCACTGGAGAGGGTGCAGAGAAGATTTACAAGGGTGATACCAGAAATGTGAGCATGCATATCAGGAAAGGATTGACAGGCTGGATCTCTCTTCTCTTGAAAAAAAGGTAGCTGAGGGATGGCCTAATAGAGTTATCTTAAATTATGAAAAGTTTGATAGAGTGGGTACAAAGAGAATGTTTCCTCTTCCATGGAAGAGCATAATTAGAGGCCACAAATATAAGGGAATTCAGAAGAAACTTCTTTACCTAAAGAGTAGTGAGAATGTAGAACTCGCTACCACAGGGAGTGGTTGAAGCGAATAGTATAGATAAGCACATGAGGGAGAAGGGAGTAGATGAATGGATACCATGATAGATTTGGATGAGGAAAGATGGGAGAAGGCTGAAGTGGATCATAAACACTGACATATACCAGTTGGGCCAAAGGACCTGTTTCTGTGCTATATATCTATGTAATCTTATGTATTGTATCTCTGCTCTTTCTAGTTTAGAGCTGCTGGCCAATGCAAATATTTCACTAATAATGACCTAAATGATCAATATAAACAACATTTGGAACTAATGTAATAAACAAAAACAGAAAATGCTGAAACAGTCATTAGAACAGCAATATACGATCATGATAGAGGAACAGACAGAAAACAGAAAATCAGGATAAACAGGGTACTTACAAGCCACAATACTCTAACTAGTGGAGTGCTGAGTAACGTATCTAAATTTGCTGACCATGCAAAGCTAGGGGAAAGTGCAAACTGTGAGGACACAAAGAGGCTGCAAAGAGATATAGACAGGTTGTGAGTGATCAATAAGGTGGCAGATGGACTATAATGAGGTGAATTGTGAGTTTATTTACTTTGCTTCTAAGAATAGAAAAGCAATATTTTCTTAAGAGGCATGAAACTTTTAAATGGTGATGTTCAGAGGAATTTGGGTGTACTCGTACAAAGAACACAAAGTGAGCAGACAGGTACAGAAAGCAGTTAGGATGGCATATGGCATGTTGGCCTTTATTACAAGTGAACTGGAGTACAAGAAGAGAGAAGTTCTGCTACAATCATATGGGGCTTTGGTGAGACAGCTTTTGGAATACTGTGTGCAGTTCTGGTCTCCATATTTAAGGAAGAATATACTTGCTTTGGTACAGTGAAGCTTCGCAAGATTGGTCCCTGGGATGAGAAGGTTGTCCTATGATGAGAGGTTGAGTAAATTGGATCTTTATCTCTGGTGTTTAGAAGAATGAGGAGTGATCTAATTGAAACATGTGTTAGGAACAATGCATAGCTTTAAGTTTAATTTATATTTGTATTTGGGTGTTAAGAAAGGTGAAACCTGGTTTTAGTTTCATTTAGAGATTTTTGTAAGCTGGGTGCTGGGGAGTCTGGGGCCCTGTTTGTATACATGCATTTTTAATGAGGTTTTACAACTTGAAGTCAAGAGGTGGGTTACCAGAGGTTAGTAGTTTAGTGAAGTTAAAACAAACAAAGTAGAAAAAAACTGCTGTTGCCTAGCAATAGTGGTCCAGAAACACACAGAGAAGGAAACACAGAAGGCGGTCAGTTGGTGTGTGTGTATGCCAACGGTGCAGGCAGAAGGCTTAGTCTCTCTAATAAGAAATCCTGCAAGCCTGCTGTGGAACTGAGTTTAGGGAACTCATGCGTTTGCTCTGAAGTTGAAGTAATAATGAGTTTAGATTGTGTTTTTTGGGGTGTCTCAGAGAGAGATACCACCTGAGGAAAACCATCTAGTGAATGCTAAGAAGTCTGGGAAGAATACTGATTGAAACTGAGCTAACCCAAGCAAGAAACCTTGGTGTTGAGGCAGTGGTAAATCTTCCCTGGGATTTTGTGCTTGTAAGTGTTGCTGGGATAAAAGAAATAGTGTGTGTTTGAATCATTTTCTGGTATCTGTATTGAAATCTTTCCAACCTTTTTTGTCTGGTGTAATATTGTACATTTTTTTCTTGTTTAATAAATGTTTTATGCTTTTTGTTAACAGTATATGAGCAGACTCTTGTGAATGTGTCCAGTAACAGACTTCTACAGTTTCTAGAAAAAACGTTAGGATCGACTCAGCCAGGTTTCACTTGTCCAGTATTAACTTTGGCTGGGGTCACAACACATACAAGATTCTTAAGAAGATTAACAGAGTGGACACAGAGGTTGTTTCCCCTGGCTGGGGAATCTTGGACACAGGGGCACAGTCTCAGGGTAAGGAGCTGATCATTTACGACTGAGATAAGGAGAGATTTCTTCACTCAAAGGGTCGTGAATCTTTGGAATTCTTTACCCCCAGAAGGTTGTGGATGCTCCATTGTACAATATATTTAAGGCTGAGATAGTCATGTTTTGGTCTCTTAGGGAATCAAGGGATATGGGGAGCAGGCAGGAAAGTGGAGTTGAAGCCAAATATCAGCCATGATCATATTAGGCAGAATTTAACGCTCAGCGTGTAGGCTCGTGACGCACACACCCAAGCGTAAACTGACACGCAATATCTCGTTCAGCAGGCACATGCCGGAATCGGCTGCGCATCTGCCAATAACTAAAAGGCTTACTAAGGCCATTAACAAGCTAATTAAATTCAAATCTACACTGCCCGTCCAACCTTACGGTTGGCAGGCAGGCAAAAAGGCCAAGCGGCCTTTACATTTTTTACGAAACATCATCCATGAGCGGAATGAGGCTTCCTGAAGCAAATAAACATTAAATAACAACTTTATTTTGGAATTAAAAACATGTCCCATCTCATGTGACAAAGTCACACGAAAGGACATGTTTTATTAAATTTTTACAGTCTTTATTAATTTTTTTAAAAAGAACTTCAATCTCCCTGAGGTAACTCCATGCCTCAGGGAGACTAAAGCGCTCTTTCACATGCATGCGCGAACGGTACACTAGGCCCGGCTGTCCCTACTCCCCCTGCCCGCACAGGCAGCACTCAGTGCTGCCGTTCGCCATCCATGCAAAGCGGGGCTTAATTGGCCCGCCCATGTGAAATCGCGGTGCAGAGCCGATCACGGGTGGCAGTCAGCTGCCCGAGCACCCCCGCCAAGGGCAAAATCCTGCCCGTTGAATGGTAGAGCAGGATCAAAGGGCCAGTCTACTACTGTTCCTATTTCTTATGTTCTCATGGTAAAAAACCTAAAACCTTGGGCTGTAACTTCCGAGGTCCCCAGTATCAGATTGGAGGGAAAGCCCAAAGATGGGCTGGGGAACCCCTCTCAGAACTTCACAGGTAAGGGTTTGCAAGGCAATTTCTCAGAAGCGCAAACTTCCTCTGGGCAATTGCCCTGCGCTGGGAACCATCAAAAATGTGATTTAAATCACAAACTTCAGATGGGTACACAGAAAAAGTTGGAAGAATTAAAACCTCTTCTAACTTCTGGGTAACTACTATAAAGACTCAGACCGCCTCCTCACGGGGCACCCCCCACACCCTCGACCCACCAGGGGACTTCCACCCAACCACTGTTAAACCAACCCCCATGGTATTTCCATCCCCTCGAACACCCCACTGTATTCCCCCATCTGCAAGGCCAACCCCACACCTGGCCAAAGCTCAACACCCTCCCGCCAACCCGACCACCCAGCCCCGACTGCAGGACCAACCCGACACCCCACTCCCCCAAAATTCCAACCCACCCCTCTCCCAAGGTCCAACCACCCCCTCCCTAAGATCCGAAATGCCACCACTCCCAAGATCCAACCCTCCCACTCCCCAACCCCTGCAGACCTCCAATTTCCCCCACTCCCCCAAATCCTATCCACTTACCTTAGACACTTACCTTCTCCTAGGCCTGTCAATTTCAATGGACCTTTAAACTTACCTGGTTTACAGCAGCTAATGCTGTAAAAATGGGGCCATGTCCTCCTTCACTTCGATGGAGTTGGACTTCGATGCTGGGTCTCGGGATGAGCTGCACTGCCTGGATCTTGTCCAGCCTGAGTCGGAAGGTCAAGCGAGACAGGCACGGAAGAAATTTAACATAAGTATTTGTGCACAGACTGGAAATCTGATGCTTATTGGCACTCCGAGCCCATTAACTCTGTTTCTCTCTCCACAGATACTAATCGCCTTGCAGAGTATTTCCTGCATTTTCTGTTTTTATTTCAGTATTTTGCTTTTGTAAATGGAGCTTATTTTCCCCTCCCCTTCCATCATGCTTGAAGAATATATATTTATGACTAATTATCAACAGACACACAGAATCACAGAATGTTTACAGTGCAGAAGGTGGCCCATCAAGTTTTTCCTGGCTCTCTGAAAGAGCATCCTACCTAGTCCACTCCCCTTGCCTTATCCCTGTAGCCTTACACATTCTCTCTTTTCAGATAGCAATCCAATTCCCTTTTGAATACCTCGACCAAACCTGCCTTCACCAACCTCTCAGAAGGTTCATTCCAGACTCTAGCCACCCTCTGGATGAAAAAGTTTTTCCTCACATCACCTTTACTCCTTTCGCCAATTATTTTGAATCCATGCCCTCTAGTTCTCGATGCTCCCTTGGGTGGGAACAGTTTCTCACGATTTACCCCGTCCATACCCGTCAGGATCTTGAATACCTTTACCAAGTCTCCTCTCAGCCTTCTTTTCTCCAAAGAAAACAGTCGCAACCTCTCTAATCCTCATAGCTGCAGTCCTTTATCCCTGGAATCATTCTTGTGAATCTCCTCTGTACTCTCTCCAATGCTTCACATCCTTTCTCAAGTATGGTGCCCAGAACTTTACGCAGTACTGCAGATGAGGCTTAACTCATGTCTTATACAAATTCACCAAGAGCTCCTTACTCTTGTACTCAAAGCCCCTATTAATAAAGCCTAAGATACTACATGCTATATTAGCTGCATTCTCAACCTGCTCTGCCATCATCAATGACTTATGTACTGATACACCAAGGTCCCTCTGTTCCTGCACCTCCTTTAGGGCTTCTCCTTTTAGTTTATACTGTCCCTCCATATTCTTCCTGCCAAAATGAACCACCTCACACTTCTCTGCATTGAACTTCAACTGCCACTTGTCTGCCAAACCACCATCATGTCTATGTTCTTTTGAAGTTCAAGATTATCCTCATCACAGTTGACGTTGCCAATCTTTGTATCATCTGCAAATTTTGAAATCATGCCCTGAACACCACAGTCTAGGTCATTAATATATATTAGGAAGAGCAAGGTTCCCAACACTGACCCCTAGGTAACTACAGTACAAACCTTCCTCCAATCTGAAAAACAACCATTTATCACTACTCTCTGTTTCCTGTCACTCGGCCAGTTTCTCATCCAAGTGCCTACTTTCCCTTTTATTCCATGAGATAGAATTTTGCTCACAAGTCTGTTGTGTGGCACTGTGTCAAGTGCCTTTTGAAAATCCATATATACCACATCAACAGGGTTGCCCTCTCTGTTACTTCCTCAACAACTCCAGCAAGTTAGTTAAACATGATTTTCCCTTAAAGAATCCAAGCAGGCTTCCCTTAATTATCCTGCACTTGTCTAAGTGATTACTGATTTTGTCCCAAACTATAGTTTCCAGATGTTTTCCTACCACTGAATTCAAACTGACTGGCCTGTAGTTGCCGGCTTTATGCTTGCATCCCTCTTTGAACAAGGATGCAACATTTGCAATTCTCTACAAATACTCAATTACATTTTTCAGTAAATAGCCTGTATTAGAGAGCGGGTTTACTAAATTGTTCAACACTGTTATATGCATTGTTTCCACAAGGGGTAGGATCAGATATTGTCTACTTAACTCTGGGTTAGTGAGCTAAACCTACAACATTTAACAAACCATAAAGCCAGAAATAATTTTCCTTTTGGAAACTAGTTAAAATTATACTGCACATCAGTTGATTGGTTAGATATGTTTCTTGACTATATTATATCCAGGATTAAAGCACTCCACATGAAACAACCCAGCCAACCACTAACTATTCTAACAGGACTAATATTTAGTCTTTACCTTCAGGATTGCCTGCTTGTGGATTTCACGTTTCTTGTCGTCTTCTTTTCTGGCCATGATTAATGCCATTCGCCGCTCTTCCTCCTAAATAGAAACAAAATGGAAATGCATACATTATCTTGAAAACAATTGACTCACTATATAAACAGCAGCAGCTCAATGAGCTGTGTACAGGGTACAATAACTGATGGCCACAAATATATTGCAATACCAGTACATATAAACTTAAAAGGAAATCTAAAACATTGAAATCTGAATTATTCAATTCTACATTATCTTTCACTGAATGTTGAAGTTAAGGAGATAAAGATTGGGGTAATGAAACATTTTCCATTTTAAACATCATGCCACCAAACAGCCACAGATCAGATGTAGCTAGGCTTAGATGTACAAGTTCCCGGTACATTGCTTCATCAAATCCTTCTAAGTCAGATACAGCATTGTTAGGTACAAAATTGAAGTTCCCTCTAACTCTGTCATCAAACATTCACAATTTAGGTATAGATTAGAGGCTTATTTGAAATTTCTATACTTAAAAACACTCATAATGTATTGAGCATGGTTTTAGTACAGCAAAGTTTAATGTGCTTGAGCATGTACATACCACTAGAATTGCATAAAAATACATTGGGCCAGACTCCTAAAATGGATGAAATTATAGCATTTTAATCCAACAACATTTGTCAGTGACCTAAATATAAAGAAGGTCGTTAAAATCCTGAGATGGCTCATAAGCCCTTAATGGCTCACTAGCCAGTAAAATGTTTAGTGTCAAATATGGCACATTACACTGCCAAAACAGCTAAAGCACACTATTCTGTGGCAGGCTAATATCATTCTGCAAATTGAAACACCTTAGAAAAAGCTGCACATGAATCCCAAGAAATGTTAATTCACGGAACTGTTCCTGCAAAGGAGGCTGCCATTCGATATATCATGTTTGTGCCAGTTCTCTGTAGGAGCAATTACCTAGTGCCCTCCCCATAGCCCTGCACATTCATCCCTTCCAAATAATAATCCAATTCCTTCTTGAATGCCTCAGTTGAACCTGCCTCCACCACGCTCTCAGGCAATGCATTCCAAATCCTAACCACTTGCTATGTGAAAAAGCTTTTGCTGATGTCACCATTGCTTCTTTTGCCTTAAATCTGTGCCCTCTGTTTCTTGATCCTTCGACCAATGGAAAGTTTCTCTCTATCTAATCTGTCCAGACCACTCATGATTTTGAATACCACTGCCAAATCTCTTCTCAACCTTCTCTCCTCCAAGGAAAATAGTCCCAACTTCTCCAATCTACCTATGTAACTGAAGTTCCTCAGCATCAGGACCATTTTCATGAATCTTTTATGTACTCCCCTTCACATCTTTCCAAAAGTGAGGCAGCCAGGACTGGACACAATACTCCAATTGAGGCTGAACTAGTGTTCTACACAGGTTTAACGTAACTTCCTTGCTTTTATACTCTATGCCCCTATTAATAAAGCCTCGGGTGTTGTAGGCTTTATTAACCATGCTCTCAACCTGTCCAGTCACTTCAATGATTTATGCATATATTGTATATACACATGCAGGTCCCACTGCTCCTTCACACACATTAGAATTGCATCCTTTATTTCATATTGTCTCTCTTCCTGTCCCAATGAATCATCGCATACTTCTCTCCTTGGTCCAAACACATGGAAAAAACAGCTGAACTCAAAAGGGGAGGTGAGAGAGACTGCCCTTGACATCAAGGCAACATTTGACCGAGTGTGGCATCAAGGAGCTCTAGCAAAACTGGAGTTAATGGGAATCAGGGGGAAAACTCTTTGCTGGTTGGAGTCATACCTAGCGCAAAGGAAGATGATTGTAGTTGTTGGAGTTCAATCATTTCTGTTTCAGGACATTGCTGCAGGAATGTCCTAGGTCCAACCATCTTCATCTGCTTCATCAATGACCTTCCCTCCATCATAAGGTCAAAAATGAGGATATTCGCTGATGACTGCACAATGTTCAGCAACATTCGCAACTCCTGAGTTAATGAAGCATCCATATGCAGCAAGACCTGGACAACACTGAGCCTTGGGCTAACAAGTGGAAAGTAACATTTGTACCACAAAAGTCCCAGGCAATGACCATCTCCAACAAGAGAGAATCTAACCATCTCCTTTTGACATTCAATGGCGTTACCATCGCTGAATCCTCCACTATCAACATCGAACAGAAAATGAACTGGACCAGCAATATAAAAACTGCGGCTACAAGAGCAGGTCAGAGACTTGGAATTCTGTGATGAATAATTCGCCTCCTGACTGCAGCAAATCACTAAGGCTCCTTCGATAGCACCTTCCAAACCCACAAACCCTACCACCTAGAAAGCCAAGAGCAGATGTTTGGGAACACCACCATCTGCAAGTTCCCCTCCAAGCCACATATCATTCTGACTTGGCACTGTATTGCCGTGCCTTCATCGTCGCTGAGTCAAAATCCTTGAACTCCCTTCCCAGTAACACCATAGATGTACCTACTCCACATGGACTGCAGCGGATCAAGAAGGTGGCTCACCACCACCTTCTCAAGGGCACTTAGGGATGGGCAATAAATGCTGGCCCAGCCAGTGACAGCTATAACCCATTTCATCTGCCACTTATCCGCCATTCCACCAACCTGTGTATGCCCTTTTGAAGGTCGATACCATCATCGTCGCAAGTTCACAATGTTTCCAAGTTTCATATCATCTGCAAATTTTGGAATTGTGCCCTGTACAATTCATTATCTCTGTTTCCTGTCACTCAGCCAATTTTTTATCCATGTTGCTACTGTCCCTTTTATTCCATGAGCTATAACTTTGTCTACAAGTCTCTTGTGCAGTACTTTATCAAATGCCTTCTAATCAACATTTTTCAACATTTGCTAAAATGACAAGTCATAATGTTATGTGTCTTTTTTACCCACTCTCTTTAATTATTGAATTGCATGTGAAGGGCCTAAGATTGTTTAACTTCAAAACTGAATCCAATTGTTTCATGTTTTAAGTGCAATACAAACAGGTGGGAAACACCAGGATCAGAATCTACTGTTTGGCGTGTGGGGGTGGGCCCCGCACACTGACGTGTAAAATGACGCGCGGTAACATTGGGCATGTGTCCTGATGTCACCGCATGTCATTCTGATCTTCCGATCGGCGGGCGGGCACCAGAGTTGGCTGCATGCTTGCCGAACTGTCAAAGGCCTGTTAAGGCCATTATTAAACTAATTAACCCTATTGAGAAAGCTGCCCATCCAGCCTTAAGGTTGGCGGTAGGCGAAGAGCCCAGGCGGCCTTCACATTTTTCAAGAAATCTCATCCACGGGCGGGATGAGGTTTCGTGAAGGGTTCATAATTAAATAAAAATGTTTATGAAAACTCATGAACATGTCCCAGCTCATGTGACACTGTCACATGAGGGGAAATGTCTGAATATTTTTATTTTTTTTATTTTTTGCAAGTTTAAAACCTAAGTTAATCTCCCTCAGGGAGATTTCTGCGCTCTTTCGCGTGCATGCTCCCCCCCCCCCCACCCCCCGCACAGGTAGCGCTGAGCGTTTCCGGGCACGGGTCACACTTGGCGGGCCAATTAAGGCCCGCCCACATAAAATGGCGGCGCACAGCCGATTGCGAGCAGCAATCGCCCCGCACCAGCTCCCAACCCTCCCACCCGACGGGGAGAAAATTCTCCCCCAGGACATTGAAAAACATAGCAGAGAGATTGGGAATGGATTCATTCAGTTAATGTCAATTTCTTTGCAAAAACAGAACATGTGCTACTTGTTTTCCAGCTGCAAAAGAAGTATTTATATTCAAGCACTTCTAACTGGATAGTGCTCACATTATAACAGAGATAGCACATATGGGAATCCTGTCACTGTGATCCATTTGAGCAGAAACCCAAATAATTATAATCAATCAATATCAAAAGGTTACAATCTCTGATGTTTACGCTGATCCCATAATTGATGACCTGCACTGCCATGTTCCTCAGTTCTAACCAGCACTTTAAGTCACAGATTCATTAACTGCTCAGAATGTTAGTGTTATAATGAGAATGCTAGCACTTCTTATACCCCTTGCTTGGAAAACTGTTATGATCCCTAGCTAAGGTTACCACTGGACAAGCCTGATCCCCGGGTAGCACCCAACTTGATAAATCCATTTATTTTTGTTTGTTTAGATATGTGGAGAGGGGCTACTGAACAGAGTCACCGGAATCAGCTAATGAACTTTTAACAAAAGCGTAAAACATTTACTTAACAAGAAAAGATGAACTACATGACAATGCTCCTTCACCCACAACTATACCTTTACAGATATATGCAGATTTGTATGGATAACACAAGTTACAAATGCTAGCTTATACTCTAATGTTTACAGTAAGTACACAGTCCATGTAAACCAACAGGCACTCTGTGGTTAGACACAGCACACGCTGAAACCAAATGACAGATGCCACCTCAATCAGATGCAATGGATCTCTCTTCGACTCCTCCCAGATGCTTGTCACACCATGAATCAATCAGTCTCAGTGAACTCCATCTTTCACACCAGGGTTTCCAATCTCCACTCTCCAAGACCATGGGCTGAATTTTGCCATTGGTGAGCAGGGGGCGGGGCCCGCTTGCCAATACGCAAAATGATGCGGGATGACTTTGGGAGGAACCCCCAACGTCATCCCGCCCCATTTAAACCTTCAGGAAGGCGAGGGCACAGCGAAATCAGCTATGCACCTGCCGACCTGTCAATGGCCAACTAAGGCCATTGACATCATAATTAAAACAATTAAAGGACCTGCCCATCCAACCTTAAGGTTGGTGGCCATGCCGGCGGGCTTCTGAAAAAACATGAAACTCATCCACCAGCGGCGGGATGAGATTTCACGTAGGGTTTAAATAACTTTAATAAAGTTTTGGTGAAATTTATTAACATATCCCATTTTACATGAGGGGGACATGTTAAGGGTTTTTTTATTTTTCTATTTTTAATGTTTGAACAACTTTCAGTGATCTCCGAGGCAGCACTTAGCCTCAGGGAGATGTGCACTCTTTCGTGTACATGCGCACTCTTGCTTTTGGAGAACCCTCCCCACTTGCACAGGAAGAGTATAGCACTTCCTGCCAGGCGTCATGCTGGGCAGGCCTTAATTAGCCCGCCCACTTAAAATGGGGGAGGGGCCCGCTTCTCCGGCGGGGATCGGCTCCCCGCCCACTGGAGATTGGGTCAGGCCCGCCGGCCCAGTGGGCATAAAATTCTGCCCCACGTCTTGGATTCTTCTCCCAAACCGATGCTGTCTCTCAGACGCCTTCTGCAAGGGTTCACCTCCAGGGTTTCGAACTCTCCTTCTGATGTTCCTCTTCCCTGGGTCACTGCACGCAATCAAGCTGTCTTCCACACAATCTCTCTCACTGCCTCAGCTGTCAACAGTCACTGCTTCACATGTCCATAGCAAAGAGTTACAGACCTTCATAGAAACTTAGAAAATAGAAGCAGGAGTAGGTCATTCAGCCTTTTGAGTCTGCTCTACCATTCAATATGATCATGGCTGATCCTCTATCTCAACGCCATACTCCCGCTCTCTCCCCACACCCCTTGATGCCTTTAGAGTCTAGAAATCTATCTATTTTCTTCTTAAATATATTCAGTGGTTTGGTCTCCACAGCCCTCGGTGGTAAAGAATTTCACAGGTTCACCACCCCTTGAGTGAATAAGTTTCTCCTCATCTCAGTCCTAAATGGTCTACACCGTAGCCTGAGATTGTGACCCCTTCATTGTGACCCCCTTCAGCCATCTCTTTGGACCTTCTGCCCTCTTGTAAGCTGTTCTTGCTTAAAATCTACTTTCTACAGCTTTTGTCTCTTTAAATCTGAAGCTTGGAGCCTTTCTCTCTGCCCCTCACTTTTAACTTCACTTAACAGGACCTTTTTCAGGTTCTTGTCGTTCCTTTGACTAGAAGGTCTGTTTGGGACTTTCTCCTGTTTCATTCCCATGGATTTTGGGGTCTTTTCTTTAGCTTCTGCCATGTCTTCCTTCTTCCTTTAGCAAGGTTACCTCCCAACTGTGCATGACAGGTCTGACCCATCTCCCGCGCCTCTGCCCTCACACCTTCCCACCCTCCCACAACTATGATAGAGTCCCACCTGTCCTCACTTTTTGCCCCACCAGCCTCCGCTTTCAAAGGATCATCCTTCACCATTTCCGCCAACTCCAGCATGCTGCCACCATCAACACATTTTCCCCTCACTCCACTGTCAGCATTCTGTAGGGACCACTCCCTCCAGGACACCCTGGTCCACTCCTCCATCACCCCCAACACCTCATCCCCTTCCCACAGTGCCTTCCCATGCAATCGCAGAAGGTGCAACACCTCCTCCTTCCTCAACGTCCAAGGGCTCAAACACTCCTTTCAGGTGAAGCCGCACTTCACTTGTACCTCCTTCAATTTGGTCTGCTGCATCCGCTTCTCCCAATGTGGTCTCCCCTACATTGGGGAGACTAAACGCAGACTGGGTGACCGCTTTGTGGAACACCACCAGTCCATCCGCAAGCATGACCCAGACCTTCCTGTCGCTTGCCATTTCAACATCCTTGCCATCCTGCTCTCATGCCCACATGTCTATCCTTGGCCTGCTGCAATGTTCCAGTGAAGCCCAATGCAACTAGAGGAACAGCACCTCATCTTCCGATTAGGCACTTTACTGCCTTCTGGACTTAACATTGGGCAGGATTTTACAGGTCGGCGAGCAGGGGTGGGGCCCACGTGTAAAATGACACACGGTGATGTCAGGCGGAACTCCCGACATCACCACCCCCTATTTAAATTTTCAGGTAGGCGGGGGACATGTTAGGAAAATTTTATTTTTCTATTTTTATCTTTTTTACATTTACAGCCGATCTCCCTGAGGCTGCACTTAGCCTCAGGAAGATGAGTGCACTCTTTTGTGTGCACGCGCCAAAGAGCGAACTCTCGATTTTGGGATTCCACCCCCCACCCCCCCGCGCACAGGGAGCACATAGCGTTTCCGTACAGACATCACGCTAGGCAGGCCTTCATTGGCCCACCCAGGTAAAATAGTGCCGCGCCCCTGACTGGGGGTGCCGATCGGAAGCGCGCCTGTGCATGCCCACCCTTCAACTTCGCCCCCAACGGAGGGAAAATCCTGCCCTTTGATTTCAACACCATCAGGCCACGAACTCTCTCCTCCATCCACATCCCCTTTCTCAATCCCCTTTTTTCAATATTCATTTTTATTTTTTATCCACTTATTTTTATTTTTATTCATTTATCCGTGGTTTGATTCCCCTTTTTATCCACCCTTTCTATCCCATTTTCTATCTTTTTTTACCCCACCATCACCCCCTCCCCCCACCCTACAGGGCCATCTGTTATTTGTTCCATGTTGTTCTTTCACACAACGCTACCCTTGTTCTGCTATTATCACATTCTGCTTTCTTACCTTTATGCCACTATTAGCACCTTTTTTAGCACTAACCACTACCATAAACACTCCCTTTGTCCTTCAGTTCATGACATCTTTGTCAATCCCTCCTTTGCCCCACCTATCACTGTCCTTCTATCCAGCTCCACCTGCCCCACCCCACGTAAATAATATAAATTTCATCACATTTCCACTTCTCTTCAGCTCTGAAGAAGAGTCATACGGACTCAACACGTTAACTCTGTTTCTCTCTCTACAGATGCTGCTAGACCTGCTGAGTTTTTCCAGCATTTTCTCATTTTTGTTTCAGATTTTCAGCATCTGCAGTATTTTGCTTTTAAGCTGCGTTAGTTGTTGTCAGCAGTAGTATGAGGAGGAAGCAGGTGTGGAGAAATTGCAACTGATCTCAGCACTAGACATCGGGAAGTAAAAATCTGTCAGAGTTCTCTCTTCTGACCACACTATCCAGTGACCCTGTTAAATGTTTACTTAGGAACTTGATTGCCAAGACAAAACAAAAGTAATTCACACGTGGAATAGCATTCCCTGCTGGAAATCCAACAAACCACCATAAACATATAATTAAAGAAAGAAAATGCAGGGAAAGCCACAAGAATTCTAATGCAAAAAAAAACTTGTATTTATATGGTGCTTTTCATGGCCATTGGACATCATAAAGCACTTTATGAAGCTAATTAAGTACTTTAGAAGTGTAGTGACTGCTGTAATGTAGGAAACACAGCAGTTAATTTGCACCCAGCAATCTCCTACAAACAGCAATGAGATAACAACCAGATAATCTGTTTTGGTGATGTTGATTGACGGATAATTATTGGCCATGACACCAGGGATTACTCCCCTGCTCTTCTTCAAAACAGTCTCATGAGATAATTTACATCCACTCAAGTAGGCCAATAGCGCTTCAGTTTAATGTATTGTCTGAAAGACGGCACCTCCAATATTGCAGTAATCCCTCAGTACTACACTGGAGCGTCGGCCTTGATTTTTGTGCTCAAACCCTGGAGTGGGACTTGAGCCCAAAAGCTTGCGAGTCAGAGATAAGCATGCTACCAACAGAGCCAAGACAGGAGCCTAAACATCAGGAAACTTGAGTCACAGTACAAAATTTTAGCAAAAATGCGAAGGCCACCTGGGCTCTTCTCCTGCCTGCCAACTTTAACGTTGGACAGGCAGCCCTGACAAGTACTTTAATTAGTTCATTAATGGCCTTAACAGGCCTTTGATAGTTCGGCGGGCATACAGCCGACTCCAGTGTGGGCCCACCAAACTGAAGAGTGGAATGATGCGCAGTGACGTCAGGACACACGCCCGAGGTCGCCGCACATTATTTTACAGGTCCCCGCACGCCAAACAGAAGATTCTGCCAATGAGCTCGTTCACTATCTTTTAATTCTCTTGTTATTACTTAAAACTGTTGCTCCATCTTTGGGCTGTGAATAACGTAATTCAAAACAAAAATAAAAATACCTGGAAAAACTCAGCAGGTCTGGCAGCATCTGCGGAGAGGAACACAGTTAATGTTTCGAGTCAGTATGACTCTTTAACAGAACCAAGTAAAAACAGAAAAGAGGTGAAAACTATTACTTGGTTCTGTTAAAGAGTCATACGGACTCAAAACATTAACTGTGTTCCTCTCCGCAGATGCTGCCAGACCTGCTGAGTTTTTCCAGGTATTTTTATTTTTGTTTTGGATTTCCAGCATCCGCAGTTTTTTGCTTTTATAATAACGTAATTCAGGTGATCCCAACACAGAACATCTACAATAAGCATTTGCTACCTAAATTATCACTGCCTAGGGGAAATTTACAACAGCAAAATTCATATATATTCACAAACTTTAATTTATGGAAGGTCTGCAAAACACTCAAGTTCTTAATGTGTTAGGTCAATTGCTGTAACCTTCATACCAACATAATATAAAGCCCAACTTTACTAGTTAGGACATTTATTCAATGTCTGTTGTTTCAGGTTCAAGGTGTGGAAGCTGCCTACTAAGTGGCAGGATATTTAATATCCATGTTTTACCCCTTACCTCATTTTGCGACATGTTTTCAAGCCTCTTTCCTAAACCTGCACCAAGGTTATTGTATGCCAATTAACGATAGCAATTCCAATTGTTGTTTCCAATTGCTGGGCTTGAAGCAGTATCTAGAGTTGCTGGGCACATTGTAACTATCCTATGAGCTACTTCTGCAGTATGAGCAACTGTGATGCATACACAAGACAGAAATAATATCATTCAACTCAGAATCCAGGCATTGGCATAGAATTTGATATATGTTAAGGAAATTATAGCCTCTAAATCATGTCAATGGTTGACATTCTGACACACATGCTCAGGTCCATCCTGCTATTGGTGTGGGCAATGTAACTGGTCCAGCCAACAAATATATGCTTGTACAACAACACTATATAACACTTATAAAGCTTGTATGGAAGAAGCATCAAAGAATAACAGCAGCATCAAAGCAGGGAGAGATCATTCATTCCAGTACCAAGCAGATCTTCCACTGGCTCAAATCAGAGCACAGGCTGGATGTCAAAAAACACAAAAAATCCTTCAGTGGTTTATATATGAAAAAGAGTATAGTTCTCAGGAGAAAGATGGACAAGGCTTGTTGAAAATGGGAAAATAAAAGCAGGAATATAAAGCAATTAGATTATGTCTACAATTTCCGGTCAGAATTTGCAAGCAATTTTCCTCTTCAGTGAAGAAGTAGATTAGCTAAAGAAATAATCAGAATCAGCTTTCTGAATGGAATAATCATGTCTTGCAGCACCATGCGAACAGCTCAGTCTAAGAATAGATCCAGCCGACTGCAGTGAAATTTGTTTTACTATTAAACTGATAAGATTTAATTAAATTATAGAATGCTTGTCATATCTATAATTTTTTGTCCATTATTACATATCATTAGACAATAGTTTTATGATATAAAGATGTTCTTTGCAAGTATGAGGGAAATCTGGAAGGTTTTATACATATTATGTGCAAATTTTTTGTCACATCTAGCAGGATAGGATATTGGAATGCTAGTCTTTTTTACAAAATTTCTAAACTTTGAGCAGGAAAAAAATAGAACTCTGCATTTTTCTATCAGTTACCAGCTGAACGTGGCTGCGGACATTGCTCTGAGATGTGGTAGGTGAAAGCACTGCTCCCCAGGTAAACAAGCCACAATCTCCTAATCCTAATCCAGTGCGTACTAATAGACTGCATGCACTGTAAATAACAAACTTTATAAACTTAACCTAACTGGAAGTATGTGGATTAAATCCACATATAATTGTCCTCTCGTCCATGCTTCCCAACATGTGCTAGCGTTCACTGGAATGCAATAGAAATAATCCCAGTTAGGAATCAGATTGACTAGAAGAAATGGCAATACATGTTGGCTCCTGTCGCACCTCACTTCAAATCGTAATTTTGTAATAAACTTTCAAAGAAAAGCAAATAAATAGCATTTATCAGACAACCTGCTTTGGTTGTTCTCTTCTATTTGTATAAAGGATACATAATAATGACTTTACTCCCTTAAACAATGTTTGTGACCATGATTGAAATTAGATTCTTAGAGCACAGAAATAGTACATTCAGCTGATCAAATCCTACATCATGTTCTTCTCCATGAGCTACCTAGCTTAATCCCATTTGCTCCCATACTCTTGAAATTCTTCTTTTACAAGTAATTATATAATTTACTTGGTAATTAGCTATAATCCACAAAGGATCATGAGGAGTCTGGACAGAGTAGAGAGGGAGAAACTATTCCTACCAATTAAAGGATCAAGAACAAGAGGGCACAGATTTAAAGTAATTGGCAAGCAATATGAGAAAAAACATTTTCACGCAGCAAGTGGTTAACATCTGAAATGCACTGCCTGGTACAAGCAGGTTCAATCAAAGTATTCTAAAGGGAATTAGACTGTTATTGAAAAGGAAGAATATGCAGGGTGACGGAAAGAAGGCAGGAGAATGGCACTAAATGAATTGCTCATTAGAAGAGCTGGTGCAGAATGGCACTAAGTGAATCGCTTATTAGGAGAGCAAGTGCAAGCACAATGGGCCGAATGGGCGGATTCTGCACTATAACAATTTTGTGATCCATTAGAGATAGACAGTTGGTTACAGCAGCTTGAGGGGCATCACTCCACATCAAGCATGGAGCAAGCCAAACAAGCAGGCCTCCACAAACCACCACAGCCAGTACTGGGTTTGAACCTATGCTGAAAATTGCCTAGGTATGTCCTGTACACAAAAAGCAGGATAAATCCAACCCAGCCAATTACCACTCCATCAGTCTATTCTCGACCGGTAATGGAAGGGGTCATCAACAGTGCTATCAAGCGGCACTTGCTTAGCAATAACCTGCTCACTGACGCCCAGTTTGGGTTCCGCTAGGGCCACTCAGCTTCTGACCTCATTACAGCCTTGGTTCACACATGGACAAAAGAGCTGAACTCCTGAGGTGAGAGTAACTGCCCTTGACATTAAGGCCACGTTTGACCGAGTGTGACATCAAGGAGCCCTAGAAAAACTGAAGTCAATGGGAATCAGGGGGAAAACTCTCTGCTGGTTGGAGTCATACCTAGCAGGAAGGAAGATGGTTGTGGTTGTTGGAGATCAATATCTCAGTTCCAGGACATCACTGCAGGAGTTCCTCAGGGTCGTGTCCTCAGCCCAACCATCTTCAGCTACTTCATCAATGATCTTCCTTCCATCAAAAGGTCAGAAGTGGGGATGTTCGCTGATGATTGCACAATGTTTAGCACCATTCCCGGACTGCTTCAGTATCTGAGGAATCGTGTCCAAATGGAGCAAGACCTGGGGCAGAATTTTTCCCTCATCAGGCGGGCACGTGCCTGACCCGAACGGGAGAAAAATAGTGTACGATGACCTCAGGGCACACACCCCACGTCATCACGATGACCTCAGGGCGCACACCCCACGTCATCACGATGACTTCAGGGCGCACACCCCATGTCATCACGATGACCTCAGGGCGCACACCCCACGTCATCACGATGACCTCAGGGCGCACACCCCACGTCATCACGATGACCTCAGGGCGCACACCCCATGTCATCACGATGACCTCAGGGCGCACACCCCACGTCAACACGATGACCTCAGGGCGCACACCCCAGGTCATCACGAATGACCTCAGGGCGCACACCCCACGTCATCACGCACACTGGTGATATTTCTCTCGGCAGGCGCACATGAGTGGTGGCAGTGGGCCTGCCAACAATTAAGAGGCCTATTAAGGCCCTTAATCAATTAATTAAATGGAGGTTTACACTTCCCATCCAACCGTTTGGTTGCTGGCTGCGTTAATAGGCCAAGCGGCCTTTGCATTTTTTGCGAAACCTCATCCACATCGACCAGTGATTTTAAAAAAATTAAAACTTCTAACACTCATTTTTAAAATGCCCCTGCTCATGTGACAGAGTCACATTGGGGGACATGTTTTCCCTATTTTTAAAGTGTCTATTTTTAATGTTAAAAATCTTCAGCTCCCTGAGGTAGCTCTGTGCCTTCAGGGAGCTTTCTGTGAGCCCACCTGCATGCATGCGTTGACTTCTATCCTTGCCCTCCTCCCCCACGGACCTAGGCAGCGCTGAGCTTTGCAGCACACAATTCATGCTGGCTGGCCATTAATCGGCTAGCCAGAGTGAAATCGCACTCGGGGCCCGATCAAGAGCAGCAGTCGGTTTTGCGGCCGCTCCAGGGCCCTCCCACCACATCCAGTTGACAAGGTAAAAACCCTGCCCCTGGACAATATCCAGACATGGGCTGATAAGTGGCAAGTAACATTCGCGCCATGTAAGTGCCACGCAATGACCATCTCCAACATTCAATGGCATTACCATCACTGAATACCTCACTATCAACATCCTAGGAGTTACCATTGACCAGAAACTGAACTGGACTAGCCATATAAATACAATGGCTACAAGAGCAAGTCAAAGACTAGGAATCCTGTGATGAGTAACTCACCTCCTGACTTGCCAAAACCTGTCCACCATCTACAAGGCACAAGTCAGGAGTGTGATGGAATACTCCCCACTTGCCTGGATTAGTGCACCTTCCACAACACTCAAGAAGCTTGACACCATCCAGGACAAAGCAGCCCTGCTTGATTGGCACCACATCCACAAACATTCACTCCCTCCACCACCGACGTACAGTAGCAGCAGTGTGCACCATCTACAAGATGCACTGTAGGAATTCACCAGGGCTACTTCGACATCACCTTCCAAACCCACGACCACTACCATCTAGAAGGGCAGCAGATAGATGGGAACACCACCACCTGGAAGTTCCCCTCCAAGTCACTCACCTTCCTGACTTGGAAATATATCGCCGTTACTTCCCTGTCGCTGGGTCAAAATCCTGGAACTCCCTTCCTAACAGCACTGTGGGTGTATCTACACCACATAGACTGCAGCGGTGCAAGAAGGCAGCTCACCATCACCTTTTCAAGGGCAACTAGAGATGGACAATTAATGCTGGCCCAGCCAGCTAACCCCATATCCCATGAATAAATAAAAAAAAACAGAAAAATACTGCAGACAGTGGAAATCAGAAATAAAAACAGGAAATGTTCAGCAAGTGAGGTACCATCTGTGGAGGGAAAACATTCAGATTAACTGATTTAGTAATCCAGCAAAAATGGAGAGCTCTATTATATCAGTGGCAGTTCAGACAAACAACCTTAATAGATATGTCCAAGTCAAATGGCAGCAGTGTTTATAGACATATAAACATATGAAAATACAATTCTTAGTTTGCTTTTTCTCTAAAGAGATGGAGAATAATGAAAGGAAACCAGCTGTCAAGCATAGTGAAAACAGCAATCCATTGTTAAAGGAGCAGATGGGAGGCTGCAGATTAACACTACCATAGTCTTGGTGAGGACTGATGGTGCTAGATATGGGGAGCAGAGATTAGAAATTCCCATTCTGATTAGGAAAAACATCCTTACAAACCTGAATGTGATATATCCAATAGTGAAGCTAATAAGCAGTCAGCCATGGTTCAGTTGGTAGCAGACTCACCTCTAAACCACAAAGTCCAGGTTCAAACCCCACTCCATGGATTGAGCACAAAAGTCAAGGCTGACATTCCAACGCAATACTGAGGAGTGCTGCTACCTGAGGTGCTGGCTTTCAGATGACGTGTTAAGCAGAGTCTCGAGCTGCTTGGGTGGGTATAGAAGGTCTCATGGCATTATTTTGAAGAAGAGAGTCATCCTCAGGGACCTGGCAATATTTATCCCTCAATCAACATCTCAAAAAGCAGATTACTTGTCGTTATCACATTGCTGTTTGTGGGAGCTTGCTGTGTGCAAATTGGCTACCAAATTTCCTGCATAACAACAGTGACTACTTCACTGTACTTCAATACTAAAATGTACTTCATTGGTCATAAAGCGCTTTAGATGTCTGGTAGTCATGAAAAGCACGATATAAATACAAATCTTTCTTTCACTTCTTTTACAAGCAAACTGGTAAAATTCTAAACTGGTAAAAAAAAGTCTCTTTTTTCACAAAAAAATGTAATTCACAATTTCCAAAGTGATAAAGGTCGACTTTTCATGTCCCTAATTGTTACATTAGAATAAGAATTAAGAAATGCAATGGCTAGATTTCACATGATCACAGCCTAGATACCTAAGGGCTGCAACTAAGCCAAATATCTACTTGGTAACCCAGTCAGAGGGTCATCAGTTCAAACCCCAGCCTTATTGTACTGATACGTCAATGCAGTACTGGGGCAGTGCTGCACTGTCGAATATGCAATCATCAGCATGAAACATGAAACCAAAGTGGTGTCTGTTTATTGGGTTGGTGTTAGAGCTCCCATACCATATTTTAAGGAAGTCAGGAAAGTTCTCTTTTTGCTCTGGCTAAAATTTATCCCTCACCAACATCACCAAAACAATTTAGCTAGTCAGGTTTGTTGTACATTGCTTTGCATAAATCGGTTGTCTCACTTTTCTACAGTAATAGTGGCTACAGTTTGAAACTAATTTATTTACTGTCAAGTGCTTTGAAAAGATGCGAAAACTGTTTAAAAAATGTTCTTTTTAACTTCAAACATTAGCAGAACAGCTGATCCAAATCAATAGTGTGCACGAGCAATGTATAACCAACAGAAAATAGTGGAGGAAGAAATATACAATTTATTATATCAACCACAAGATGTTATTTCTGTGCTCTAATGTCACTTAGAAACACAGGACATTTACAGAAGGGAAGTCATTCAGCCCACTGTGTTTGTACTAGCCAAAAGAGTTACCCAGCCTAATCCTACTTCCCAACTGTTGACCATATCCTCTTGATTATAGTACAAGTTCACATCCAAGTATTTTTACATGTCATGAGGTTTCTGCCTCTACCAGCCTTTCAGGCAGAGAGTTCCAGACCCCCACTACCCTCAAGGTGAAAAGATTTCTCCTCAAATTCCCTTTAATCCTTCTACCAATTTACTTTAAATACATGTTCCCCAGCTATTGACCTCTCTGATTACGACTAATAGGGACCTTTTTACCCACTTTGTCGAGGCTCCTCATTGTCAACACCTCCATTAACTCTCCTCTCGGCCTCCTTCTTGCACCACTGCTGGTGATGGCGTATGTATGCCCGCAGTGCTGTTAGGGAGGGAGTTCCAGGATTTTGACCAAGCGACAGTGAAAGAATGGTGATATAGTTCCAAGTTAGGATGGTGTGTGACTCAATAGGAGTTTGTAGGCTGTGGTGTTCCCATGCATCCGCTACCCTCTTCTTCTGAGTGGTAGAGGTTGCAGGTTTGGAAGATGCTGTCAAAGGATTCTCAGCAAGTTGTTGCAGTGCAACTTGTAGACGGTACACACTGATGCTACTGTGTGCTGATGATAGGGGGAGTGAATAATTAATGTGTCGGATGAGGTGCAAATCAAACAGGCTGCTTTGTCCTGGAGGGTGTCGAGCTTGATTGTTGCTGGAGCCGCACTTATCCTCCCTGCTCTGTTCATAAAGAAAAGTATCCGATGTGTCTTCTAAACCACCATACCTCCTAGTCCTGTTATGTTCATAAATTCATGGGACAGGCATTCCAAAGCCTCTGCTCTTCTACACTTCTCAGCATCCTCCCGTTTACTGTGCATTCCTTTGCCTTGTTGCCCTCCTCAAATGCAGTGCTTCACACTTCTCCTGATTGAATTCCATTTGCTACTTTCCTGCCCACCAGATCAGTCCATTGATGCCATTTTATGGTCTACAGCTTGCTTCCTCACTATCAACCGCACAGCCAACTTTTGTATTATCTGAAAATTTACGAACATATGAATTAGGAACAGGAATAGGGCCACTTGGCAGCTCAAGACTGATCTGCCATTCAATAAAATCGTGGCTGATCTGATTGTAACTTCGACTCCACATTCCTGCCTACCCACAAAATCCTTTTACCCCCCCTTGCTTATCAAGAATCTATCTAACTCTGCCTTAATAATATTTAAAAACTCTGCTTCCACCACTTTCTGAGGAAGAGAGTTCCAAAAACTCTCAACCCTCTGAGAGAAAAAATTTCACCTCTCCATCCTAAATGGGTAAGTCCTTATTTTTAAACAGTGGCCCCGAGTACTAGATTCTCCCACAAGAGGAAACATCTTCTCCACATTGACCCTGTCAAGACACCTCAGGATCTTATACGTTTCAATTAAGTCGCCTCTTACTCTTCTAAACTCCAGCAGATACAAGCCTAGTTTGTCCAACATTTCCTCACAAATCAACTGCCCAATCCAGGTATTAGTTTAGTAAAAAACAAAAAAACTGCGGATGCTGGAAATCCAAAACAAAAACAGAATTACCTGGAAAAACTCAGCAGGTCTGGCAGCATCGGCGGAGAAGAAAAGAGTTGACGTTTCGAGTCCTCATGACCCTTCGACAGAACTTGAGTTCGAGTCCAGGAAAGAGCTGAAATATAAGCTGGTTTAAGGTGTGTGTGTGGGGGGCGGAGAGATAGAGAGACAGAGAGGTGGAGGGGGTTGGTGTGGTTGTAGGGACAAACAAGCAGTGATAGAAGCAGATCATCAAAAGATGTCAACGACAATAGTACAATAGAACACATAGGTGTTAAAGTTAAAGTTGGTGATATTATCTAAGCGAATGTGCTAATTAAGAATGGATGGTAGGGCACTCAAGGTATAGCTCTAGTGGGTTTTTTTTAATAATGGAAATAGGTGGGAAAAGGAAAATCTTTATAATTTATTGGAAAAAAAAAGAAGGGGGAAACAGAAAGGGGGTGGGGATGGGGGAGGGAGCTCATGACCTAAAGTTGTTGAATTCAATATTCAGTCCGGAAGGCTGTAAAGTCCCTAGTCGGAAGATTACAGGTATCTCCGGGACATAAAACGTTTCTTGGACTGCTGTTCCCGTCACATTCTGAGATCCACTCTCAGTGCCATGCGCCGCCATATGAACACACTTGACCTCTCCCTCCAGCAGCACCGCCGTACCCTTTTTCAAAGCTGCGCGTGCCCCCAGTTTCATTTTATCCTTCGGCTCATCCGACGCCTCAACAAGAAACTTTTTCTCTTTCTCTCAAGTGCTAAGGAACGCAAGCTCCAACAACTCATCGACACCAACACCCATCTAGGACCCTCCACCCCTGCCTGTCCCTCCGTCCCCACCCCATCTTCCAATCCCAACCCCAGCCGTGTATTCACTATACCCCCTGACCTTCCCCTCTCCGATGCTGAACGTTCAGTGCTCAGCAAAGGACTTAGTTTCATACCCTTACGCCCTCACCTCAATGAATTTCGGGCTCGGCATAATACTGAACTCTTCTTCCGCCGTCTTCGTCTCCGGGCTCACTTCTTTGGGCAGGAGTCCTCTCCCAGTTCAACGGATCCTTTTACCCATCTCCAATATTCTCCCTCCACCTGGACCCCTCCCTCTGGATTCTTACCTTTTCTCGATCTTTTCATTGAGAACTGTCGGCGCGACATTAGTCGTCTCAATTTCTCTGCTCCTCTCACCCATTCTAACCTGTCTCTCTCTGAACTTACTGCACTCCATTCTCTCAGGTCCAACCCTGACATTGTCATCAAACCCGCTGACAAGGGTGGTGCTGTTGTTGTCTGGCGCACTGACCTCTACCTCGCGGAGGCTGAGCGTCAACTCGCAGACACTTCCTCCTACCTCTCCCTGGACCATGACCCCACCACTGAACATCAAGCCACTGTTTCCAGGACTGTCACTGACCTCATCTCCTCTGGGGATCTCCCTCCCACAGCTTCCAACCTGATAGTCGCCCAACCTCGGACGGCCCGCTTCTATCTCCTACCCAAAATCCACAAACAGAACTGCCCCGGTAGACCGATCGTCTCAGCTTGCTCCTGCCCCACAGAACTCATTTCTCGTTATCTTGACTCCCTTCTCTCTCCCCTTGTCCAGTCCCTTCCCACCTACATCTGTGATTCCTCTGACACCTTACGTCACATCAACAATTTCCAGTTCCCTGGCCCCTACCGCTTCCTCTTCACCATGGACGTCCAATCCCTCTACACCTCCATCCCCCACCAGGATGGTCTGAGGGCCCTTAGCTTCTTCCTCGAACAGAGGCCCGAACAATCCCCATCCACCACTACTCTCCTCCATCTGGCTGAACTTGTTCTCACGCTGAACAATTTCTCCTTCAACTCCTCTCACTTCCTCCAAATAAAAGGTGTGGCTATGGGTACCCGCATGGGCCCCAGCTATGCCTGTGTTTTTATGGGGTATGTGGAACATTCCTTGTGGCAGTCCTACTCCGGCCCCCTTCCACAACTCTTTCTCCAGTACATCGATGATTATTTCGGTGCCGCTTCATGCTCTCGTCAGGACTTGGAAAAATTTATTAATTTTGCTTCCAATCTCCACCCCTCCATCATTTTCACGTGGTCCATCTCTGACACTTCCCTTCCCTTCCTTGACCTCTCTGTCTCAATCTCTGGTGATAGACTGTCCACCAATATCCATTACAAACCCACCGACTCCCACAGCTATCTCGACTACAGCTCCTCACACCCCGCTTCCTGTAAGGACTCCATCCCATTCTCTCAGTTCCTTCGCCTCCGTCGCATCTGTTCCGATGATGCTACATTCAAAAACAGTTCCTCTGACATGTCCTCCTTCTTCCTTAACCGAGGTTTTCCACCCACGGTCATTGACAGGGCCCTCAACCGTGTCCGGCCCATCTCCCGCGCATCCGCCCTCACTCCTTCTCCTCCCTCCCAGAAACATGATAGGGTCCCCCTTGTCCTCACTTATCACCCCACCAGCCTCCGCATTCAAAGGATCATCCTCCGCCATTTCCGCCAACTCCAGCATGATGCCACCACCAAACACATCTTCCCTTCACCCCCCTTATCGGCAATCTGTAGGGATCCCTCCCTCCGGGACACCCTGGTCCACTCCTCCATCACCCCCTACTCCTCAACCCCCTCCTATGGCACAACCCCATGCCCACGCAAAAGATGCAACACCTGCCCCTTCACTTCCTCTCTCCTCACCGTCCAAGGACCCAAACACTCCTTTCAAGTGAAGCAGCATTTCACTTGCATTTCCCCCAACTTAGTCTACTGCATTCGTTGCTCCCAATGTGGTCTCCTCTACACTGGAGAGACCAAACGTAAGCTGGGCGACCGCTTTGCAGAACACCTGCGGTCTGTCCGCAAGAATGACCCAAACCTCCCTGTCGCTTGCCATTTTAACACTCCACCCTGCTCTCTTGCCCACATGTCTGTCCTTGGCTTGCTGCATTGTTCCAGTGAAGCCCAACGCAAACTGGAGGAACAACACCTCATCTTCCGACTAGGGACTTTACAGCCTTCCGGACTGAATATTGAATTCAACAACTTTAGGTCATGAGCTCCCTCCCCCATTCCCACCCACTTTCTGTTTCCCCCTTCTTTTTTTTTCCAATAAATTATAAAGATTTTCCTTTTCCCACCTATTTCCATTATTAAAAAAAACCCACTAGAGCTATACCTTGAGTGCCCTACCATCCATTCTTAATTAGCACATTCGCTTAGATAATATCACCAACTTTAACTTTAACACCTATGTGTTCTATTGTACTATTGTCGTTGACATCTTTTGATGATCTGCTTCTATCACTGCTTGTTTGTCCCTACAACCACACCAACCCCCTCCACCTCTCTGTCTCTCTATCTCTCCGCCCCCCACACACACACCTTAAACCAGCTTATATTTCAGCTCTTTCCTGGACTCGAACTCAAGTTCTGTCGAAGGGTCATGAGGACTCGAAACGTCAACTCTTTTCTTCTCCGCCGATGCTGCCAGACCTGCTGAGTTTTTCCAGGTAATTCTGTTTTTGTATTAGTTTAGTAAATCTCTTCTGACCTGCTTCCAATGCACTTACATCCTTCCTTACCTACCTTTGTATCATCAGCAAATTTAGCAACCATACCTTCAGTCCCTTCATCCAAGTCATTTGTATAAATTGTAAAAAGTTGCAGCCCTAGCACTGATCCCTGTGTCACACAGCTCGTCACATCCTACCAACCAGAAAAAGACCCATTTATGTCTACCCTCTGCTTTCTGTTAGTAACCAATCTTCTATCCATGCCAATATGTTACCCCCTACACCATGAGCTTTTATCTTTTGAAATACCCTTTGATGTGGCATCTTATTAAATGCTTTCTGGAGATCTAAATACAGTACATCCACAGGTTCCCTTTTATCCACAGCATATGTTACTTTTTCAAAGAAGCACTCCAATAAATTGGTTAAACATGAGCTCTTTTTCACAAAAGCATGCTACTCTGTCTGAGTACTCTGAACTTTTCCAAGTGCCTTGCTATAACATCTTTAATATTAGCTTCTAGCATTTTCCCTATGACAGATATTAAGCTAAATGGCCAGTAGTTTCCTACTCGTTGTTTCCCTCCCTTTTTGAATAAAGGAGTTACATTTGCTATTTTTCAATCTAATAGAACCTTCCCTGAATCTAGGGAATTTTGGAAAATTAAAATCAACACATCAACTATCTCAGCAGCCACTTATTCTAATACCTTAGGATGATGCCCATCAGGACCTGGGGACTTGTCAGCCTGCAGGTCAAACAATTTTCTCAGTACTAGTCCCCTGGTGAGTGTACTTTTCCCACGTTCCTCCCTTCCCTCCATTTTCCGATTTACACCTATTTCTGGGAAGTTACTTGTATCCTCTATAGTGAAGACCGGTGCAAAATACTGGTTCAATTCATTTGGTATCTTCTTATTTTACAATCTTAATTCCCTAGACTCACTTTCTATAGGACCAACACTCACTTTTCTTTTTTAAATATCTATAGAAACTCTTACTATCTGTCTTTATATTAGAAGCTAGCTTTCTCTCATACTCTAATTTTTCCTTCCTTATCAATTTGTTGGTCATTCCTTACTGTTTTTTATATTCTGTCCAATTTTCTGACCTGCCATCTGTCTTTGTACAATTATATGCCTTTTCTCTAAGCTTGGTACTATCTTTAACTTTTTTAGTTAATGACAATGGTGGGTCCTCCCCTTGGAATTTTTCTTTCTCATTGGAATGTATCTATTCTGTGTATTCTGAAATATCCCCTTAAATGTCTGACCCTGCATCTCTATTCACCTATCCCTTAACCTCATTTGCCACTTCACTTTAGCTAGCCCTGCTTCCATGCCCTCATAATTATCCTTACTTAAATTTAAAATACTAATCTTGGACACACTCTTCTCTCCCTCAAGCTGAATGTAAAATTCAATCATATTATGATTGCTGCCAGCTAGGGGCATCTTCATAATGAGGTCATTCATTAATTAATTAATACCAGATCTGGTATAGCTTGCTCTCTGGTTGATACCAGAACGTGCTGTTCTAAGAAACTATCCTGAAAACATTCTATGAAATCCTCTTTGAGGTTATCTTTGCCCACCTGATCTTCCCAGTCTATATTTAGGTTATAATCCCCAATGATTATCGCCATACCTTTCTGACAAGCCCCCTCTTATTTCTTCCTTTATATCCCATCCCACCATTCCTTCAAGTGACTTCTTGCCTTTATCATTTCTCATCTCACCCAAAGTCCTTCTATACCCTCGTTTCCTGAACTTAGGTCATCTCTCTCTAATGTGCTAATGCCATCATTTAAAACCCTCGCTACTTCCCTAATTATGCAGCTCGCTAGAACACTGGTCCCAGCATGGTTCAGGTGTAGACCGTCCCAACAGTACAGCCCCCACCTTCCACAGTACTGGTGCCAGCGCCCCACGAACCAGAACCTGCTGCTCCCACAGCCAGTCTTTGAGCCTTGTACTCATCTCTCTAATTTTATGTACCCTTTGCCAATTTGCACGTGGCTCAAGTAATAATCCAGAGATTATTAGCTTTGAGGTTCAGCTTTTTAACTTAATGTCTAACTCCTCATACTCTCTATGCAGAACCTCTTTCCTAGTTCTATCTGTTTCACTGGTACCTACATGGACTAAGGCAACTGGCTCCTCCCCCTCCTACTCTAAGTTGCTCTCCAGCCCTGAACAGATGTCCCAAACCCTGGCACCTGGCATCCTTCTGGACACTCACTCTTTGCTGCAGAGAACAGTGTCAATCACCCTTACTGCACTGTCCCCTACTACCACTACATTCCTTTTTGCTCCCCCCGCTTGAATTGTTCCATGCACCAAAGTGCCATAATCAGTTTGCTCTTCCAGCTTGCAGCCCCAACTCTCATCCAAACAAACTGAGAGAACCTCAAACCTGTTCGACAATTGTAAAGGCTGAGGCTCCGGCTCTCTGGGTCCCTGTACCTGCCACACTCACAGTCACACTCTCCGGTCTCTGACCAAATCAGAAGACCCTATCCTGAGCTGTGTGACTGCCTCCTGGTTCAAAGCATCCAGGTAACTTTCCCTCTCTCTGATGGGTCACAGTGTCTGCAGCTCAGCCTCCAGCTCAATGCCCCTGAGCTGAAGCTCCTTGAGCCACAAACACTTACTGAAGACGTGATTGACCTGGATCACACTGGCACCTGTCCTGTTATCCTTAATGTGTTTTAATTAATTACTTCATTATATCAGTCACTTATTTCTTTTCCTTTTTTATACATTTTTTAACTTTACCACCAGTTTAAACATTTGGACTGGAATAGACCTTAACCACTTACCAGATATTCACCAAATAGCTAGCTTCTTTCCCTGTATTAGAGTAAGAACCAATTCCAACAGGATGAAAAAGGTAGAAAAAGCAAAAGAAAAGGAACACCTCCCTCCCCTCCTGACCAAACTCCCCCACTCACCAACTCCCAAGTACGCACTCAGTTGAAAAGCTGCCGTTTGCCCTTATCTTGCCCCTACATTTAAGTCTAAATCATTGATACATAACATAAAAAGCAAAGGATGTAGTAATGAGTCCTCTGCAAACAACCTTCAAGTAACAAAAACACCCAATCATTACCCTCTGCTTCCTGTTATTAAGCCGATCTTGGATCCAATTTGCCACTTTTCCGATGATGTCATGACCGATAATGCCATGTGTGAATTTATCAAAAGTCTTGCTAAAATCCATGTAGGCTACATCAGATGCACTTCCTTCATCAACCTTCTTTGTTATCTCCTCAAAAATAGAAGTTAATCAGACACAACATTTCCTAACAAATCCATGCTGACTGCCCTTGATTGATCAGTAAACGGCTAAACAAGGCCAGCTCATGACATTGGCTCACCTATCCACTGGTGCTCCAATTTCTTCTTAAACTAGGAGCACAGCTTCACATGTGGCAGCAGGCAGCCAAAATACTGTTCGCACATGAATATGCACACACAGTGACACTCCAAATTCTAGAGGAACTGAGCACAGCTAATTGGGCTGTACACATTTCAAGTTCCTCAGTAAGGTGAGTTGCACAATTAGTGGTCAGGGTTCATTGGACTCCCATCAGTAAGTGAATAAGGATGGAATAGGGGAGGCAGTGGCATAGTGGTATTGTCACTGGTATTCCAGAGACTCAGGGTAATGTTCTGGGTTCGAATCCCATCATGACAGATGGTGAAATTTGAATTCAGTTAAAAAATCTTGAATTAAAAGTCTGATGGTGACCACAAAACCATTGCCGATTTTGGTAAGCACCCATCTCGTTCACTAATGTCCTTTAGGGAAGGAAATCTGCTGGCCCACATGTGACTCCAGACCCACAATAATGTGGTTGACTCTTAAATGCCCTCTGAACAAGGGCAATTAGGGATGGGCAATAAATGCTGGCTTAACCAGTGACACATACATCCCAGGAACAAATGATACTTACCTGGCAGGGAAGATACCTCCATCGCGTTTCTGCCAGGGAAAGAGCAATGGCTATAACCAGTCGAACTCCTTACCATGGGGTACCTAACACCATCCGAGTCATGGTGAAGGGTAGCAAGCAAGGAACAGGAATGGATCGGACCTTCTTCACCAAGAGGATCCTATTCAAGCTGTGTGGTTTCGAGGCTGCGGAGATCTACTGCCTACAGGATTTCCCCAGCGCTGGTTTTTTTGATGTGACCTTCAAGCAAGTGGCAGCTTGTGTCAAACTCCTGAAGGTGTTTGAGGAGAAGAATGACCTGCCAGAAATGAAGATCCTGACGGCGGAGCCGCTCTTTGCTCTGCCGTTGCAATGAGACCGGGTTGCGACGGTGCATCTGTACAACCCCTTCATCCCTGTCGCTGACGGTGCATCTTTACAACCCCTTCGTCCCTGTCACTGACGGTGCATCTTTACAACCCCTTCGTCCCTGTCGCTGACGGTGCATCTTTACAACCCCTTCGTCCCTGTCGCTGACGGTGCATCTTTACAACCCTTCGTCCCTGTCGCTGACGGTGCATCTTTACAACCCCTTCGTCCCTGTCGCTGACGGTGCATCTTTACAACCCCTTCGTCCCTGTCGCTGACGGTGCATCTTTACAACCCCTTCATCCCTGTCGCTGACGGTGCATCTTTAAAACCCCTTCGTCCCTGTCGCGGACGTGCTCACCTTCATTACCAGGTACTTCGATAAGGTTGGGAGCTGCACTGCGGTTAGAGATGATTTGGGGATTTGGACATGTAAACGCCAGGTTAAAGTCACACTCAAGACCGACAGTAAGGGAGCCGTTTTCCACCCTCCTTCCGGATTCGCTATCGGGGGAAGCCGTGGTTACCTTGTCTATGCTGGGCAACACAAACTTTGTCGCTCATGCGGCAAGTCTGGTCATGTGGCGGCCAACTGCAGAGTTGTCCTCTGCAAGAACTGCAAACAGGAAGGGCACCAGACAAAAGATTGTAAACAGGCAAAGTGCTGCCAAATGTATGGCGAGGCAAGTCACCTCTACAAGACCTGCCCCAAAGGTTGCCGTATTTATGCACAGGCAGCCAAAGCCAACGAGGGGGAAGCAGAAGAAATGCCTCGTGTCACTCCAACTACCAAGGCCCCCAGGGAGAACGGGACAAAGGAGGACATAGAGACAAGGTGGAGGAAAAGATTGGGGCAACAGATGGCCAACCAACAGCACTGCCCCCTGAACCTCCCACTCCTCAGGAGAGCGAATCAACGGAGGAGGAGGAGGCAGCAGTGGGAAAGCAGCAGGGGGAGTGGCAGCTCGTGAAGAGAGCCAAAAGGAAGAAGGGGCTAAAAAGAAACCAAGCCACTTCCCAGACAAGAGTCAACAGGCGTCTCCTATCCGACACGGATAACAAGAGCAGCAGCTCTTCGGACAAAGAAGGGCCAGGGCGGCGCCAACAGAAGAAGCGGCAAAACGCTAGGGAGTTGGAGGATGAGACACCTGAGCTCCAGAACATTGGAGACAATGAGGAGACCTGCGCACTCCAACTTGGCCCACAACCCGAAGAGGCCATTGTGCCCCAGCCCCAGGAATCTGGGAGCAGTGAGGCGCTCAGCGCACCCCAGCTCCTGGAAGCCGGGAGCAGCAACGCCCCAGAGGGGGAGAGGATTGGAGAAGCTTCTCCAACAGAGGACATTTCAAACCCCGCTCTCTGCACGGACCCCCAGATGCCACCCGAGCAGAGCATCTCCAATGGGGAGGGTAAGGACGGTTTCCTCAGCCCATCCAAACTGAGGCAATTTGAGCACTCCACGGGCATGAAGGAGCAGACTAAAGGTCTGGAACTCTCAGAGACAACAGGTTTGGTAAGCGACTAACTGCTTTAAAATGGGCATAAAGATTGTATCCATAAATGTGCGTAGCATTAAATCTACTACGTGATGTGTTGTGACCTTGGACTACCTTGCCAAGGTCAAAGCTGACCTGTTGTTTTTGCAGGAGTGTGCGATACCGCACCTCAGCTCCTACAGGCAATGGTCACCATGGTGGGCCCATGGGCCATCGACCTGGTCGGGAGGAAACGACTCTCGTTCCTCCGGCCTGGGGATTCTGCTGCGGGGAGGCAGCTTCACCGTCTCCCAGGTTAAGGAGGTGGTGGGCGGGCGCCTCCTCGTAGCAGACGTAATGTACAAGAATGCTCCACTCCGGTTAATTAACGTCTACGCCCCGTCACAAGGGGCTGAGTGGCTGGAGGTTTCTCAGCAGCTCCCACTGCTGCTGGCGACCTCCAGGCCGGTCATTCTGGGCGGTGACTTCAACTGCATCATCGATGCGGCTGGACAATCCGGCAGGGCCGACAGCAGATTGGATGCTACATCCAGATCCCTGATGGAAACAGTAAAGGATGCCAAGCTGCACGACGTCTTCAGCAACCCTGCAGACGGAGCGCAGCGTAGATACACCTGGTCGCGGCCTGACGGGTCCATCTGTTCCAGGATAGACTTCCTGTTTGTGTCCCGTGCATTCACAGTCAGATCCACCGACGTCAAGCCGGTGTTCTGCTCTGACCACTGCCTCCTACTGGCTGACTGTCACTTAGAGAAGGACCAGAGGGTTGGCAGGGGGGCATGGAAGCTAAACGTGAAACTGCTGACCCCAGAGAACATTGAGGAGCTCAAGAGGGATTACAAAGGTTGGAGAACCATGAAACCCCACTTTGAGTCACTGACACACTGGTGGGAAGCAATCAAGGGAAACATCAAGAGGTTTTTCGTCCTCAAAGGCACCCAGAAAGCTAGAAAGGAACAGAGGGAAATGTCCCAACTCCAGAAAAACATGCAGAACCTGCTCTGGCTGCGGTCGATGGGGGTCGATGTCAAAGAGGAACTCCAAGAGGTGAAGAGCCAGCAAGCCTCGCTCTTTGCCTCGGAGGCCTCCAAGATCATCTTCTGTTCCAGAGTCCGCTCCGTGGAGCAGGACGAGACATGCTCACGTTTCTTCTTCCAAATGGTACACAGAGAGAGCTCTGTGATCAGCAGCCTGAAGGAAGAAGACGGCTCATTCAAGTCATCACAGTCTGACATTTTGAGGATCAGCAAATCCTTCTATGCCGGATTATATGACGTGAAACCCACAGACAGCACGGCCTCCCAGTCCTTCCTGTCCTCAATCACGGAGGTCTCAGATGACAGTACACGGGAGAGTCTGAACAAAGCGCTAACTCCTGACAAACTGACTGAGGCCCTTGAGTCCTTCGAGAAGAGTAAAACTCCCGGAAGCGACGGCTTGCCGGCGGAGTTATATTCGGCTCTGTGGGACTGGATCGGCCCAGACCTGCTAGAAGTGTACGAGAGTATGCTCCTGGCCGGCAGTATGTCAGAATCCATGAGGAAAGGCATTATCACCCTCATCTACAAGCACAAGAGGGAAAGGGAGGAAATTAGAAATTGGCGACCCATTTCACTGTTGAATGTGGACTATAAAATTCTGTCCAAGGTCATCGCCAATCGGGTCAAATCCGCTCTGGAATTGGTGATCCACCCTGAGCAGACCTGCACTGTGTCGGGCAGGAAGATCTCTGACAGCCTCGTGCTGCTCAGGGATACGATTGCCTATGTACAGGACAGGGGTGTGGACACCTGCCTCATCAGCCTGGATCAGGAGAAGGCCTTTGACAGAATATCGCACACCTACATGGTGGATGTGCTCTCCAACATGGGGTTTGGGGAGGGAATTCACAATTGGATCCAACTGCTCTACACTAACATCAGTAGTGCAGTCTCAATCAATGGGTGGGAATCAGATAGCTTTCCTATTAAATCTGGAGTCAGGCAGGGCTGCCCTCTCTTGCCTGTTCTTTTTGTGTGTTGCATAGAACCCTTTGCTGAGTCCATCAGGAAGGATCCGGGCATAAGAGAAGTGACGATCCCAGGTAGTGGAGGCACTCAGATCAAAGTCTCCCTGTACATGGATGATGTCGCCATCTTCTGCTCTGATCTGCTGTCGGTGCACAGACTTATCCACATCTGCGACCAGTTCGAACTGGCCTCGGGAGCCAAGGTAAATTGTGGGAAGAGCGTGGCCATGTTCTTTGGGAAATGGGCTGACCGATCCTTTGTCCCCTTCACTGTCAGGGCTGACAGCCTGAAGGTGCTGGGGATATGGTTCGGAGGGACCAGGGCACGCGTTAGAAACTGGAAGGAGTGAGTGTCTATGGTGAAAAGGTAACTGGGCATGTGGGAGCAACGCTCCCTCTCCATTGTGGGTAAGAACCTGGTCATCAGGTGTGAGGCACTCTCGCTGTTGCTGTACGTGGCGCAGGTCTGGCCCATTCCACACTCCTGTGTGGTGGCGATCACCCGAGCCATCTTCCGCTTTATCTGGAGGTCGAAAATGGATCGTGTCCGCAGCGACACGATGTACAAGCCTCTAGATAAGGGGGAAAAAACGTGCCCAACATCGCCCTCATACTGATGGCCACCTTTGTGTGCGGCTGCATCAAGCAGTGCGTAGATCCTCAGTATGCAAACACCAAGTGTCACTACATGCTGACGTTCTACCTGTCCCCGGTGTTGCGAAGGTATGTCTGGCCACACTGCCACAGAACGCTCCAAGTAGTTGGACCGTGCCGCACCACCTGTCCCTCGTGGGAAAATTTATGCAGAGAAACACCTTCGACCACAAGTCCATCAGGCAGTGGTTGGCACGTAACGTCTTAAAGGCCCTGAGGGAAAAGGAGAGGGTGGATCCAGTGGGATGGTTCCCTGAGCAGACTGACAAAGTCATTTGGCAGAATGCCTCATCACCAGAACTTTCCAACAAACACCAAGATGTAGCTTGGCTGGTGATGAGAAAGGCCCTCCCTGTAAGATCCTTCCTACACGCCAGGAGTCTCACCCCCTCTGCACGTTGCCCTCGAGGTGGCTGTGGTGGGGAAGAGACCGTTGTTCACCTCCTTGTAGATTGTGTCTTTGCGAAGAAGGTCTGGAGAGAGATGCAGTGGTTGCTGTCGAGGTTCACCCCGAGCAGTTCTGTGACAGAGGACTCTGTGCTCTACGGGCTGTTCCCGGGGACACACACCGAGACAAACATCAACTGCACCTGGAGGATCATCAATTCGGTGAAAGACGCTCTTTGGTCTGCCCGAAACTTGTTGGTTTTCCAGCGCAAAGAGTTGTCCCCAACCGAGTGTTGCAGATTGGCACTTTCCAAGGTCCAGGACTACGTGCTGAGGGACACAGTTAAGCTTGGGGCAGCCGCCGCAAAGGCACAATGGAGAAGGGTCGCTTTCTAAGACCTTTCTGCCACAGTGCACCGAGGGACTGGGAACTGTAAAGAGCCCCTCAGGCTGTACAGATTAAAATGAATGTATGCCAATGATTGTAATATTCATTGTTTGTTCTGATACACCTTGTGATTCATGTTGTAAAAGTTGAACCTGATTGTATTTTTGTAATGGTGATTTGAAATGGTTCGAAATGTTTTTGAAGATTTATGAATAAAGTATATTTTTGCAAAAAAAAAATCCCAGGAACAAATGAAAAAAATGATTCACATTGATTTGTAGGGTATTGTGCTGGCTCCAGTTTAAGGCTACTGAATTTACTGGAGTTCAATAGAGAAAAACAGAGGTTTTTGTTTCAGATTTCCAGCATCCACAATATTTTGCTTTAATCGCCTTCAGATAGAGTTTTATTCCTGGTCATTAAAATATCCACAGACAAAACTTGTCTCACCTGTTAACCCTTTTCTTTTTAAAGTCCTAATAATGGCTTTATTTAATTTGAAATATTATTCATTCATTTACAATGGAATGCTGGGTAGAGTTCAGACATTATATCCAATCAGACTTCTTCAGCCAATGACCTCGCCAATGTAAAACCACATTACAATTTCCGTGGCCACAAGCATGTTCCTCAGGGCAGACTTTACAGTTTTTTGTTCATAACTCCTGGCCTTAAATGATGCCACAAGACCCTAGAAGCTTTCAACAGCCACTGGGATTTCTCCAGGAGTTTGAGCATATTTCCAGAAGGTAGCCAGGCGTGGTTTAGAGTAATTAGCAGCAGCCAGAGCGAGCTTGAGATCACCAGTCACCACTTTCTGCACCAATCACCGCGCCACCTCCACCATCTTCACAATGTCACCTCTGGGAAAGACCCCGAGTCTATACTTAGGTTGTTAACTAATAATTAGCAATTGAATTCCTATAACTGTTTCCTTCCCCAACAGTGGAGCAGCCAAATCTAACTGTGAAACTGTTATTCTATACTAAGAGTTCCATACCAAATTCAGTTCGAGCTCTAAGACTGAGTAGAATATTTTGTCATGTACAAGTGATCCCTATCCTGCACCCTCTATCACTATCAATGTTACAGCTGTGCTTCAATTTCCTTTTCAATCAGCTTTCTATCCTCCAATCAAACTGGTAAATCCCAAAGTCCCAAAATTGTAGCCATGAAGAGGTTAATGGTTGAATTGGAAAAACAGAATATTCAATCACTAAAGCATTATACCTGAGTGCAATTAACTTAATGAACACTGGCAGGAAGCCCAAATGACGTAGGCAGGATAAGTGACTCACTGTGATTTTCTTCATATCTAGCTGACGGAGCTGCAGCATATGTCGGAGAATCGTATGCTTGTACCATGACTCCTGAGCTATGGGATTGCCATCCAGGGTGACCTCCGAGAGTGATAAAGAGTCTGCCAGACAAGCAATGTCCTCAAATCTGCATTTAAAAAAAATACTCAATGAGGAAGATCCCATTTCAGGTGAGGTTTAAGTCACTGATAGGAGCAATGAATTTATATGAAATCGGAATGCATTAAACACTTACAATTTTCTCTAAAGATTAGAAAAATATACCGTCTACAACTCAGACTATCAAGGAAGAGCAGAATTTCTCTACCATTGCATACCTGTATGCAAGTGGCAGTCATTCTGGTTTTTTAACAGGTAATGTCCCAAACACCTCCATCACCATCCCTGGATATGTCCTGTCGACAGGCAGGACAGACCCAGCGGAAGTGACGGCACAGTGGTAGACAGTCGAGAGGGAGTTGCCCTGGGAGTCCTCAACATCAACTCCGGACCCCATGAAATTTCATGGCATCAGGGCAAACAAAGGAAAGGAAAGCTCCTGTTGATTACCACGTAGCGCCCTCCCTCAGCTGATGAATCCTCCATGTTGAACACTACTTGGAGGAAGCACTGAGGGTGGCAAGGGCGCAGAATGTACTCTGGGTGCGGGACTTCAATGTCCATTACCAGCAGTGGCTCGGTAGCACCACTACTGACCGAGCTGGCAAGGTCCTAAATGACATAGCTGCTAGACTGGGTCTGTGGCAGGTGGTGAAGGAACCAACAAGAGGGAAAAACATACTTGACCTCATCCTCACCAACCTGCCTGCTGCAGATGCATTTGTCCATGACAGTATCAGTAGGAGCAGCCACAGCACAGTCGTTGTGGAGAAGAAGTCCTGCCTTCACATTGAGGATACCCTCCATCGTGTTGTGTGGCACTACCACCATGCTAAATGGGATAGATTTCGAACAGATCTAGCAACTCAAAATTGGACACCCATGAGGTGCTGTGGGCCATCAGCAGCAGCAGAATTACACTCGAACACAATCTGTTACATCAAGGCCTGGCATATCCACCACTCTACCATTACCATCAAGCCAGGATGTCAATGAAGAGTTCAGGAGGGCATGCCAGGAGCAGCACCAGGCGTACCTAAAAATGAGGTGTCAACCGGGTGAAGCTATAACACAGGACTACTTGCATGCCAAATAACATAAGCAGCAAGTGATATACAGAACTTAGTGACCCCACAACCAATGGATCAGATCGAAGCTCTGTAGTCCTGTCACATCCTGTCATGAATGCTGGTGAACAATTAAACAACTCACTGAAGGAAGAAGTTCCACAAACAGCCCCATCCTCAATGATGGAGAAGCCCAGCACATCAGTGCAAGAGATAAGGCTGCAGCATTTGCTACAATCTTCAGCCAGAAGTGCTGAGTGGATGAACCATCTCGGCCTTCTCCAGCAGTTCCCAGCATCACAGATGCCAGTCTTTAGCCAATTCGATTCACTCTATGTGATACCAAAAAACGGCTGATGACACCGGATAGTGCAAAGGCTATAGGCCCTGACAATATTCCGGCAATAGTATTGAAGACTAGTGCTCTAGAACTTGCTGCGCCCTTAGCCAAGCTGTTCCAGTACAGCCACAACACTGGCATCAGCCCAGCTATATGGAAAATTGCCCAGGTATGTCCTGTATACATAATGCAGGACAAATCCAACCAGCCCAATTACAGCCCCATCAGTCTACTCTCAACCATCAGTAAAGTAACGGAAGGGGTCATCAACAATGCTATCAAGCGGCACCTGCTTAGCAATAACCTGCTCACCGATGCCCAGTTTGGGTTCCGCCAGGGCCACTCAGCTCCTGACCTCATTACAACCCTGGTTCAAACATGGACAAAAGAGCTGAACTCCCAAGGTGAGGTGAGAGTGACTGCCCTTGACATCAAGGCCACATTTGACCAAGTATGGCATCAAAGAGCCCTAGCAAAACTGGAGTCAATGGGAATCAGGGGAAAACTCTCCGCTGGTTGGATTCTTACCTAGCACAAAGGAAAATGGTTGTGGTTGTTGGAGGTCAGTCATTTCAGCTCCAGGACATCACTGCAAGGGTTCCTCAGGGTAGTATCCCTGGCCCAACCATCTTCAGCTCCTTCATCAATGACCTTCCTTCCACCATAAGGTCAGAAGTGGGGATGTTCACTGATGATTGCGCAATGTTCAGCACCATTTGATACTCCTCAGATACTGAAGCAGTCCATGTCCAAATGCAGTCAAGACCTGGTCGATACCCAGGCTTGGGCTGACAAGTGGCAAGTAACATTCACGCCACACAATGATCACCACAATTGCCAGGCAATGACCATCTTCAAGAAGAGAGAATCTAACCCTCTAATGCTAATGGCATTACTATCACTGAATTCCCCACTATCAACATCCTGGAGGTTACCATTGACCAGAAGCTGAATTGGACTAGCCATATAAATACTGTGGCTACAACAGCAGGTCAGAGGCTAGGAATCCTGTGATGACTAACTCACTTCCTGACTCCCCAAAACCTGTCCACCATCTACAAGGCAAAAGTCACTCACTCCTTATATAGAATTTGTGTAAAAGTTCTGATCTTTTATTTCTGTATTATACTAACAAAACTTACATTCTGAATAATGCATCAGCAATTACATTATCTTTTCCAGCAATATAGACATCCTTCAAGTTATACAGGTCTCATAATAAACTCCATCAAAACAGTCTGGCATTGTGAGCCTTAAACTTTTCTATGAAGACCAGGGGATTAGGTCAGTATATATTAGGGTTTCTTTGCAGCCACGATGGACATATTTCTCAAAATGTTTTAGAGCCAGTAACAATCCCAGGATTTCCTTTTCTATGATAGAATATCTTTTTTGATGCTGATTTAACCTTTTAGAAAAGTATCCCATTGGCTCTTCTATTCCTGATTCATCATCTTGTAATAAAACCACACCCACACCCAAGTCACTGGCATCGATTGCCACCTTGAAGGGTTTAGTGAGGTAAGGGGCAGCCAACACCAGTTCATGAGTTAAAATTGCCTTCAACCTCTCACTGTTTCCTTCATCCTCGACTCTCCTTACTACCTGACATATCTATTCCTATCTACTGTGATGGAATACTCCCCCACTTGCCTGGATGAGTGCAGCTTCCACAATACTCAAGAAGCTTGACACTGTCCAGGGCAAAGCAGCCCGCTTGATTGGTACCACATCCACAAACATTCACTCCCTCCACCACCGACGCACAGTAGCAGCAGTGTGTACCATCTACAAGATGCACTGCAGGAATTCACCAAAGCTCCTTCAACAGCACCTTCCAAACCCATGACCACTGCCATCTAGAAGGACAAGGGCAGCAGACAGATGGGAACACCACCACCTGGAAGTTCCCCTCCAAGTCACTCACCGTCCTGACTTGGAAATATATCACCGTTCCTTCACTGTCACTGGGTCAAAATCCTAGAACTCCTTTCCTAACAACACTGTGGATGTATACTACATGGACTGCAGCAGTTCAAGAAGGCAGCTCACCACCTTCTCAAGGGCAACGAGGGATGAGCAATAAATACTGGCCCAGCCAGTGAAGCAAATGTCACGTAAATGATCTTTTTTTTAAATTTCCTCTGTTACATTGCGTTAATTCAACATTGTGGCCATTTACATAATAAGGGTTTCATCTAATCTCTCCACTTCACACAACCAATAATCGGACTTCCAAATTAGAGTCGGTCTCCTGCAGAACAAAGTACTACAAATCCAGCACCTTGTTAAAGGGCAGATCTCTCTCTCACTCAGAAGGAAACTAGTACAGTTACTTTCTAAAACAAAAACAGAATTACCTGGAAAAACTCAGCAGGTCTGGCAGCATCGGCGGAGAAGAAAAGAGTTGACGTTTCGAGTCCTCATGACCCTTCGACAGAACTTGAGTTCGAGTCCAAGAAAGAGTTGAAATATAAGCTGGTTTAAGGTGTGTGTGTGGGGCGGAGAGAGAGAGAGAGAGAGACAGAGAGAAAGGTGGGGGGGGGGGTGTGGTTGTAGGGACAAACAAGCAGTGATAGAAGCAGATCATCAAAAGATGTCAACGACAATAGTACAATAGAACACATAGGTGTTAAAGTTAAAGTTGGTGATATTATCTAAACGAATGTGCTAATTAAGAATGGATGGTAGGGCACTCAAGGTATAGCTCTAGTGGGGTTTTTTTTTAAATAATGGAATAGGTGGGAAAAGGAAAATCTTTATAATTTATTGGAAAAAAAAGGAAGGGGGAAACAGAAAGGGGGTGGGGATGGGGGAGGGAGCTCACGACCTAAAGTTGTTGAATTCAATATTCAGTCCGGAAGGCTGTAAAGTCCCTAGTCGGAAGATGAGGTGTTGTTCCTCCAGTTTACGTTGGGCTTCACTGGAACAATGCAGCAAGCCAAGGACAGACATGCGGGCAAAAGAGCAGGGTGGAGTGTTAAAATGGCAAGCGACAGGGAGGTTTGGGTCATTCTTGCGGACAGACTGCAGGTGTTCTGCAAAGCGGTCGCCCAGTTTACGTTTGGTCTCTCCAATGTAGAGGAAACCACATTGGGAGCAACGAATGCAGTAGACTAAGTTGGGGGAAATGCAAGTGAAATGCTGCTTCACTTGAAAGGAGTGTTTGGATCCTTGGACGGTGAGGAGAGAGGAAGTGAAGGGGCAGGTGTTGCATCTTTTGCGTGGGCATGGGGTGGTGCCATAGGAGAGGGTTGAGGAGTAGGGGGTGATGGAGGAGTGGACCAGGGTGTCCCGGAGGGAGCGATCCCTACGGAATGCCGATAAGGGGGGGTGAAGGGAAGATGTGTTTGGTGGTGGCATCATGCTGGAGTTGGCGGAAATGGCGGAGGATGATCCTTTGAATGTGGAGGCTGGTGGGGTGATAAGTGAGGACAAGGGGGACCCTATCATGTTTCTGGGAGGGAGGAGAAGGCGTGAGGGCGGATGCGCGGGAGATGGGCCGGACACGGTTGAGGACCCTGTCAACGACCGTGGGTGGAAAACCTCGGTTAAGGAAGAAGGAGGACATGTCAGAGGAACTGTTTTTGAATGTAGCATCATCGGAACAGATGCGACGGAGGCGAAGGAACTGAGAGAATGGGATGGAGTCCTTACAGGAAGCGGGGTGTGAGGAGCTGTAGTCGAGATAGCTGTGGGAGTCGGTGGGTTTGTAATGGATATTGGTGGACAGTCTATCACCAGAGATTGAGACAGAGAGGTCAAGGAAGGGAAGGGAAGTGTCAGAGATGGACCACGTGAAAATGATGGAGGGGTGGAGATTGGAAGCAAAATTAATAAATTTTTCCAAGTCCCGACGAGAGCATGGAGCGGCACCGAAGTAATCATCGATGTACCGGAGAAAGAGTTGTGGAAGGGGGCCGGAGTAGGACTGCAACAAGGAATGTTCCACATACCCCATAAAGAGACAGGCATAGCTGGGGCCCATGCGGGTACCCATAGCCACAACTTTTATTTGGAGGAAGTGAGAGGAGTTGAAGGAGAAATTGTTCAGCGTGAGAACAAGTTCAGCCAGATGGAGGAGAGTAGTGGTGGATGGGGATTGTTCGGGCCTCTGTTCGAGGAAGAAGCTAAGGGCCCTCAGACCATCCTGGTGGGGGATGGAGGTGTAGAGGGATTGGACGTCCATGGTGAAGAGGAAGCGGTAGGGGCCAGGGAACTGGAAATTGTTGATGTGACGTAAGGTGTCAGAGGAATCACAGATGTAGGTGGGAAGGGACTGGACAAGGGGAGAGAGAAGGGAGTCAAGATAACGAGAAATGAGTTCTGTGGGGCAGGAGCAAGCTGAGACGATCGGTCTACCGGGGCAGTTCTGTTTGTGGATTTTGGGTAGGAGATAGAAGCGGGCCGTCCGAGGTTGGGCGACTATCAGGTTGGAAGCTGTGGAGATCCCCAGAGGAGATGAGGTCAGTGACAGACCTGGAAACAATGGCTTGATGTTCAGTGGTGGGGTCATGGTCCAGGGAGAGGTAGGAGGAAGTGTCTGCGAGTTGACGCTCAGCCTCCGCGAGGTAGAGGTCAGTGCGCCAGACAACAACAGCACCACCCTTGTCAGTGGGTTTGATGACAATGTCAGGGTTGGACCTGAGAGAATGGAGTGCAGTAAGTTCAGAGAGAGACAGGTTAGAATGGGTGAGAGGAGCAGAGAAATTGAGACGACTAATGTCGCGCCGACAGTTCTCAATGAAAAGATCGAGAGAAGGTAAGAATCCAGAGGGAGGGGTCCAGGTGGAGGGAGAATATTGGAGATGGGTAAAAGGATCCGTTGAACTGGGAGAGGACTCCTGCCCAAAGAAGTGAGCCCGGAGACGAAGACGGCGGAAGAAGAGTTCAGTATTATGCCGAGCCCGAAATTCATTGAGGTGAGGGCGTAAGGGTATGAAACTAAGTCCTTTGCTGAGCACTGAACGTTCAGCATCGGAGAGGGGAAGGTCAGGGGGTATAGTGAATACACGGCTGGGGCTGGGATTGGAAGATGGGGTGGGGACGGAGGGACAGGCAGGGGTGGAGGGTCCTAGATGGGTGTTGGTGTCGATGAGTTGTTGGAGCTTGCGTTCCTTAGCACTTGAGAGAAAGAGAAAAAGTTTCTTGTTGAGGCGTCGGATGAGCTGAAGAAAATGAAACTGGGGGCACGAGCAGCTTTGAAAAAGGGTACGGCGGTGCTGCTGGAGGGAGAGGTCGAGTGTGTTCATATGGTGGCGCATGGCACTGAGTGTGGATCTCAGAATGTGACGGGAACAGCAGTCCAAGAAACGTTTTATGTCCCAGAGATACCTGTAATCCTGGGTGGGTTCGAAACATGAGGGGTGGAATTTCAGTTGAAATCCATGTGGGGTAAGTCGGAGACGGAGACAGTCACTGAGAAAGGAGATATGGCTGTGAAAGCGGGTTTTAGTAAACACCTTGTCAAACACTAGGAGGGAAATGGAAAGCAAGGAAGGTGAGCAAGACAACAGAGAGATACGGAAATCTTGTCGCAGAGAGGAACAAAACTTCTTCAAGGAGGTAGGCATTTCTTGAAGAGCAGTGGCAGTCAATTAAACACAGAGATAAAAACAAAAAAACTGCGGATGCTGGAAATCCAAAACAAAAACAGAATTACCTGGAAAAACTCAGCAGGTCTGGCAGCATCGGCGGAGAAGAAAAGAGTTGACGTTTCGAGTCCTCATGACCCTTCGACAGAACTTGAGTTTGAGTCCAAGAAAGAGTTGAAATATAAGCTGGTTTAAGGTGTGTGTGTGGGGGGCGGAGAGATAGAGAGAGAGAGAGGTGGGGGGGGGGTGTGGTTGTAGGGACAAACAAGCAGTGATAGAAGCAGATCATCAAAAGATGTCAACGACAATAGTACAATAGAACACATAGGTGTTAAAGTTAAAGTTGGTGATATTATCTAAACGAATGTGCTAATTAAGAATGGATGGTAGGGCACTCAAGGTATAGCTCTAGTGGGGGGTTTTTTTTATATAATGGAAATAGGTGGGAAAAGGAAAATCTTTATAATTTATTGGAAAAAAAAGGAAGGGGGAAACAGAAAGGGGGTGGGGATGGGGGTGGGGATGGGGGAGGGAGCTCACGACCTAAAGTTGTTGAATTCAATATTCAGTCCGGAAGGCTGTAAAGTCCCTAGTCGGAAAATGAGGTGTTGTTCCTCCAGTTTACGTTGGGCTTCACTGGAACAATGCAGCAAGCCAAGGACAGACACGTGGGCAAGAGAGCAGGGTGGAGTGTTAAAATGGCAAGCGACAGGGAGGTTTGGGTCATTCTTGCGGACAGACCGCAGGTGTTCTGCAAAGTGGTCGCCCAGTTTACGTTTGGTCTCTCCAATGTAGAGGAGACCACATTGGGAGCAACGAATGCAGTAGACTAAGTTGAGGGAAATGCAAGTGAAATGCTGCTTCACTTGAAAGGAGTGTTTGGGTCCTTGGACGGAGTTACTTTCTACTCTTGTTTCTGGAATAAATGAATTCAATGGCATGTCTGTACTTGTAAGAGCAAAAGCTATCTTTGGCAAGCAAGAGATTTATATTAAATATAAATTATTAAACATATAAAATTTACAACAGCAATGAAAAAACAGCTGCTAAATTTCCAAGTTACAAGCTTGTTTGACTTGGGAGAGGAACTTGAAGATGATGGTGTTTCCCTCGTTCTTCTGGATGGTAGAAGTTCAGAAGTGCTGTGAAGAAGCCTGGGTGAATTGCTGCAGTGCACCATGTAGACAGAACACATGGTAGCCAAAGTGCACCAGTGGTGGAGGGATTGCATGTTTAAGCTAGTGGATGGGGTGCCAGTCAAATGGGATTATGTCAAGCTTCTTGAGTGCTGTTGATGCTGCACTCATTTGGGCACGTGGATAGAATATCATCACACTCCTGGCTTCTGCCTGGCAGAACAGACTCATAGACGTTTACAGCACAGGAGGCCATTCGGCCCATCATGTCTGCGCCAGTCAACAAGGATCTGATAACACTAATCCCATTTTCCAGCGCTTGGCCCATAGCCCTGGAGGTGGTAACACTTTGGGGATCTTGAAGGTGAGCCACTTGCCACAGAATACCCAGGTTCCAACTTGTTGTATTAATTATGGTGATCTAATTTAGGTGTTTAAAATGATAAAGCATCTAATACAGTACAGAGAAACCATTTTCTCTGATGGGGAAATTCAAATCAATCTTAATATTAGAATTAATCCATTTGGAACTAAATAGAGGAAGAACTTCTTCCACCACAAAGATTAGTGGAAATCTGGAACATGCTCCTCCAAAAGGATATAGGTGTGGTGGGTCACCTGGAACTTTCAAGACTGAGACCAACAGGTATCAGAGGAAATTTTTTTTTTAATTCATTCACGTGTCGTTTGCTTCACCGGCTGGGCCAGCATTTATTGCTCATCCCTCGTTGCCCTTGAGAAGGTGGTGGTGAGCTGCTTTCTTGAACCGCTGCAGTCCACGTGGTATAGGTACACCCACAGTGCTGTTACAATATACAGTAAGGGGGATAGAAGGGGAGGTTTTACAACTATGAATAGCAACAGTAAAAAGAACCAGAGAAGTAGAATCACAGAATAGTTATGATGCAGGAGGCCATTCAGCCCATCGTGTCTGCACCGGCTCTCCAAATGAGCATTATGACTTAGTGCCATTCTCCTGCATTTTCACCGTAACCCTTGCACGTTGTTTCTATTTAAATAATCACCTAATTCCCTCCAGAAAGACTTGATTCAACTTGCCTCCACCACACTTCCAGGTTTCTGACTCAGAAGCAAGTGGATTACCTCTGAGCCAAGGCTGACTAAAGAGCTGAAAGCATGTTGTTTTGGTGCAATATAATTTTATATTTGGAAAAGGCATGCAATGTATATCAATGCACCTTTCCTCATCTAGGATCTTGTCTCTAATGATAGTATACTTTTCAGCTTCTGGTATCATGCCGTTCGTGCAGAGCCCTTCCTGCTTGTCATTAATTGCAATCTCAGTCTGCATAGCACAGATAGATGCCAATTCAAGTTTCCAATCTACTCCAACACTTTGCCAGCTCCAGTTCCAGAACTGCTCCCCTGTTACACCAGTATGGCATTTTCTCCTTTTTCCAATAGAAGTATTTTTCAGTAAAATTGCCATTTATTGCAACATTAGCAGCAGTTTTATGCTGTGAGCCCATGCCCAGTAAGAACTTGATGAAAACTGCGAAAGTGCATGTTACACAGAGCCATCAGATTAGCCACAATCTCAATGAATTGGGCCTCATGGGGCCCACTCCTGTTACTAGATGACCTGTGCTGGATTTGAAACCAGGTCTCAGAAGTTAAAGGTCAGAGGCTAAATTACTGTGTCGCAAAGAAATGTTCCTATAATTTTCTTCCCCCTCCCCGGCTCTTTCAAGCTATTTTTACAGTTCTCTATTCTTTTAAATACATTCAATAAAACACTTTTAAGCCTATGAAGGTCAGGACAACATAAAAATGGAAACTGTACAGGTCTGCTTAAACATGCTTCTAGAACTTCATGCTGCTGATGCCACACTCCAGCAGAGCTAAATGAATGTCTCATGGAGAAAACTGTATTCCAACAAAACTGATCCATAATAAGCATAAAAAGAAAAGTTCTACAGGGTTTAATGGAGTAGCTCAGAGATAGGCTGCCATTTAATTTGTAAACTGTGTTGTAAAACTGAGTGCTTTGTAAACTGTGTTGTAATACTGAGTGCTTTGTAAACTGTGTTGTAATACTGAGTGCTTTGTAAACAGACAAATCAAAGCTTGCAGGGGTTGTGAATTCCTTCTTTCATTTGACAGCTTGGTGTACATTTCATTTCCTTCATTTAAAACACACCAGCCTGTATGCAGCCTCTTCTCTATATCATGTAGAGAACAATTGGACGAGATCCTGGTTTCATTTTTTTTCATTAAAAGCTACAGTCAGCCAAAGGTCAGGAGTGCTTTTATGGGTTGAAAACAGGTTTTATTACAGTGGACTTAAAATAAAAATCCTGACTTTAGTGTATCTGTCACTGTGGAGAGAGAGGGGAGATAAAGCACTACTGAATACAATGAAAATAGGGATAGAAATATGCAGCTAATTTAGTTTGAAACATTATTTCCTCCATTTACTTAATATCCATCCGCTTAATAGAAATCAGGAGGTGGGCATTTAAAATCATTCAGCTATTCACCACCGGAAAGATGCCAGGATTCCGCTCTTTCAATTCTGAACCTTCATTTATTCATTCATGGGATGAGGGCATCGCTGGCTAGGCCAGCGTTTATTGCCCATCCCTAACTGCCCTTGAGAAAGGGTGTGTGAGCTGCCTTCTTGAACCACTACAGTCCGTGTGGTGGAGGAACACCCACAGTGCTGTAAGGGAGGGAGTTCCAGGAATTTGACCCAGCGACAGTGAAGGAACGGTAATATATTTCCAAGTCTGGATGGTGAGTTGGGTGGAGGGGAACTTCCAGGTGGTAGTGTTCCCTTGTGTCTGCTGCCCTGCTGTAGTGGTCATGGATTTGGAAGATGCTGCCTAAGCAGGCTTGGTGAGTTCTTGAAGTGCTCCAGGGGGAGTAGCTTTCAACTAGTAATCCAGAGAGCCAGAGTAATGCTCTGGGACACAAGTTCAAATCCTGGTGGAATTTGAATTCAATAAAAATCTAGAATTTAAAGTCAAATGATGACCATGAAACCATTGTCGATTGTTATAAAAACCCATCAGGTTCACTAATGTCCTTTGGAGAAAGAAATCTGCTGTCCTTATCTGGTCTGGCCTACACATGACTCCAGGCCCACAGCAATGTGGTTGACTCCTAAATGTCCTCTGAAATGGCCTAGCAAGCCACTCAGTTCTATCAAACCGCTAAAATTTCTCAAAAAAGTAATGAAACCAGGCGGACCACCCAGCATTGACCTAGGCACCGGAAATGACAATGTTAAACTCAGCCCTGTCGACCCTGCAAAGTCCTCCTTACAAACATCTAGGGGCTACTGCCAAAATTGGGAGGGCTACCTCACAGACTAGTCAAGCAACAGCCTGACATAATCCTACCCACGGAATCATACCTTACAGGTAATGTCCTGTCCCACCGGCAGGACAGGCCCAGCAGAGGTGGTGGCACAGTGGTATACAGTCAGGCGGAGGTTGCCCTGGGAATACTCAACATCAACTCCAGATCCCATGAAATCTCATGGCATCAGATCAAGAATGGGCACGGACAACTCCTGCTAATTACCACGTACCACCCTCCCTCAGCTGATGAATCATTGTTCCTCCATGTTAACACCACTTGGAGGAAGCGCTGTGGCTGGCAAGGGCACAGAATGTACTCTGGGTGGGGGACTTCAATGTCCATCACCCAGAGTGGCTCAGTAGCACCACTACTGACCTAGCTGGCCATGTCCTAAAGGACATAGCTGCTGGATTGGGTCTGCACTTGGCACGTCATAATATTCAAGGTTATGGGCCAAGTGCTGGTAAATGGGATTAGGTAAGTAGGTCAGATGTTTCTCACATGTTGGTGCAGACTCGATGGGCCAAAGGGCCTCTTCTGCACTCTGCGATTCTGCAGCAGGTGGTGAGGGAACCAACAAGAGGGAAAAACATGCCTGACCTCATCCTCACCAACCCCCCTGCTGCAGATGCATCTATCCATGACAGTATCAGTAGGAGTTATCACCACACAATCATTGTGGAGACAAAGTCCCACCTTCACATTAAAGATACCCTCCACTGTGTTGTGAGGCACTACCAACGTGCTAAATGGGGTAGAATTCGAACAGGTCTAGCAACACCAGATTGGGCATCCATGAGGCGTTGTGGGCCATCAGCAGCAGAATTGTACTCGAACACAATCTGTAACCTCAAGGCCTGGCATATCCCCCACTCTACCATTACCATCAAGCCAGGGGAACAACCCTGGTTCACTGAAGAGTGCAGGAGGGCATGTCAGGAGCAGCACCAGGCATACCGAAAAATGAGGTGTCAACCTGGTGAGGCTATAACACAGGGCTACTTGCATGCCAAACAGCATAAGCAGCAAGTGATAGACAGGGCTAAGCAATTGCACAACCAAAGGATCAGATCTAGGCTCTGCAGTCCTGCCCATCCAGTCGTAATGGTGGTGGATAATTAAACAACTCACTGCAGGAGAAGGCTCCACAAACATCCCCATCCTCAATGATGGGGGAGCCCATTTGCTACAATCTTCAGCCAGAAGTGCCAAGTGGATGATCCATCTCGGCCTCCTCCAGAGATTCCCAGCATCGCAAATGCCAGTCTTCATCTAATTCGATTCAGTCCACGTGATATCAAGGAACGGCCTGAAGGTACTGGATAATGCAAAGGCTATAGGCCCTGAAAATGTTCCAGCATCCAATCCGACTGGATGTGGGCAGGACTGCAGAGCTTAGATCTGATCCATTGGTTGTGGAATTGCTTAGCTCTGTCTATCACTTGGTGCTTATGCTGTTTGGCAAGCAAGGTGTCTATGTTGTGGTTTTATGACGTTGACACCTCATTTTTAGCTATGCCTGGTGCTGCTCCTGGCATGCTCTCCTGCACTCTTTGTTGAACCAGGATTGATCCCCTGGCATGATGCCCGGTTAAACAGTTCAGATTTCCAGCATCCGCAGTATTTTACCTTTAGATAGTTCTGACTATGACTTTCCTCTGCATCATTCTTGCTGTAAATATTTAGTAAGTGCAAGTAGTTTGTAGGTTCTTTCCTGGTTGAACACGTGGAATATGGAGATATGGAGATATGCCAGGCCATGAAGTTACAGATTGTGTTTGAGTACGGTCCTGCTGTGGCTGATAGCCCACAACACCTCATAGTTGCCCAGTCTTGAGTTGCTAGATCTGTTCAAAATCCATCCCATTTAGCATGCTGGCAGTGCCACAGGGCACGGTGGAGGGCATCCTTGATGTGAAGACGCGACTTCATCTCCACAAGGACTGTGAGGTGCACAAGATGTTCACTCCTAATGATATTGTCATGGACAGATGCATCTGCAGCAGGCAGGTTGATGAGGATGATGTCAAGCATGTTTTTCCCTCTTGTTGGTTCCCTCACTACCTGCCGCAGGCCCAGTCTAGCAGCTATGTCCTTTAGGACTCGGCCAGCTCGGTCAGTAGTTGTGCTACTGAGCCACTCTAGGTGGACATTGAAGTCCTGCACCCAGAGTACATTCTGCACCTTTGCTATCCTCAGTGCTTCCTCTAAGTGGTGTTCAACATGGTGGAGGACTGAAACATCAGCTGAGGGGGGGGGTACATGGTAATCAGCAGGAGGTTTTCTTGCCCATGTTTGACCTGATGCCATGAGACTTCATGTGATCCAGAGTCGATGTTGAGGACTCCCAGGGCAACCCCCTCTTGATTGTACACCACTGTGCTGCCACTTCTGCTGGATCTGTCCAGGTGGTGAGACAGGACATACCGAGGGATGGTGATGGTCGTGTCTGGGACGATTCTGAGTATGACTATGTCAGGCTGCTGCTTAACTAGTCTGTGGGACAGCTCTCTCAATTTTGGCACTAGACCCCAGATGTTAGTAAGGAGGTTTTTGCAGGGTTGACAGGGATGAGTTTGCCATTGTCGTTTCTGGTGCCTAGGTCAAAGTTGGGTGGTCCGCCCGGTTCCATTCCTTTTAAACATTTTAGCAGATTAATACAACTGAGTGGTTTGCTAGGCCATTTCAGAGGGCATTTAAGAGTCAATCATATTGCTGTGAGTATGAAATCACATGTAGGCCAGACCAGGTTAGGACGGCACATCTCTCTCCCTTAGTGAACCAGTGAATTAGTGGGTTGTTACAACAATCGACAATGGTTTCATGGTCATCAGTGGACATTTAATTCCAGATTTTTATTGAATTCAAATTTCACTATCTACCATGGTGGGATTTGAACCCTGGTCCCCAGAGCATTAACCTGGGTCTCTGGATTACTAGTCCAGCAACAATACCACTATGCCACCATCTCCCCTTCACGCCTCCACCTCCACCTCCCCCTCTCTGGAGCAGATGGCAAGGACTGGCAGGATCCTTTACATGTGCATGTCAAGTATTGATAAGGTAACCAGGACCTGAATGCAATTTTCACTGGTAACATCAGCATGTTAGACAAGCAAAGATAATGAGAAGAGGAGCATGGTCAAAAGTGGCCCAAACAGCAGTGTTTCTCCAGCCAGCACCAGGAAATCTATAGCCTCCTCTGGCTTTGACCACAGAAACCACCCCACCTCCCCTAACCTCTCCTCAATCTTCTGAACGAGAGACAAAATGAGATGTTTCCAATTTTCACCCCTCCATCATTTTCACATGGTCCATCTCTGACACTTCCCTTCCCTTCCTTGACCTCTCTGTCTCAATTTCTGGTGATAGACTGTCCACCAATATCCATTACAAACCTACCGACTCCCACAGCTACCTCAACTACAGCTCCTCACACCCCGCTTCCTGTAAGGACTCCATCCCATTCTCTCAGTTCCTTCGCCTCCGTCGCATCTGTTCTGATGATGCCACTTTCAAAAACAGTTCCTCTGACATGTCCTCCTTCTTCCTTAACCGAGGTTTTCCACCCACAGTGGTTGACAGGGCCCTCAACCGTGTCTGGCCCATCTCCTGCGCATCCGCCCTCACACCTTCCTCTCCCTCCCAGAACCATGATAGGGTCCCCCTTGTCCTCACTTATCACCCCACCAGCCTCCGCATTCAAAGGATCATCCTCCGCCATTTCCACCAACCCCAGCATGATGCCACCACCAAACACATCTTCCTTTCACTCCCCCTGGCAGCATTCGGCAGGGATCGTTCCCTCCGGGACACCCTGGTCCACTCCCCCATCACCCCCTACTCCTCAACCCCCTCCCACGGCACACCTTCCCATGCAATTGCAGAAGGTGCAACACATTACTTCCCTTCTTCGCAGCATCCAAGGGCCCAAACACTCCTTTCAAGTGAAGCAGCATTTCATTTGCACTTCCCTCAATTTAGTCTACTGCATTCGCTGCTCCCAATGCGGTTTCCTCTACATTGGAGAGACCAAGCGCAGACTGGGTGACCGCTTTGCGTAACACCTTCAGTCTGTCCGCAAGCATGACCCAGACCTCCCTGTCGCTTGCCATTTCAACACTCTGGACAGCTGATTGGGAGACTCCACACAGATCACCCACCGATCCCCGGAAAGAGCCGGAGGCATATAAGTTGAGGGCCACTGTGACCTTCAGCACCACTGGCATGAGGTGTCCACCCACACTGTTGGAGCTGATCTCACGGCCGACCATCTGACAGATGGAGTTCACTGTCTCCCGTGAGAGGCATTGCACCTCAGATATACTGAGGTAGCTGCATCGCCACCTGTAACACTGGCAGCAGGATAGTGGCGTCTTCTGCAGCCTCATCCACCTTGCATTTTCTGTTGGCCCTGCACCTCTTGTGTCAGCGCCTGTCCTCCCAAAGGTCCCTCCCCTTGAGGCTGAAAAGGGACACCTGGCCTCCTCCCCTTTCTGGCCCTCTCTTCCTCCTCAGAGGAGGTGCCTCCAGCGGAGACCACAATTCCCATTCCCAGGGTAAGGGTAGGCTGTCTGATACCCCAAGGTAGGCCCCAAGTGGTATGACTCCTCCAGAGTCCTGAACTGAAGCCTGTTATTTCTGTCAAAGCAGCTCTGAAGCGAAATGAAGTTGTCCTGTTCACACAAGCAAGCAGCAGCAACTTGTGAGCTAAAGTACAAACAACTCACATTAGTGGGCCCATCTTATCCTGCCCGCGGATGAGGTTTTTGAAAATATGGCCTACCCGCCTGCCTGTTGCACCCATGCGACGCCCTGAAAATCAAAGACAATTGGTGCCTCAAGGGCCTTAACTGGCCTGTTAATTAATGGCGGGTGCGCCTCCATCTTCATCGTGCATCCAACTAGCAAAATATCACGACAGTGTGCAGTGACATCGGGACACACGCCCAACGCCCAGTGTCAGGCGTGCACTCGCACGCTGAATGTAAAATTCTAGCCTATATTACTAGCTAGCTTTCTTTCATACTCTTAATTTTTCCCTCCTTTTTAATCTTTCTGTCATCCTTTGCTGTTCTTTATATTCTTACCAACCTTCTGACCTGCCACCTGTCTGCATAATTATATGCTTTTGTTTTAGTTTGATGCTGTCTTTAATTTTTTTACTTAACCATGGATGGTGGGCCCTCCCCTTGGAATTTTGCTTTCTCATTGGAATGTATATGTTCTGTGTAATCTGAAATATCCCTTTAAATGTCTGCCACAGAATTTCTATTGACCAATCCCTTATCCTCATTTGCCAGTTCACTTTAGCTAGCTCCGCTTTCATGCCCTCATAACTGCCCTTATTCATGTTTAAAATACTAGTCTTGGACGCACTCGTTTCTCCCTCAAAATGAATGTAAAATTCAATCGTATTATGATCGTTGCTTCCTAGGGGTGCTTTCACTAGGAGGTTATCAATTAATCCTATCTCATTGCTCAATACCAGTTCTAGTACAGCCTGCTCTCTGGTTGGATCCAGAATGTGCTGTCCTCAGAAACTACCCAAAAACATTCTATGAACTCTTCATCCACGCTACCTTTGCCCATCTGATTTTTCCGGTCTATAAGTCGATTAAAATCTCCCATGATTCTTGCTGTACCTTTCTGGTAAGCTCTTCTTATCTCCTTTTTTATTGTCTGTTGTACTGTGTAGTTACAATTAGGGGGCCTGTACATCACTCCCACAAGTGACTTCTTGCCTTTCTCATTCCTCATCTCAACCCAACCTGCTTTTACAACCTGGTTCCCTGAACTCAGGTCATCCCTCTCTAAAGTACTAATACCATCATTAATTAACAGACCTATCCCTCCACCTTTTCCTAAATTCCTGTCCTTCCTAAATGTCACATACCCTTCAATGTTCAGGTCCCAATCTACGTCATCCTGCAGCCATGTCTCTGTAATGGCTATCTGATTGTGCTTATTTATTTCTATTTGGGCTATCAGTTCATCTGTTTAGTTTTGAATGTTATGTGTGTTTGGATACAGAGCCTTTAGTTTTGTCCATCTATTATTTTTGTAGTGTCTAGCCTCATCTGCTGATTTACTCTTAGATTTTTACTCTGTCCCTTCCTGTCACAGTCTGTTTATCATTTCCCATATTAATACCTGTCTCTCTTGCCTTTTCTCTACTCTTTGGCTTACCACATCTTCCTAAAGTCGATCCTTTGCCCCCACTATTCAATTTAAACCCCTCTGAAAAGTGGGGACAAGGGATCAAATTTGGGAAGAGGTGGTAGACCAAACAGTAGAGACAAGGCAAGAGAGACAGATCCCCAAATTTGAGTTTGTTTTGCTCTTGCAATTTCGAGCACCTATTCATTGGTCTTATGGTCCGAATATGGAATTTTTAGCAAATGTCTCAGCATCCACATTTCAAAGGCCTCTATTTTCTTCCATAGATCTTTATTTATTGTCCAGTTTTCTGAGACATACAGAAAGTGTACAAAATAGCATCTTCTGAGTTTTTTCCTTGTTACAAGCTTGAGTTTTCTTGTTAACATATCCTTCATCTTCACAAAATTACTTCTGGCTATCTCTATCCTTCTTCTGACTTCAACATCGCATCTACTATCTCTCACAATAGGGTTCTCTTTAATCTCATCTTCTACTCCACCAGACTGTGCTTTACCAGGTTATCTTCCACTTGCACTATACAACACCAAGCACATCCTCCACTACCTTCTCTTTGCTTTCTGGAGGAAACATTTTATCTAGCAGCAATTCCAACTGCTCTTCTCCTATCCCCTTCCTGTACAGCCTCAGCACATGCAGCACCTATTCACTCACATCCTCTTAATCTCTCTCTTGTCACTAGCTTTGTTTATTCATTTTAACAATATAACTATAGTCAATGTAATGCCTTGCTTTTTCTCCTCAGCTCAAAATACTCCATCCTTCATGCTTTTCTAGCACCCTATACTCATTGCATAATCTTCTTCCAAGGATCAAAGCTATAGAATTCCTCCCTTCCTGTCTTTCCTTCCTCCTACAACACACAAACTTTTTAATACTAAATTTCCATATCATGTAACTGTAATTTCCTGATGTCCTTCAATTTTTCTCTTATTCTCCTAAATCTCAGTGATATTATGCAGAACCCCAGGCCCTTCCCTGATGTCTCTCAATAGAATTCTGGTAATGGAACTGCTAATGACGTTAATGATGAAACAGAAAGATGGCTGTCCATGATCAGCTGTAAAATCAAGAGGTCCCCTAAATGGACAAATTTATTTCTGGTTGAATACATGACCTTCATGTGAGATAAACAATAAAGCTAACTTCAGATGTTATGTTGTTACAAATCAATATCAGTGCACACATTCAAAACTTAATTGGGTTAATGAGAACATTAAGATTAAAAAACTTTTGTTTCCTAGAAAGACACTCTTCTATAATTAACTGCTTTATAATGTACTCATATCCACATTCAGTGATGATTGGTAATAAATTTTGTATATTAGCCACATCCTGCAAATTACAAAAATTGATGCACAATTTAGTCAATGAACATCTCATAAAAATAAACATACTGTGCAGCGGCAGTAAGTTTTGATATTGAGAGTAAATAATGCTTAAAGCTGTGTGTACTACAATATGCATTTGTGTAACAAAATATGAGCATTTGTCTGTTGCTGCACAATTCCTAGTCTATGAATGCCCTTCACCGAGTCACTGGTAAATGGCTGCAGTGAACATGCTCGGACTTAAATTTACCAAGCAATTAAAATTACTGCTTAGTATGTAAGTCAGTAATGATCCAAAATAAAGTCAAGCAAATTGGAAAAAATCATTAGCTTTAATCAATATTATCTCGTTAACTGTAATATTTCTTAATGACTGAAGTGCATCAAGAAAGGTGAAATGCAAAAAGGTTTGTGAAGGTATTCTGTACCTACTAATAAGAAAGGGTTCTGTACTTTAACAAAGTGAGCACATGCCTTTGAGAGTTCCAGTGCTTCCAATTAATAAAAAAAGTAGTTCTTACCTGGATATGTTGTTAAAGCTGAGGAAAAATCTTTGGAGACGAGGTAATGTGTCTGCATCTCTCTGTAAAGCAAAAAAATAACAGTGAGTCATCAGCAATAATGTGCTTAACATCCCAGCAGCCCTTGGATGGATTCCTGCAGCTCCATTTACTGCAGTCTTGTCACTGGTTTTTGCTTGCAGTGAGCAGTGCTTCCCTGCTCGTGGCTAAGCATTGCAGAAGAATGCTAGAACACAGAGATCTACTCAGGCTGATGAGCTGATATATTTGCCAGGTAAAGGATAGGGATGCAGCTTTTCTCTCAACGCGTGGGCTCTCAGAAGGAGCAATCTGCTGCATCAGCATTTCAGATGCAGAAGGAACCTGAATAATCATGGTACAGTACCATCAATTGGCTTTTAAAACTGCCACTCACAAGCAGCTCACTCTTAAGCTGCTGGTTATAGCTTCGCTGTACCCCAAAAAAGCTACATCAACAAGTTTTTTCAGTGCCATATACAATTCATTCATGTCAGCAGAGCTTTATATTTTTTATATTTAGTTCAAAAGAGAATGCTTCTGCAAGGAGTACAAATGGTCTATATAAAATAAGTAATACATATAGAAACCAAGTAGCAAAGCAATAAACATAACATGCAAATAAATCCTGCAATGATGACAATGCAAGGTTTCTTTTATAAACCAGATCTTGGCTGGATTCTCCAGGGAGAGTTCCAGCAAGGTGAGACTTACACCCGCCTCTCTGACAGTGCCATGAGGATGCCCATCAATGCTCAGCTGCAAAATCCAGTGATGCTGCATCACCAAAGTAATTAAGCATTTAAAGGGACAGAAGTACCCAAAAGATTGATATAGTAGCTGCCTTGTAAGCCTCGGCACAGACCAAGACCTACTTTACATGGAATTTATAGCATAGGTCATTCGTAACAACTGATCTATGCCAGTATATATGCTCCACAGAAAGGCAAGAAAGGGGCAGGCCAGGACAATCCTCACAGAAGCATGGAATGGAAACTCAGGTACCCTTCACTCTCTGTTGCTATCTTGCACAATGTCACAGGAGAAAATTCTGCACAATGAATCTATGGATATTCAATATATGAATTAGAACATCCAGAAAGAATTCTCACAATTCCACATCATAATTACAAAACTAAATGCAATTTTAAAAACAAACCAGTTTTAAAAATTTTATGACCAACATACATTGGACTATGGTTGTACAAACCATGCCACTTTAATCAGAGAAATGTTCCCACTGCAATCAGTGCCTGCAATTTCATTAAATCAATGATATTTAAGTCATCTCCCACAAACCTAGACAGGTAAACTAAAGCCGTGTTAATCCTACAAATCCTAGGATGTTACACTGCAAGAGTGCTAACTCAGAAGTTTTCTTTAAAAAATTATGACCTTCTTAGCTGTACTGGTCAAGTTTCATGTCAGGGTCACTTTAAAAACAAGTGTCACTACCACTCAGTGACTGCCCCAAAAACAGCACCAGCTGTTACACATACAAATTATTCAACAAGTGAGCACAAGAGACACTGCGGCTTTTACCCCAATGACCCATAGTGGGCCACAAGAGACTGAGTTATTTACTCAAGTGTGCCATGAGGCACTGTTATATTTACTCAAGTGACCCATACAAAAAGCTTGGATATTATTGCTATGCAGTCTTTCCCAATTTCCCTTACCTCAACTACACTATCATAGCACCTTGCACTCATTCTCATCACCCAGCGTTGTACCAGAGCTCCCAAGTGTTCCTGTTTTTTTTTCACAGCCCTCTGCTATCAGTCCTCAATTCAATCTAATCACCTGGCAAACAGCTTTTTCAGTTCTGTTGAAGGGTCATGAGGACTCGAAACGTCAACTCTTTTCTTCTCCGCCGACGCTGCCAGACCTGCTGAGTTTTTCCAGGTAATTCTGTTTTTGTTTTGGATTTCCAGCATCTGCAGTTTTTTGTTTTTAGCTCTTTCTTTGTTCCTTGTAAACTTCAAATCAGATTCCTACAAACTGCAGTGTAAAAGAGAAAAGCCTACTTTTTAATTCAGCTTAACAACAAGCTGCCTGCTTGATTGACACCACATTCACTCCTTCCACCAGTGGCTCACAATCGCAGCCATCCATAAGATGCACTGCACCAAGGTTCCTTTGACCGCACTTTACAAGCCCACAAGAACAAGAACAGGAGACACATGGGAACACCACCATATGCAAATTTTCATCCAAGTCAAATAGCATTCTGAAATTCAAAATATTGCTATTCCTTCAATGTTGCTGGGTTAAAGTCCAAACTCTCTCCCTTAAGGGCACTGTGATTGTATCTACACCACATGGACTGCAGCAATTCAAGAAGTTGGCTCACCACCACCTTCCCAAGGGCTATTAGAGATGAAAATAAATGCTGGCCATGCCAGCGAAGCCCACATCCCATGAACAACTAAAACTAAGAAAAAAAAATTCAAGACTAACTTTTCTATGCCCAAATCTAATTAGTGAATTAAAATTGATCCAGATCCAGCCCCTTGCTTCCAAATCACAAGGTTCCGGATTCAAGTCCCACTCCAGGGCTTGAGCACAAGAATCCATCCTGACCACTGTAGTAGTGTGCAGTACTGTGGGAGTGCTGCAACTGTGTTACGGACAAGAGAGAGACAGGCAAACTGTCCTTCTTTTCTCTCACCAACGGTCTGCAAGCAGAAGGTGTTTCTTTTATTTGTTTATTAAGTTTTAACAACAATCGTAACGAGTGACAGTAAAAGTTAGCTTACAGTACAGCAATAATTTAATACACTTACATTTGGAAAAGAAAGAAAAAGAGAAGGGAAAGGAAAAGAGAAGTAGGAGGAAGAAGAAAAAGGAAAGAAAAAACCCTCCCCAGCATATTTTTAAAGTATGTTCTAGTGTGTGTTGTGTGATCTAATTTACTAATAGCAGTCTCTGCCTGCCCTGCTGCACTACCTATTGGGGTGTCCTTCTGGGGACTACTCTTACAGAGCCCAATTAGACCCATGGATTCCCTTTCAACCTCCAGCATTCAGGTCTGGAGTGTCCTATTTTACTACAATGGGAATACACCGGTCTCCAGTGTCCTTCCAGGCTACAGGAGGACTTCTCGCACCATCATTTGCACTTTCCTTTCTGGGTGTAGCCCTCTTTAAAACCACATCAACTTTCTTGTCTTTCTAATGGTCATGGGGATGGTTTGGGAAAGGTCTGTTTGAGTTTCTAGGCCTATGGGTGAGGTCTTGGCTGTTTGCTGTGACAGCTGCCTCCCTGGCCATGAGGATTCTCTGCTCCTCCAAGTTGGAGGGTAAGCAGCTTTTAAATTCCTCCAGCAATATCAAGTTGTGCAGTCCCTTGTTGGTATGCTGTATTTTTAAAGAGCAGGCCGACCAGTCAAACTTGATTTGCTTCAACCATTCGAGCTTGATTTAGGTCTGCGTGGGTTTCTTACGAGAATTCCGGAATTGCTGGTAATATGCCCCCAGGACTATCTCATAGGCACCAAGCATGGCAGCCTTGGTCAGTTCATAATTACAGGACACGTCAAGAGTCTTGGGCTCTCCCTGATAGCTGCCCTTGAATTAAGAAAGACCTGATATCTGATGGTCATTTTGGCTGTCCTGCTACTTTCTCAAAAGTGGTGAAAAAGGATTCCACATCACTCTCTAGCATACTTAAGGGTCTCAGAGGCTGGTTCTGCAGTAGGGGAATAGAGACTGTACCAGATAGAGAGAGGTTTTCTCTCACAGCTTCCAGCTGTTTGGTCTCTCTCTCCCTCTCCCTTTGAACCACTAACTCCACTTCCAATTTTCTGTGCTGGAATTCTTATCTCTCCCTTTCTCTCTCTTTCCCTCTCCTGAACTTCGTTTTTTCTCTCTTTTCCTTTCCTTTTCCCTTTCTCTCTAGTTCCCTCACTCTTTCCCTCTACTGAACTTCCCTCCCTCTCTCTCTCTCTCCCCCAAGAAGCTCTAGCTGCATTCTGAGCTTATCCGGCTCAAATTTGGCTAGGGGAAGGGGTTGAGAGTCAGGGTTGAACTCATCTACCTCCTCTGGTTGATAAGTGAGGTCCAAATGCACGACCGGCAACTGGATCAGTTCACTTCTTTTCACCTTACTGATTAGTTCAAAAAGAAAAGAGTTAACAAAGTGAGTGTTGGTCCTATAGAAAGTGAATCTGGGGAATTAATAATGGAAAACAAAGAATTGAACTGGTATTTTACGTCTGTCTTCACTATAGAGGATACAAGTAACATCTCAGAAATAGCTGTAAATCAGGAATTGGAAAGGAGGAACTCAGGAAAATTACAATCACCAGGGAAGGGGTACTGAGAAAATCGTTGCAGCTGCAGGCTGACAAGTCCCCAGGCCATGATGGACTTTATCCTCGGGTCTTAAAAGGGGCTAGTGAGATAGTTGATGTGTTGGTTTTAATTTTCCAAAGTTCCCTAGATTCAGGGAAGATTCCAATAGATTGGAAAATAGCAAATTTAACTCCTTTATTCAAAAAAGTAATGAGGCAGATGGCAAGAAACTACAGGCCAGTTAGCTTAACATCTGTCATAGAGAAAATGTCAGAGGCTATTATAAAAGATGGTCTAGCAGGGCATTTGGAAAAATTCAAGGTAATCAGGCAGAGTCAAACATGGCTTTGTGAAAAGAAAATCGTATTTAACCAATTTATTGGAGTTCTTTGAAGAAGTAACATATGCTGTGGATAAAGGGGAACTGGTGGATGTACTGTATTTAGATTTCCAGAAGGTATTTGATAAGGTGCCACATCAAAGGATATTGTGAAAAATAAAAGCTAATGGTGTAGCAGTTAATATATTGACATGATAGAAGATTGGCTAGCTAACAGAAAATGGAGGGTAGATATACATGGGTCTTTTACTGGTTGGCAAGATGTAATGAGCGGTGTGCCACAGGGATCAGTGCTGTGGCCTCAAGTTTTTACAATTTATATCAATGACTTGGATGAAGGGGCCGAAGGTTGATGACACAAAGATAGGTAGGAAAGTAAGATGTGAAGAGGACACGAAAAGGCTAAAAGGGATAGAGATAGGGTTAAGTGAGTAGGCAAATACCTGGCAATTGCAGTATATTATGGGAAAGTGTGAAATTGTCCATTTTGGCAGGAAAACTAAAAAAGAAGCATTATACCTAAATGGTGAGAGATTGCCGAGATCTGAGATGCAGAGGAATCTTAGGGTCCTCGTGCATAAATCACAAAAGGCTAATATGCAGTTACAGCAAGTAATTAGGAAATCTAATGGAATGTTATCATTTATTGCGAGGGGAATTGAAAACAAAAGCAGGGAGGTTATGCTTCAGTTATACAGGGCATTGGTGAGGCCACATATGGAGTACTGTGTACAGTATTTCCTTATTTAAGGAAGAATGTAAAGCAGTTCAGAGAAGGTTTACCAGACTAAGACCTGGATTGGATGTGTTGTCTTACGAGGAAAGGCTGGACAGGCTAGGCTAAATACGGAGGTTAGGAGAGTAAGAGGCGACTTGATTGAAACATATAAGATCCTGAGGGGACTTGACAGTGTTGATGTGGAGAGGATGTTTCCTCTTATGGGAAAATCTAGTACCAGGGGCCACTGTTCAAAAATAAGGGGGCGCTTATTTAGGACAGGGATAAGGAGAAATTTTTTTCTCTCAGGGGATTGAAAATCTTTGGAACTCTCTTCCGTAAAAGGCGGTGGAAGCAGGGTCTTTAAATATTTTTAAGGCAGAATTTAAGGCAGAGGTAGATAGAGTCTTGATAAGCAAGGGGGTGAAAAGTTATTGGAGTAGATGACATTGTGGCATTGAGGTTACAATCATATCAGCCATTACCTTATTGAATGGCGGAGCAGGCTCGAAGGGCTGAGCGGCCTACTCCTGCTCCTAATTCAAATGCTCATATGTTCGTAACTACCTCCCAACTATACCTTTCAGTTGATCTGTACAATGTTTCACCATTTAAATCTCCTTATTTTACCTACATCTGTGCATCGAATGTTGCCATTTTCTTAGTGTTGGGGAAGGGAATTTGCTGCGGTAACTTTCTTGTGTTTTAAAAATCGTTCCAGCCATGGAATTTTTCCCTCTTGGTTTCCAATTGGTTCTTTATGTATCGTTTTCGGCTCAAGTCTTAGATTAGGACTCTGGTCAGATTTGTGGTCTTGCTTGATCAACTTTTGGTTTGCCTGTAATGGGTCTATTCTGGGCCTGAGCTCCCAATTTCTGTAATGGACAGGAGAGAGACGGGCAAACCATACTTCGTTCCACTCATCAGCAGGTGCTTTGAATTATTTTTGAAGTATGCTGTGGTGTGTTTTCCCAAACCCCTCAGTTTATGTGATCCAATTTACTAATAACTCACAGCAAACGTGCATTATGATTAGCTCAGAAGGTTAGTTTATTTCACAGTCAAAACCCAGGGAAGAGTGTCCGCAACTTCCCACTCCACTAAACACACACAAGAAGAAGGGATAGAAAAGAAGAGTTTTACAACAATGTACAAGAACCTCAGAAATGAATATTAGTTCATGTGATTTCCAGAATCCGAGAAGTCAAAATCCAGAGGGCATTTCCCTCATGGCTAAGTTCAGTCCTGATGAGTTTCTGATTGGAGAAGACAACACGAAAATCCTTTAAAAAAAATGGTGCTGCTACACAACGGGCTCTCTGTGCTTAGATCACTTGGCAGGCGTTGAACAGGGACTTTAAAAATCAGGCAGGCTTCATGGAGTTAAGAGATGGTAACCAACTGTTTGCTCAACCATGCTGCTAGAGTCCTTCCCAGTTGATGTTAAAACAGCAGTCTGCCTTTGAGACTGAAGATGTAATGTTAAAACTGTCCAAAAAGCCAGAGGCTTGGGTCGTGTAACATTGTCCGTTAAGGGTTAACTGCAGCTTAACAATCAGTTTCTGTGCTTCTAGCCGAATGCTATCGTTCCCCCTTAGGAAACAGACTAGGTGGCTATTAGCAACTCTTCCAGTATAACGGGTTTCAACCTACCCCTTTTGTGATAGTTCAGATTGGGGAGTCTGCGCTTCCTCTGCTTTCGTTGATTACAAGGGATCTGTACAATGAGGTGTGAAATCCACAAACAGAACTGCCCCGGTAGACCGATCGTCTCAGCTTGCTCCTGCCCCACAGAACTCATTTCTCGTTATCTTGACTCCCTTCTCTCTCCCCTTGTCCAGTCCCTTCCCACCTACATCCGTGATTCCTCTGACACCTTACGTCACATCAACAATTTCCAGTTCCCTGGCCCCTACCGCTTCCTCTTCACCATGGACGTCCAATCCCTCTACACCTCCATCCCCCACCAGGATGGTCTGAGGGCCCTTAGCTTCTTCCTCGAACAGAGGCCCGAACAATCCCCATCCACCACTACTCTCCTCCGTCTGGCTGAACTTGTTCTCACGCTGAACAATTTCTCCTTCAACTCCTCTCACTTCCTCCAAATAAAAGGTGTGGCTATGGGTACCCGCATGGGCCCCAGCTATGCCTGTCTCTTTATGGGGTATGTGGAACATTCCTTGTTGCAGTCCTACTCCGGCCCCCTTCCACAACTCTTTCTCCGGTACATCGATGATTACTTTGGTGCTGCTTCATGCTCTCGTCAGGACTTGGAAAAATTTATTAATTTTGCTTCCAATCTCCACCCCTCCATCATTTTCACGTGGTCCATCTCTGACACTTCCCTTCCCTTCCTTGACCTCTCTGTCTCAATCTCTGGTGATAGACTGTCCACCAATATCAATTACAAACCCACCGACACCCACAGCTATCTCGACTACAGCTCCTCACACCCCACTTCCTGTAAGGACTCCATCCCATTCTCTCAGTTCCTTCGCCTCCGTCGCATCTGTTCCGATGATGCTACATTCAAAAACAGTTCCTCTGACATGTCCTCCTTCTTCCTTAACCGAGGTTTTCCACCCACGGTCGTTGACAGGGCCCTCAACCGTGTCCGGCCCATCTCCCGCGCATCCGCCCTCACTCATTCTCCTCCCTCCCAGAAACATGATAGGGTCCCCCTTGTCCTCACTTATCACCCCACCAGCCTCCGCATCCAAAGGATCATCCTCCGCCATTTCCGCCAACTCCAGCATGATGCCACTACCAAACACATCTTCCCTTCACCCCCCTTATCGGCATTCCGTAGGGATCGCTCCCTCCGGGACACCCTGGTCCACTCCTCCATCACCCCCTACTCCTCAACCCCCTCCTATGGCACAACCCCTTGCCCACGCAAAAGATGCAACACCTGCCCCTTCACTTCCTCTCTCCTCACCGTCCAAGGACCCAAACACTCCTTTCAAGTGAAGCAGCATTTCACTTGCATTTCCCCCAACTTAGTCTACTGCATTCGTTGCTCCCAATGTGGTCTCCTCTACATTGGAGAGACCAAACGTAAACTGGGCGACCGCTTTGCAGAACACCTGCGGTCTGTCCGCAAGAATGACCCAAACCTCCCTGTCGCTTGCCATTTTAACACTCCACCCTGCTCTCTTGCCCACATGTCTGTCCTTGGCTTGCTGCATTGTTCCAGTGAAGCCCAACGCAAACTGGAGGAACAACACCTCATCTTCCGACTAGGGACTTTACAGCCTTCCGGACTGAATATTGAATTCAACAACTTTAGGTCGTGAGTCCCCTCCCCCATCCCCACCCCCTTTCTGTTTCCCCCTTCTTTTTTTTTTTCCCAATAAATTATAAAGATTTTCCTTTTCCCACCTATTTCCATTATATAAAATTAAAAAAAAAACCCACTAGAGCTATACCTTGAGTGCCCTACCATCCATTCTTAATTAGCACATTCGTTTAGATAATATCACCAACTTTAACTTTAACACCTATGTGTTCTATTGTACTATTGTCGTTGACATCTTTTGATGATCTGCTTCTATCACTGCTTGTTTGTCGCTACAACCACACCAACCCCCTCCACCTCTTTGTCTCTCTATCTCTCCGCCCCCCACACACACACCTTAAACCAGCTTATATTTCAGCTCTTTCCTGGACTCGAACTCAAGTTCTGTCGAAGGGTCATGAGGACTCGAAACGTCAACTCTTTTCTTCTCCACCGATGCTGCCAGACCTGCTGAGTTTTTCCAGGTAATTCTGTTTTTGTTGAGGAATTCTTTTGTTCTTGTAACTTCTAGTGGCAGCTTCCGAACAAAGGGCCAATCCTGTGGTCAGGTGACTTGTAGCAGCCTTTTTTTTTAGTTCCGCAGAAAGTAGTTTTTTTAAACATGGCAAAAGAATAAAGTTTTGGATTTCTTGCCAAGTTATATGGACCCAACAGCTGTCAGAGGTGCCATCTTTTTGATGAGATGTTAAACCGAGGCCCCATTTGCCTGCTCGGGTGATGTAAATGATGACATGGTACCATTTTTATAAGGAAGCAGGGGGGTTATCTTTAGTGTACTGGCCAGTATTTATCCCTCAATCAACAGCAGAAAAAGGTTATCTGGTCATTGTCACATTGTCGTTTGTGGAGCGTGCTATGAGCAAACTGGCTGCTATGTTTCCTGTGTTACAACAGTGTCTACACTTCAAAAGTACTTAATTGGCTGTAAAAGCACTTGGAGATGTCCAAAGGTTGTGCAAGTCTTTCTGAGTGCTTTGTAATGTCCTGTGGTTCTGAAAGCACTATATAAATGCAAGTCTTTTTACCAGGGTACACCATGTCCAACACTTTTCCAATCCAAGCAATATCCATTTACTCTAATTCTGTGTCCTGTCCACCAACTAGTTTTCTGTGCATGTGACTACACTTGCTCACTTACATCAGAATTTTTCTAACAAGCCTCTTGTGAGACGTTTTGTCAAACACCTTATTAAAATATGAACACCGTGCCAGCTACTGCATTTTTTTATCTGCTAGTCATTTTTTCAGAAAACTTTTAAATCTGTGAAGAATGACACACCTTAAATATGTGCAAGTTGTTCTTGAATAACCTATGCATTTATAAATTTTCCTTTGGAATTATGAATTCTAAGATTTTGCCCATGATTTTGTTACACTTTTTCAACAAATGTTTAACTTCTCCAGTTGCACAGCACATATAAGGAAGGTTGAACAATTACGCCTGGAATCATTGCCAACTCCTCTGACTGTTTTTCCAAACAATCTAGAATACATACTATCACAACCAATGATTTATCTACCTTGAATTCTCCTATCTTGTTCAGAACCAATTTCTGTTGTACTGTTACCTTTACACAGCTGTTCCACATACTCGTCTAATACATTTGCATTTTCATTTCCGTCATTTGTTAAAACTGACGAAAACATTTCAATTGCACGACCATACCATAAACTTAGCTATAGTGTGGAATTGGTGCTTGCAGAAGCATGACAAAGATTTTAATTTAAGAAATGTTGACAGAGGTTGAAATCTAAATAAAGAACCTTCTCTGAAGGCAGCTACTTGGCTGCTGTTTGTCAATGCGAGGATTGACTGGCAGTATTGTATAAAGAAATACATTTGCAGAGAGAAAGCAGTGACCCTTTATTAAAGTCATAAAACTTCTGATCTTTCCCAATAAATATCTAAGGCCCAATACCCCCTCCCAAAGATTGTGCAGATAATATGGATTGTGCAGTTTGTAAAATTACAACTCACAGCACCAGCGAAAAGCAAATTAGCTCTCCAAAATGTTAGTCAATTCAGAAGTAAACAAAGTAATGCCATGTATTTCAGTTAAAACTAAAAAAATAGAATTGGAGCCTATTATGTAGAATATAAAGAACAGATATAGGCCATTTAACTCAATTAGTCTATGCTCGTGTTTCTACTCCACCAGTCTCCTCCCATTCCATCTCCCTCATCTCAGCATTTCAACATATCCTCGATTTTTGCTCATATATTGGTCTGGTTTCTTTTTAGGAACACAGGAACATAGGAGAAGTAGGCCATTCAGCTCATCGAGCCTGCTCCACCATTCAATTAGATCGTGGGTGATCTTCTACCCCAATGCCACTTTCCCACATTATCCTCATATCCCTTGATGTCATTAGTATACAGAAATATATTGATTTCTGTCTTGAACATGCTCAATGATTGAGCTTCCAAAACCCTCTGGGATAGAGAATTCTGAAGCTTTCAAAGGAAGTATTTAAGCTATTTGCTTAATCCGCTTTTCCATTTTCTAAATACTCTGTGGGAAAATAAATTTCCCCTTATTTTCCTATTGGATTTCTTAGTAATTATTTTGTGAATTGCTGAAAGAAGAGACATACTATCGAAGCTTTTTTGTCTTGTATTCATCAGGACAGCTACGCAAGATAAACCAACAGTAAAGGAAACAACAATTTATATTGCATGAGAATGCTGATTGGTTGGCAAGTGCACACTGATTGGTAGAGGTGTTGCCACGGAGAATGCAGCAGGGAACAGTTAACTGTTAACTGTCAACCTTTTTTCCAAATTCAAATCAGGCAGGTCAACTCTGATTCATCAAGGCATTGCCTTGGGGAATGAACCAGGGAATGTCGATCTCCCAAGCTTTTGTTTAGTTAGAAAAGGTGAATGCATGGACATGCTCCTTCTGTCTGCAAAGGACAGGGCCCTATGTGTGAACATATGTGGCTTCTGGCATGTGTAAGTCAGCCATATTGTGAGCCCAATTGATAATCTTGAATTGGTTTTAGCACAATCAGGATTGTTTAGTAAATGCTGTCCAATCATAGAATCACACCTAATATTGTGCACTATATTTTGAGTTTTGCAAGCATAGGCTGGTTGGGTATGGTCAGTACTTGCCTGTTTGATTTCTGTCTTGAACATGCTCAATGAATGAGCTTCCACAGCCCTCTGGGATAGAGAATTCTGAAGATTTCAAAGAAAGCAATTAAGCTATTTGCTTAAGTCACCTTCTTTCTATTTTCTACTCTCCAGGAATTTAAATTTCCCCTTATTTTCCTAGTGGGTTTCTTAGTAATTATTTTGTGTATTGCTGAAAAAAAGAGATATACTATCAAAGCTTTTCACCTTGCACTCATCAAGACAGCTATGCAAGATAAACCAAGAGTAAAGGGAACAACAATTCATACTGCATGAGAAGAGAGTGCTGATTGGTTGGCAAGTGGACTCTAATTGGCAAAGGCTGAAGGGACATGCTGTTTGATACGATCCACCAGTCGTTGGGACGCACAGCCTACATACCTGGCATGGCAGTTAACTATTCTCTGCTGCATTCTCCATGGCATCGCCTCTACTAATCAGAGTCTATATGCCAACTAATCAGCACTCTCTTTTCATACAGTATAAATTGTCGTTCCCTTTACTGAAGGTTTATGTTGCGCAGCTGTCTTGATGTGTGCAAGACGAAAAGCTTTGATAGTATGTCTCTTTTTTCAGCAATACTCAAATTCTGTACTACCAAATTATCTTGCACTGATTGATTCTAGTTTTGGATTTTCCCACAAAATATTTTCTCCAGATCGCAAACTGGTTTCAAGACGTTGTGAAACCGATTTCTGGCCTTCTTGCCATATTGTCTGCTCAAGCCATCGAGCACACCCGACACCAGCGGGCACAGACGATTCTGCCAGTAGTTACAAATAAAGCAAAAGGAACAGCGAAACTCGCAAAGAACATTGAACTAGCTATACTAAATTATCTGAACTTGGTAGGTGGGGGCAAGGAATGTCTCAGACATGATGGATCATAGTTCAGAAAGTAATGAACAGCTGAGCGGAACAAAAATTTGGTAATACAGAAGCCAGGAACAATACCTCAGAGGTACTGAGGTCAGTGATAGGAAACCTTGATGTGGAAGAAATATCAGAACATGATTGGCTCCATACTATGGCAACCAGTAAACATTGGAGATATATTTTATGCGAAAAAGATATGAGTGGACAGAAAAGAGGTGGCGTAGTCTAGTAGACCTATATGTTAGGAACACCTCGGAGGAAAATGAAGTTGATCCTGTGGGAGGCAGAAAGTAACACAATGAACATCACTAAAATGAAAAAACAAACCGAGTTTTATGATAATGTCAATGGCCATCAGATCAGCACATAGAGATATAGGCAGGCGAAGTGAGAATAAGGAAGTTATTTTAACGGGAATACTTCATTTGACCAAAGACAATTTGTGAAAATGCCAAGGTCATTATAAGAGTTTAGGTAAACGTAATCCATGCCTGCTTCATTTTTAAGAGTTTTAGGAAACCCACAAGTAAACTTACCACAGATTCAATGCGATTCCTTCTAAGATTGAGTTCTGTCAGTGAATCAAGACCACTCATGTTTTCAACATGAACAATGAAGTTACCCGCAAGGTTAAGCACTCGAAGTTCAGTTAAATGATTGATATTTTCCATCCTACAGATCTGCAAATAAAGACAAACTTAACATTAACACAGGTTTTCACATAGCCTAGAAACATTTAGCAAGAAAAATATATAAATTTTGCCTTTCTCACAGATAAAACAAATGTTGAATCAAATGTAAAAAAAAAACCATGAGTGCACTGCTAATCTGAAAGTCTAAAAAGTGAGCAAATTAATAATAATAATAAATTAATAATAATAAAAACAATTACAAGGAAGAGTTGCTCTTCAACAAAACTTTAACTGATCAAATCACTTCTTGTACAATGAATTAATGTCATTAATTCAGGCCTGACCTAGTAACTATTGTTCCAGACAGTGGCAGAGCTATTATCCCACATCCAGTTTACACTGGTTTCACAAAGAATTAATGCAGTAAATAACAGTCTGTTGAGGAAAAAATCAGTAAAGCTGGCATGCATTTCAAAAAAGTGAGCATATCTGGGCAGCAGCCCTAAGATATTTAGTTACTCAGTTTCAGTGTTTATTTTTCCACATTACAATGATCAAAATTCCATTGGTTCCACATTGAAATGGTGAAAAGGCTCAGATAAAAGGATGCAGAAAGGCCCTCAGAATACAAACATTGTTATTTTAGCTTATGGAAACACTTAACGAAGTAGACAGTAATAATGTGCATTTACGTAGTCCTTCAACATTTCAAGGCACATTTTGTCTCTGTACACTTTTTTTTTAAAAGAAGAATAAGTTTATCTGGAGTTTTAGTCTGAATTATAAAGCTTGAAAGCATTTTTATGAATGGGATTCATAATCTACAGAGGAACCAATTATATGACTTAGGGTGCATTTTTCTTATTCATTCATTGGATATGAGCATTGCTGGCAAGGCCAACATTTATTGCCCATCCTTAATTGCCAATGAGAAGCATACCTGCTTGAACTGCTGCAGTCCAGGTAGACCCATAATGCTACTAGGGAGGGAGTTGGAGGAGCATCGTCCACCATTTCCACCACCTCCTGCGTGATGCCACCAGCAAACCCATCTTCTCCTACACTCCCCTTTCAGCGTTTCGAAGGGACCGTTCTTTCCACAACACCCTGGTCAACTCCTCACTCATTCCCAAACTTCCTCTCTTTCCAATGGTACCTTTCCATACAATTGAAGAAGAGCAACATCTGCCCTTTTACCTCCTCCTTTCTCACCACCCAAACACTACTTCCAATTGAAACAGCAATTTACTTGCACTTCTTTCAATTTAGTACACTGTAGACATGCCTCATAACGTAATCTCCTCCACAATAGGAAGACTAAATGCAGACTAGGTGACCGCTTTGCAGAACATCTCTATTCAGTCTGCAAGCATGACCCTGAGCTTACTGTGCTTGCCATTCCAATTCTCCACCCCGCTCCCGCTCTGACCTTTCCATCCTTGATGTGCTGCATTGTTCCAATGAAGCTCAATACAAGCTCGAGGAACAGCAACTTATCTCTCAACTGGGAACTTTACAGCCTGAGGGACTCAACATGGAGTTGAACAATTTTACATCTTAACCTCCGTCTGCTTTTTCGTATTTTTTTCTGGTTCAGTTTTTTTTCTTGTTCTTTCCTTAATGCCTTTGCTTTGCATTCAGGTAGTTGCTATTCTGCCATTCACACCTCATCTAGGTACATTGTTTCTTTCTTTACTTGTCCCATGATCATTCCCTTTGATTTTGTACCATGAAACCTTTAATCTATTCTGCCCTCCATCCTATCACAGGCCATCCCTCTTGTTCTTCTTCCCACCCTCGCCCCTTTCACTTGCTAAAAGCCTGCTACATTTTTAACTTTTCTCAGTTCTGATGAAAGGTTACAGACCTGAAACATTAACTCTGTTTCTCTCTCTATAGGTCCTCTCAGACCTGCTGAGTGTTTCCTGCATTTTCTGTTTTTAAGTTCAAATGCTTTCATTCTTTCTTAACTGTTATATATAAATATATTTTAGTGTGCTATAGGCACATGCCTGAAAAACAGAATGTACAATATATAACAATAAAAGGTTTCTAAAAGTCACTAATTTAGAGCAGTTTGTATTGCTGGTTTGTTGGGAGTATGTGCACATCTGTGTCAAAAGCTAAATCTTCAACCAGATTCTAACCACTCACTGTGTTAAAACATTTTTCCTCATGTCACCTTTTGGTTCTTTTGACATTCACCTTAAATCGATGTGCTCTGGTTCTCTAACCCTTCTATTAACAAGAACTGTTCCGCCCAAATTGACTTTGCCCAGAACCATCATGATGTTGAATACTCTATCAGGTTTCTTCTCAACCTTCTCTTCTCCAAGGAGAACACCCCCAGCTTCTCCAATCTATGCATGTAACTGCAGTCCCTTAGCCTTGGGATTAATCTCTTAAATCTTGCCGCACCCTCTCTAATGTCTCCACGTCATTTGGCAAATGGCAGATGAGGTTCAACGCAAAGAAGTGTGAGGTGATTCATTTTGGCAGGAAAAATATGAAGAGACAGCAGAAAATAAAGGGAAAAACTTTAAAGGAGGTACACAGGGACCTCGGTGTGTATGTACATAAGTCATTGACGATGGCAGAGTAGATTGAGAGAGCAGGTGATATAGCATATAGTATCTTAAGCTTTATTAATAGGGGCATTGAGCACATGTGTAAGGGGGTCATGTTGAATTTGTATAAGACACTAGTTAGGCTTCATCTGAGTACTGCATCCAGTTCTGGGTGCCACACTTGAGGGAGGGTATGAAGGCATTAGAGACAGTACAGAGGAGATTCATAAGAATGATTCCAGGGATAAAGAACTGCAGCTATAAGGATAGATTGGAGAGGTTGGGGCTGTTTTCCCTGGAGAAAAGAAGGCTGAGAGGAGACTTGATAGAGATCATGAGGGGTATGGACTGGGTAAACAGTGACAAACTGTTCCCAGTCAAGAAAGCATCAAGAGCTAAAGGGCACAGATTGAAAATAATTGGCAAAAGGAGTTGTAGTGATGTAAAGAAAAATTTTTTCACCCAGAAGGTGGAACAAACTTCCTGGGAGAGTGGTGGAGGCAGGCTCGATTGAAATATTCAAAAAGAAATTGGATTGCTATATGAAAAGAAAGAATGTGCAAGGTTATGGGGATAAGGCAGGGGAGTGGGACTAGGCAGAATGTTCTTTCAGAGTGTCAGTGCAGATTTGATGGGCCAAATGGCCTCCTACTGCACTGTAAAGGTCCTGTGATTCTGTAATCTTTCCTAAAGTTGGTGCACAGAGTTGAATGCAGTTGAGGCCGAATCAGTGTTTTATGTATGTTCACCATAACTTCCTTGCCTTTGTACTTCTCAATCTTGTACTTTGCCTTCTCAATCTGCCTTCAACAACCTGTGCACATATAGCCGTGGGTCCCTCAGCTCCTGCACCCCCTTTAGATATCGCCTCTCCTCGTTCTTCCAACCAAATGTGTCACTTCACACTTCTCTGATTTAAACTTAATCTGCCACATATCAGCCATTCCACCAACCTGTCTATATCCTCTTGAAGTCTATTATCCACACAAGTAACAATATTTCCAAGTTTTGCTTCATCTCCAAATGTTGAAGTTATGCCCAGCACATTCAAGTCTAGGTCATTAAAGAAAAGCAGTGGTTCTAATATTGACTCCTGGGAACCCCACTATATATCTTCCTCTGTTTACCACTACTCTTTGCTTCCTGTCCCGTATCCAACTTTGTATCCACGCTTCCACTGTCCATTTTATTCCACAGGCTTCAACTCTGCTGATAAATCTGGCACTTTATCAATGTCATTTGGAAGTCACATACACCACACCAACTGTATTATCCTCATCAACTCCCTCTGTTCCCTCAAAAACTCAAATTAAGTTTATTAAATATGATTTTCCCTTAACAAATCTATGCTGGCATTCCTTAATCATTCCACATTTATCCAAATAACTGTTAATTTTGTCAAAGATTATCATTTCTAAAAGCTTGCCCACCACTCAGGTTAAACTGACTGGTATGTAGTTGCTGTTCTTACTTTTCTTACTTTTACACCCTCTTTTGAACAGGAGTGCACCATTTGCAATTCTCCAGTCCTCCAGCACCAGCCCTGCACGTAAGGAGGATTGGAAGATTATAGCCAGTGCCTCCACAATTTTCTTTCTTACTTCCACCAGCATCCTTGGACAAATCTTGAGATATCAACTTTAAGTACAGCCAATCTTTCTAATATTTCCCCTTTATTAATTTTTAAAACATTAACTGTCTCAATTGCCTCCTCTCTCACTTTGACAGCATCTTCTTCTTTGATAAGGTCAGATTCAAGTATTCATTTAGTATCTCAGTCAGGCTTTCTGGCTGTGTGGTCCTTTTTGGTCCCTAATCAGCCCCACTCCTCTTTTTCCAACCTTTTTCTACTGATATGCCTATAAAAGATTCCCTTCTTGTATTAGCTGTCAGTCTCTTTTCATACTCTTTCTGAGTATTGATGGAAAAGGAGGCAAGGCAAAGGTGTCAGGCTGATAATACATATGAAAACCAGGCTTAATTGTAAGAAATTCAGAGGACAATTGAAAAGATAGAAATGAGAAGCGAAAAGAGAGTAGTCATTTGGTAATACAGGACTTGATATTGCCGATAAAAGAGACATGTTGAAGCTTTTCATCTTGCACTCATCAGAACACTTCACAAGAAAACCAATATAAGGGGAAAACAGAAAATTTATACTGTATGTGAAGAGAGTGCTGATTAGTTAGCAAGTGGACTCTGATTGGTAGAAGCGTTGCCATGGAGAATGCACCAGTGATGGTGACTGACAGCTGGCTGACAAGCATTGTTTGGAATTTAAACCAGGCAACTTGACCCTGATTGGTTAAGGCATTGCCCTGAGGAATAAGTCAGCGAACGGCTGTCACTTATTTTCTTTTTCCCAGCAATTACTGGTAAAATTGGTACTATGATAATTTTTTATAATCAGGGAGGAAAAGTCCAAAGACATAGTGAAACAATGGGAATTTGCATTCAAGAGAGAAAATATGTATAAAGGAGAGAAGGCTGTGTGCAAGTACAGACATTCTAAGATCTTACAAGCGTGAAATGCCTTCAGCATCTAAGCCTCAAACTGCTGTCTACTAAGTACTGAAGTTAAGGAAACTCACTTTGCATTGGATTGTTCAGAGTATCATGTTTCTTTGCCTGGGTCTTTTAAAATCTGTGTCTTACTGTTGCCTTAACAGAGGTCAGATTAATTAGGGGATTTAGAAGTTATCATAGTAGTAATTTGTAGATCTATGTATATATTTAAAATCATTTCTTCTATTAATAAAGGTTTAATTTAGTTTTGTAAGAAATCTATAAGACTTGGTGGTTTTATTACTACTAAATTCAAGGCACACATTTTGAAATTTATACAAATTGCAAAACAAGTTGTGACAGTTGTTTCAAGTTTCCCTTTGGGATTTGAGTAGCTCAGCATTTACCATCGCTGTGCCATAACAATGGCTACCCTGATCAGATCGTTTTGCGGTGTATATCACGCAAACTCACAAATGGACTTAAGTCATCAATTTCTGCCCTGAAAAGTGCCTAATCTATCTCAGATTACCGTGGAAGGGCAAGATATCTCAAAAATTTGAGCAACAGTTGAAGTTAGTTGTTTCATGCAGCTTCAATGCAATAACAACACGAGTGGTATTCACTACTAACAGGATGCTGCCATCAAGCCAAAAAGCACTTTACCTTTCACACAAATGAGTAATGTGGTATAAGGATTTCAGTGCCAGTGTGATGCTAGGTAAGTAGGCTATACGTCCCAAAGACCAGCAGATCATATCAAACAGCATGTCCCAGCCGCTGTTCACAACAGGCAGGGTACAGCCAACCAGCCCATGCTTACAAAACTCAAAACACAGCGTGCAACATTAGGTGTGATTCCAACAACAGTTGCTAAATAATCCTCGGTGTGCTAAGAATTACATTAATAATTTAAGTTTGTCAGTCGTGCTCGCAGTATGGCACATTTGTGTTTACTGAAAGCTACATATATTAATACACAGGCCCTGTTCTTTGCAGAAATGTACACACTTTGCGCCTGTTTCAATTAAACAAAATAAGATGACAGACATTTGCTGACTCATTCCTCAGGGAAATGCCTTGTTGACCAATCAGGGTCAAGCTGCCTGGTTTAAATTTCAAACAATGCTTGGCAGTTAACTGTCAGTCACCATCGCTGGTGCATTCTCCATGGCAATGCTTCTACCAATCAGGGTCCACTTGCCAACTAATCAGCACTCTCTTCACATATAAATTTTCTGTTTTCCCCTTATACTGGTTTTCTTGTGAAGTGTTCTGATGAGTGCAAGATGAAAAACTTAGACATGCCTCTTTTATCAGCAATATCAAGTTCTGTACTACCAAATGACTACTCTCTTTTTGCTTCTCATTTCCATCTTTTCAATTGCTCCCTGAACTTCCTATATTCAGCCTGGTTCTCATTTGTACTATCAACCTGACATTTGTCCTAGGCAACATTTTTCTGTTTCATATTACTCTCTATATCTTTTTGCCATCAATGGAGCTATAACTTTGTTTGTTCTACCTTTCCCCTCATGGGAATGTACCTCGTTGTGCCTAAACTATAGCCTCTTTAAAGGCAGCCCATTGTACAGTTAATTTTGCCTGCCAATCTACAACTCCAATTTACCTGGGACAAATCCGTTCTCACCTCAATGAAATCTGCCCTCTCGAAATTCATTATTTTTTCTGTAGATCGTTCCTTGTCCTCTTCCATAGTCAATCTAAACCTGATGATATTTTGATCACTGTCTCCTAAAAAATTCCCTACAGATATTTGATCCACTTGACCCACCTCATTCCCCAGAACCAGATACAGGAATGCCTGCTTGCTCAAAAGGCACCTCCTTTCATGCGTTATAAGTTCTACAACCTAGGAAGATAAACCTAATGGTGTCAGCAAAGTTTAAAAGTCAAAATGATTAAATGTGCTATTTTCTTGCGCTGCTTTACTTCCATCAATTATTACATTGTAACTAAAACATATCCCAATAAAGCTCTTTCAACGTCACTGCAGCTGCCTAACATTTTCTGGCTTTTAGTCAGGCTCCCAAAATAACAAAGTCCAATGGGTAAGAACTGCCAAACTGCTCGAGGCTCCCAACACCCTTATGGGACAATGAACATCTGGAATGACCAGCTATATTCTACTTGGCTTCAGTCAAAAAAATATCACAACAGTTTTCACCTTACTACATTCATTCCATTTTCTAAGATAATTTCTGTGAATGTTTTTCAAAATTAACAGAACACAACCTCAAATAAAAACTTTATATGCATACACTGCAGCTGTATAATAAAATGTATATAACAGGTAATATGCTGCATTTAGCATTTGAAAGAAATAATGTGCTCTCAATTGGAATGTAAAATTGAACTTTTACTAATTAATATTTGATTCAGTTCCCCTGAGTACTTTCATGATCTGTAAACAAACTTGGAGTGAGAAATTCCATTTGCATCACCAAATTTTTGCATTTGTATTACTATATTTGCTGATTCACAGGGACAAGGAAAATTCAAAATTCCTTCTACAGAAAGGGAACATTCGGTAATTAGATCGAATTTCCTCATATGCCAAGAAGAAGCAAGAGGCTTGAAGAGCAATGTTTAAGGAATGGTCATCACCTCATGATGTTTGCTATCTAAGGCAAAAAAAATACTCTGATGAGTAGGCAGAGCCCGTAAGGCTTTCTTTAAAAGTCTCAATCTAGCAGGAATGTTCTATACCACGTCAGGTATCTTCAGCAGCAAGCAGCTACAATCTTTAATCTAATCTAGTGACAAGTTTATTTAAAATTTAGTTTCCAGAAAGGAAAAATGGCCCAGCAAGGATGTTGCATCATTAATGTGAAATCACTGGCACAGCACAGAAATAATCTGTGCCATTTTATAAAAAAATGCTTTGCAATTGCTCCATTATCACAGAATCACAGAATCTTAACAGCACAGAAGGATGCCATTTGTCTGCACCAGCTCTCCAAATGAGCATTATGGCCTAGTGCCATTGCCCTGCCTTTTCCTTGTACCACTGCACCTTGTTTCTACTCAAATAATCATCTGATGTCCTCTTGAATGCCTCAACTGAACCTGCCTCCACCACACTTCCAGCAGTGCATTCCAGACTCGAAACTCGTATGAAAAAGGTTTTTCGCTTGTCACATTTGCCTCTTTTGCAAATCACTTTAAATCTGTGCCCATCTCGTTCTTGTTCCTTTTACTAGTGGGAGTAGCTTCTCCCTATCTGTCCGGCCCCCTCATGATTTTGAAAATTTCGATCAAGTCTCCTCTCAGCCTTCTCCTCTCCAAGGAAAACAGTCCCAACTTTTCCAATCCTAGCTGAAGTTTCCCATCCCTGGGAACATTCTTGTAAACCTATCTCACTTATTGTGACTAAATACAAAAATTTAAATAGAAAATTTGTAAAAATATTTAGACACCACCGCCAGCATAGCTGCAGCAACAACTTGTAATTATACAGCATCTTTAATAAAACATCCCAACGCACTTCACACTGTGTAATGAAAAAAGGCACACTACGCTAAATGAGGAGATATTAGGTGGGGTAACCAAGAGATTGACCAAGGAGATGGATTTCAAGGAGGATCAAAAAGAAGAGTGCAGAAGTGCAGGGAATCTGGAAGGGGCCTCTAATATAGAGCCTAAGCAACTGAAGGCAAAGTCACCAATGGCAAAGGGCGCGCAGAGAGTTCAGAAGGCAGATTAATAGTGGAGGAGCTTATAGACACAAGGAAGGGAGAGGCCATGAAAGGATTTCAAAAGATGAGAAATTTAAATTTGAGATATTGGATCACAATGGATCATAAAGGACAAAAGTTCTGGGCAAACAGTGTTTGGTGAGGAATAGGATGTAGGCAGCAGGATGTTTGGAAGAGTGGTGGGTGGATTAGAGGGCCATCCAGGATGGACAAGTCTGAAGGTGACAAGGATTTCAGTGGCAGTTGGCTGAAATGGGAGCAGCATCAGGCATGTTATCAAAATGAAAGTACACAGTCTTTGTGACAGGTGAAAAATGGAATTTGATGATTATCTCAGGGTCAAACAAGATGGAGAGGGTGCAAACAATCTGGTTTTGTGTCAGGCCAAGATTGGGGAACAGTAAACAGAGTAAGGTGCAAAGACTAAAGATGATGGCTTCAGTCTTCCCAATGCTCAGCCAGAACAAATTGTTGGTTATCCAAGTCTGGATGTTGGACAAGCAGTCTGACAGCAAAGAAGTATTGCAAGGGTTGAATGAGGTGGGAGAGAGGTAGTACAACACTTGTCCATTACAGGACACAAGATCATAAACCCCAACATACCTACCCTCTCCATCACTACCTATCTGCGCATAATGCCATCATCAGGGGGGCAAAAGAGAAAGAAATACTGATACAAATTTCAGCAAAATTTGGTGACATTCTTACTTGATACCCTCAGAAAGATACAACGAATAAAGGTACACACAACACAAGACAAACCAAGCCTGAATAAACCTCTTTCCCTTTCATGAAATGTCCCAATATCCTTACTAATATCAGACTGGCAAAGGCATCCATCAGGCCAGACCAAAGGGTAAAAACCTTCTAAGTGTACTTTATCCCTCATAATTTCAATAGTCTATCAGTCAAAAATCAATCACCTTCATAAATTTTTCAACTTCCACAGCCTGCTTCGATAGGCTATTCCACATAGTCATCACCCACTGCATAAAGAAGTTATATCTCAACAGTCACTATGAAAAGTATCACTTTTTTGCTATTATGCTGGCTAAATCTGGTTGAATATCTGTGAACCTGCACCATTACCTCTAGTGCCCAAAAGGATCCATTCTTCGTCCATTATTTCTCATATATATATATTGTCTCTTGGTGACTTCATCCAAAAGCACAGTGTTAGCTTTCACATGTACACTGATGACATCAAGCTCTGCCTCACCACCACTTCTTTTGACTCCACCACTTAAATTATCTGACTCCTTATCCAACATCTAGTACTGGATGAGTAGAAATTTTCTCCAGTTAAATAATGGGAAGACTGAAGCCATTGTTTCCAGTCCTGGCTCCAAATGCTGTTCCCTACTACAAACTCAATCTCTCTCCTTGGTAATAGTCTGAGACTAAATCACACTATTTGCAACCTTGGTGTTGTATTTGACATCCAAGATGAGCTTGGACCACATATTCATGCCACCACTAAGGCCACCTGCTTCCACCTCTGTAACAATTCACCAACTTCGTCCCTGTCTCAGCTCATCTGTCATTGAAACCCTCATTCATAAATTTGTTACCTACAGATTTGACTATTCCAATGCATTTCTATCTGGTTGTCCACATTCTATCCAGTCATCCACATTCTATCCTTTGTAAACTTGAGGTCATTCCAAGCTCTGCTAACTCGTCTTAACTGTACCAAGTCCTGTTCACTTATTATTCCTGCACTCACTGATCTACATTGGCTCCCAGTAAAGCAACATCTTGATTTTAAAATTCTCATCCTTGCTTTCAAATCCCTCCAAGGCCTTGCACTTCCCAAGCTCTGTAATCTCTTCCAGCCCCACAACCCTCTAAGGTATCTGCACTCACCTAGTTCTGACATCCCCAATTTTAATCACTCCACCACTGCTGGCCATGCCTTCAGACCTAAGCTCTGGATTACCCTCCCTATGCCTCTTAACCTCACTTTCCTCCTTTAAGTCACTTCTTAAAACCTTCTTCTTTGGTCATCTGACCTAATATCTCTGTCAATTTGTTAGTGCTTCTGTGAAGTGCCTTGGACCTTTTATTACATTAAACTTGCTATATAAATAAAAGTTGTTGTTGAATAATAACACCTTTACCATACCTGGTTTGCATGCAGATCCAGCACATCGAGATCAGTGAGACTCTCCAGGTTAGAAATATTCTTGATTCTGTAGCATAACAGAAACAAAATTTAGTAACCTTTTGTGCAGGGAAACTTGAAAAAATACACTGCACACATTTATAGAGGTCTTTATTTCCAGTATTTTGACCCTCCTCTGCTGAAACACCAATTCTTGCTAGTGTTCAGTCCCTTGGTTGCTGGTCACCCTTTAGCATCAACCTTATGTGTCTTGACAGTGAGTGTTGGTAGATCAGCCAGGAGTCCCAAGGAGATTCTGAGCAGTTCAGAATGGAGACAAAGCAACCCAAAGATTCCAGGCTACAATGGAACCAGAAATATATCTAGCAAAGTAGCACACTCCACAGACAAGTTCAACATGGAGGAATAGCACAATTTACTAAATTAAACTAAAGGCAGTAAATCAATTAAAAAGCACAATAGCCATTACTCACGGCTTCCCTGAAGATTATGAAGGTGAAAACTCTGACATTAATCCCAAGATACCCTAACTGAAGGGTTATTAACTAACCTAAAACATAAACTGGGTATGATGAATTAAAAGTTTAATTGTTTTTATTCATTCATGGGATGTGGACATCACTGGCTAGGACAGCATTTATTACCCATCCCTAATTGTCCTTGTTCAGAGGGCATTTAAGAGTCAACCACATTGCTGTGGGTCTGGAGTCACATGTAGGCCAGACCAAGTAAGGACGGCAGATTTCCTTCCCTAAAGGACATCAATGAACCAGATGGGTAATTATGGCAATCGACAATGATTTCATGGTCATCATCAGACTTTTAATTCCAGATCTTTATTGAACTCATATTTCACCATCTGCTGTGGTGGGATTCGAACCTGGATCCCCAGAGCATTACCCTGGGTCTCTGGATGACTAGCCCAGTGACAATACCAATAGATAGGGCAGGAGAATTAACGGTGACTAAAGGGGTAGTATGGGAAAGAAGGGCTCCTTTTCATGGTACACTGGCACCAATTCTGGGGAATGAAGAAGCTGTACCAATGGGAGGGGTCCACCTGAACCAGCATAGGACTTTTGTCCTGGCAGAAAGCTGGAAAAGGCTTTAAATTAGTAAGGGGGTTGGGAGAGGGACTGACAAGAAATATAAGAGACCTATATGTAAACAAAGAACAAGAGAGCATAGGAAAGAATGAAGTAAGGGAGAATATTGTTGGCGAGGGAATATAGAGAGTGATAGAATCGGAGTCTAAAAAAATGGTTAAAAATAAAGTGAGAGGAAATCATATTAAAAAATGAATTTGGATGTCTGTACAGCAGGCCACGCAGTGTCTGCAATAAAACAGGGGAGCTGGAGGCACTCGTGCATTGGGAGGACCCAGGCATAGTTTAGATTACTGAGACATGGCTATAGAAAAATCGTGACTGGGAATTAAACATGGCAGGATATAACATATTTAGAAGCAACAGAGAGAGAAAATAGGAAGGTGGAGTTCCTGTACACTAGAAAAAGGGACACATCTCAGCAAGTAAGAAATTGAATCCATATGGTTAGCAATAAAAAATAATAAAGTTTGCATCTCAAAATAGATGTAGTCTACAGACTCCATAATATTGGAAAGGAGGTGGAGGAAGAAATATGCAGACATATTAGGGAATTGAGTAAAAACCACAGAAAATTAATTATGGGGGATTTCAACGACTCTGATATTAACTGGAGAGAGGAGATAGGTAAAGGGAACAAGGGAATGGAGTTCCTACAGTGTGTGCAAGACAACTTTCTAACCCAACATGTAAAAAGTTCAACAACAGAAGAATGGAGAATTAACCAGAGCAGATCAGAGAAGAGTAGGAAAACATCTAGGCAATCATGACCATGATGTAATAGGTTTTAAGATGATAGAGAAGCGCCTAAGTATGATGAAAACCAAGGGGGCCAATTATATGGCCTCCTGTCAGCATATTTGAAGGCGGGGGAACGTATAATAAAATAGATGACGAGCCCATTGCCTCCCTGCCCATCCCCGTGTCATTCCCCGTATTACGGTGGACGGGTAAGTGGACGTTCTGCCCCCGCCACAATAATACGTGCAGCTCCAGAAGGCAGAACTAAGGGGAGGCCAGCCTACTACTTTTGCCACAATGTTAAAAGGCAGGAAGAAAAGGGAGGATACCTCCTTTTGGGGGGGGGGGGGGTGGGTCCCTTGTGTCCATCAGGGGTACCCCACTCCCCAAGCTCATACTCCCACTTTGTGCCCCCCTCTCCAGCCTCCAAGACCCAACAACCCACCCCTTCCTCCCCTAAACCCCACCCCTGCCGCAGGGTCCCTGATCACTCCCAACCAAAAACCCCAGACTTACCTTCAGTCTGGCACCCATGGATCTGCTTTTCTGCACTGATTGTAGGCCCAGCAGCAGCCACTACTGTCTTCTGACACTGCCGGGGCTACTCAGCTGCCAGCCAATCAGATTGGCCAGCAGCTCTCGAGGGTGGGACTTCCCTTTCCTGAGGAGTTGGGGAGCGGGGCATGTGGGAGATCCCACACTTGCCTTGTTAAGGCTACCCCCAGCGTATTTTCACTGCAGGGCAGCCTTTTTAAAGTTCACGGGCTCATGATTTCTACCCGGGGGGGGTGGGATGGAGAGCAATACACACTCCTCTTGTAAAATTCATCCTAACTTTATAGATTGGAGAAAAGCTGATTTTGAGGGGCTGAGACTAGAACTTGGGGAAATAAAACAGGCAATAATAATATTGGCAAATAATAATGTTGAACATTTTAAGTGGTGTACAACAGAGTGCAGAAAAGGAATAAAACAAAATAAACACTAGTGAGACTCCATGGATGAATAAAGACATAAGGAAATAACTCAGGGTTAGGAAAAAAGGCATACATTAAGTGCACAGACAAGAGAGGAGTGCACGATGTTACAAACAATGGACGTTGCAAGACAGTTATGTTTTAAAATTTCTCCTTTAACTTGAGGTGAAACAAAATGTTTTGGAAAGAGGGGTTGTGAGATCATACTAAACACTTCCGTTGGGAAACAGGCCCATGAAATCTGGGTGCCATGGGGATAGGAAACTCAAACAGATACCAACTGAAATATCAAGTGACAGTTTCTACACCTTTTCATAATAACTCTCAGTAAAGAGACAGCTGCTTTGTGAGATACCAGGAGAGAGAAAGCAACCACTGTTGCATAGAGGAACAAAGCAGTTACTGCTCTGGAGAAGCAGGATGGTTGTGAGAGTTGGACTTCTGTTCCAAAGGAAGTATACAGAACCAATGTGACTTTTAGAGACTTAAGGAACAAGTAATCACCAAGGTGGGCCTTGCAGGTGGAAGTCAGATCAGAAAGATTCAGGCTGAATAGAACAACTTTCGAAAAATACTGGAAGTTTCTACCTAGCCCAGCAGGGAAAAGCATGCCTGCTGGAGAGCCGGAAATAACTTTGGACTTGGTCTTGTAATACTACACATCTGTCAGAAGCGCAGTGCACAGCAAAAGGAGTTGTAAGGTATATCTCAACTGTGTTAGTTAATTAATGTGGAAGTATCTTTCCTTTACTTTGGTGCATTAGTTATCTGTTAATTAATATTTCATCTATGTTCTTTCTGTCTGCAAAGAACAGGGCCCTGTGTACTAATATATGTAGTTAGTAGTACATGCAAATGAACATGTACACACATTGCGCTTGTATTAGCTAAACAAAAGAAGTGATAGCTATTCACTGGTTCATTTTCCAGGGCAATGCCTTGACCAATCAGAGTCAAGCTGCCTTGTTTAAATTTTGGAACAATGCTTGGCAGTTAACTGTCAGTCAACATTAACAAGTACATTCTCCATGGAAACGTATCTACCAATCAGACTCCACTTGCCAACCAACTCTCTTCTCATACAGTATAAAGTTGTTGCTTCCCCTGACATTGATATTCTTGCAATTGTCCTGATGAGTGCAAGACGAAAAGCTTCATCAAAATGTCTTTTTTCAGCAATAATCAAGTTCTGTGCTACCAAACGATTTTTTCTTTGAGTTTGATACAGTCTTTAACTTTTTTAGTTAACCACTGATGGTGGATCCTCTCTTTGGGATTTTTCTTTCTCATTGGAATGTATCGATTCTGTGTATTCCTGAAATGTCACTTTAAATGTCTGACCCTGCATCTCTATTGACCTATCCCTTAACCTCATTTGCCAGTTCACTTCAGCAAGCTCTGCTTCCATGTCTTCATAATTATCCTTACTTAAATTTAAAATACTAGTATTGGACGCACTCTTCTCTCCCTCAAGCTGAATGTAAAATTCAATCATATTATGATCGCTGCCACCTAGGGGTGCCTTCATTATAAGGATATCAGTTAATCCTATCTCGTTGCACAAAACCGGGGCAGAGTTTTACATTTGGTGTGCGGGTACAGGCCCAACACGCCAGAACGTAAAATGTCACGCGATGATGTCAGGCATGCATCCCGATGTCACCGCGCACCGTCGCGACATTTCAGCAGGCGGGTGCGCTATGAGAGCAGAGGCGCACCCACCATTAATTAATGGGCCAGTTAAGGCCCTTGAGGCACCAATTGTCTTTGATTTTCAGGGCGTCTCACGGGTGCAACAGGCAGGCGGGTAAGCCACATTTTCAAAAACCTCATCCACGGGCAGGATAAGAGGGGTGAGTGGGCTCACAAATGCGAATTGTTAGTACTTCAGCTTATAACTTGCTGCTGCTTGCTTGTGTGAACAGGACAGCTTTATTTCGCTTCAGAGCTGCTTTGACAGAAATAACAGGCTTCAGTTCAAGACTCTGGAGCAGCCATAACACTTGGAGCCTTCCAGGTATCAGATAGCCTTCCCTTACCCTGGGAATGGGGATTGTGGTCTCCGCTGGAGGCACCTCCGCTGAGGAGGAAGAGAGGGCCAGAAGGGGGAGGAGGCTGGGTGTCCCTGTTCAGCCTCCAGGGGAGGGACCTTTGGGAGGACAGGCGCTGACACAAGGGGTGCAGGGAAAACAGGGAGTCCAAGGCAGAAGGGGCCGCAGAAGACACCACTATCCTGCTGCTAGGGTTTACAGGCGATGATGCAGCTACCTCAATGTGTCTGAAGTGCGATGCCGAAGGAGGCTCTGCCTCTCAAGGGAGACAGTGACTTCTATGATGATCGGCCGTGAGATCAGCTCCAACAGTGTGGGTGGACACCTCATGCCAGTGGTGCTGAAGGTCACAGTGGCCCTCAACTTCTATGCTTCCGGCTCTTTCCGGGGATCTGTGGGTGATCTTTGTGGAGTCTCCCAATCAGCTGTCCACAGTTGTGTCGAGCTGGTGACAGACACTCTGTTCAGGCATGCATTGACTTTCATTCACTACCGCATGGACGAGGCCAGCCAGGCAGAGCGAGCCAGAGGCTTTCCCGCGATTGCTGGATTCCCCCCCATCCAGGGTGCAATCGACTGCACCACATGTGGCCATCAAGGCGCCAGCGGGTGAGCCCGGTGCCTTCGCCAACAGGAAGGGATTCCACTCCATGAACGTGCAGATAGTGTGTAATCACAGGATGCTGATTCTGCAAGTCTGTGCAAGGGACCCAGGCAGCTCCCATGACTTTTACATCCTCAGACACTCCCAGATGCTGAGGCTCTTCAGTGCTCCAGCCTGGCTGGACGGATGGCTGCTGAGCGACAAGGGCTATCCCCTCAAAACGTGCCTCATGACGTCTCTCCGTCATCCAAGAACAGAGACCGAGCAACAGTACAATAGGAGCCCTGCCTCCACAAGGGCAGTGGTAGAGAGAACCATCGGTCTTCTCAAGGTGCACTTCCAATGCCTGGACCGTTCCGGGGGCACACTGCAATACCCCCCAGATCTTGTGTCACTGATAGTGGTTGCATGCTGCGCTCTCCACAATCTGGCGCTGGAAAGGGGGGATGCCGTGGAGGAAGAAGACCTTGACACAGCTGCTCAGGCAACAGATGATGAGTCCAGTAGTGAGTCCGAGGACAAGCACGCTCAGGAGAACGCTGAGGGGATAGACCCTGACCTGGGCAACCTCCAGGGAGGCAGGGACACGCAGGTACACCAGAGGCTTGTTGAACACAATCACATCTAATGGTGTGGTACCTGGCATACATAAAACAAATTAAATGGAAAGGTGTTCTCCATCACACCTACTAATAACTAACTTAAAAGTCGGGAAAAGTCAGTGATAAGCCCGTGTTGTGCTTAAGGTGCTTTAAGTTTGCGTTTACGGGTGCTTTGTCTAGGTGCTCCCCCCTCGCTGGCACCGGCATTGGAGCCAGCCGGCTCACTCTGCTGTCCTGTCGGCCTTGATGACCTTGGCAGGTGTCCTCTGGCCCGTGGAGCCTGTGCTGGCCCTGCCTGGGAGGGAGCAGCCAGTGACACAGCTGGCATCTCCCCAGTCACTGCAGCCTCATCGGATGCCACGGTCACTGGCAGACGGGTGAAGGAGCTGCTGCCCTCATCCGGAGCACCCTGAGAGGAGCCCGCAGGGACAACCATCGTCGGGTCACTTTGGACTTCCCTGCTCACCAGTGATGGACGGGCACCTAGCTGGGATACTGGCTGCCCAATCCATCTCCCACACTGACAGTGACCACCTGAGGTCATCGCCAGTGTGAGGGCTTGCAGGTCTGAGTGCATCCCCAGGAACCCCTCATTCAGCTGTTTCAGTTGCCACTCTCTCCATGGAAGAGGCAGTGCGCTCGGCCATGAGGGTCATTGCATTGCTCATGCTCCGCATGGACTCCTCCACAATGGAGAACATGGCACGCATTCCCTCATGTATCTCCGCCAGATCCTCCCGTACACCCTGATGGACATCCAGCAGCTGCTGCCTCAGGGGTGACTCCAGGGGCTCATCATCAGCCACCAACTGAGCATGTTCCTGGTCTTCAGCAGTCCTCCGACTGCTGGTGCCCTGGGCACTCTCTGCTTCCGCTGCACCTCAAGCAAGTGTGAAGTATCCTCACTGCTGTGCACCGAGATACTATCTGCCGATCTGATGCCCACCAAGGTGCTGGTATCTGCCATCGTGCCTCCCTAGCTGAGAGGGTGTGATGCTGGTGGGCAGTTATATCGTCTGTGTCTTCTGGGTTGAGTGGCTCCTCACCCCGATGGGCTTCTGGTGAGCCTGAAAGGGAGAACAAGGATATGTCATTAGTTGAAGTCGTTACACTGTTACTGTGCATGCCTGGCACCCGGGTTAGGGTGACCTCGTCTTTCCACTATCAATGGGGATTCCATGTTTGAGGCTCACATCAATATAGAGACAACAGTGGAATGGTTGCTATATCAGACATTCTGACCTCAGGGCACTGCACTCTTACCCCCCTGTGGCATCCCAACCTCACTGCGGCCGGTTGACCTAGGCACATGGCACCTCTCCAGCTCCAATGCCTTCAGCTCGTATCTGGGTAAGATTAGAAGGTAGGGCGGTGCTCCGCCAGTCCGCAACCTTTCAACATTGTTGTGGGATGTCTTCTCCTGAAAGGAGAGAGGAGCACTGATTAGTCCACTCTCTACCTGAAGCACCACTGCAGCCTGGCCAACCCCACCTGAGGAACACCTCACAGGGCTCAGCCGATTCGTGACACTTATTCCAAGCAGCCAGGGCTCAATCCCTTGGCTAGATGCTGCCTCATTGGCATTTGCCAGTCACTCACACTCTAAGAACTCTGAAGTCCAGGGGAGGGGGGAGGTGGCCGCTCCTAACTGCTGTGCTAAGTGACCCATGCCAACACGATACTCACCCTTCCCAACCGCAGGAAGCCACTGAAGCGCTTATGGTACTGCAACCATTTGCGTCTCACCACATCATGGGAGTTGACCCTGGATGACACCTCTTCCCAGGCATTTTTGGTGAGGTGGGGGGGCCTCCTCCTCCTCCCGTCCCTGGCGACAAGTATATCCCGGTGTACTGCCATCTCCTCCAGGAGGGCAGTGAGACACTCGTCGGAAAACCGCGGGGCTGACTGCCCCACCAACCTGCCCTCCCGCCTGCCATGTTCAGCACTGACGTTCTCCATGACTACGGCCCTCCGAGTCAATGGCAGCCTTTGTATGGATGCCACAGCCACTTTTGAATCAGCCACCAGGTCGCCACTGGACCCGGCAGACATTGAGCTCCTGCACCCACCGGCCCTTCTCGCTGATGCCGGAGTCATGTATTACGCTGGGCAGGCCTTAATTGGCCCGCCCGTGTAAAATGGCAGTGTGGAGCCGATAGCAGGCAGCGGTCGGGCTCCCACCCACTCCCACCTGACCGATGTAAAATCCTGGCCCAGGTCTAGTACAGCCTGCTCTCTGGCTGGCTCTAGAACATGCTGTTCTAAGAAATTATCCTGAAAACATTCTGTGAACTCCTCATCTATGCTAACTTTGCCCATCTGATTTTCCAGTCTATATGTAGATTAAAATCCCCCATGATTATCGCTGTAGTTTCTGACAGGCTCCCATTATTTCTTCCTTTATACTCTGTCCTACCATATAGCTACAATTAGGGGGCCTCATCTCAACCCAAACTTCTTCTACATCCTGGTTTCCTGAACTTAGGCTCATATCCTAATACCATCATTAAATAACAGAGCCACCCCTCCACCTTTTCCCAGCTTCCTGTCTTTCCTAAATGTCACGTACCCTTCAATATTCAGGTCCCAAGCTATGTCATCCTGCAGCCATGTCTCTGTAATAGCTATTAGATCGCACTCATTATTTCTAGTCGTGCTATCAGTTCATCTGTTGTTTTAAATGCTACATCTATTCAGATACAGAGCCTATAATTTTGTCCTTATATTATTTTTGTAATATCTAGCCTTATCTGCTGAGAAGCAGCTGAAGATGGTTGGGCCGAGGATACCACCCTGAAGAACTCAGTTAATGGGTGGAATTTAATCCTGGCAACAGGAGTCTTGCCCACCGGCTGAAGTGCTGGCGATGGCCCAGGTCGATTCCTTTGGGGAAGGCCCATTGTATCAAGTGTCATTTGGGCATTTAAATGGCCAGTGGCAGACCTTCCCCAGGATCAAGCACTCCGGCAATAGAAATCCCACCTCCCAGGCTGCAGCTCCCTGTTGTCAACAGTGTCACGGGGTAGTGGTGGTAGCTGCCAGCTTTAAACTCACAAGAGGCCCAGGATCAGCATGGGGCCCAGGCCCCAGTGTGACGGCAGTATGGGGATCATGGGGATGCTGGCTGGGAGGGGGAAAACAGGAGAAATCAGGTTCGGTGGCTCTCAGCGGGCCCACCCTTCTTCCTGATGCTGATTCCTTCCATCAGGCACTTACATGAGTGCCTTACAGTGAGGGACACTCCCTACGTCCAGGCAAGAAAATCCAATTTTTTGGCCTTACCACATGGCAACTCATTGAATACCAGCACCTAGGTAGTAGGCATTATTTGCCCATTTAAGAGACTCATCTGGTGGTGGACCAGAAAAGCTGTACACGAGGCTTCATGCCCTGGACTTAATCGGGGCAGCAGCAGGAAGGTGGTGGGGTCCCCGGCACCCTCTCACCCAATTAAATGCCCCCTAGCCTCCAAACTCACCTCAGTGGAGGGCATTAAATTGTGCCCAATGTTTCAAATCAGTGCTTTTTTTCCAACAAAAGATCATTGACCTAAAACATTAACTCTGTTTCTCTCTCCATAGATGTTGACTTCTTTGCTCAGAATTTCTAGCAGTGTCCATTTTTAATCTCATTTTTCCAGCATCCACAATAATTTGCTTTTTATTAGTGCTCTGTTCCAGATGAGCAACTTAGTCTAATCCCACTCTGCTGCTTACTCCCCCAAAGCTTTCAATTTTCCTATTTTTCAAGTGACGAGCTAATTCCCTTTTTTAAAGAATCTATGGACCCTCATCAACAATAGTCTTTAGTAGAGAATTCCTCTTTCTAACCGCCCCATGCGTAAAGAAACTGTTTTCCAACATCTCCCAATAATGCATTACATTAGTGGCCCCTATATGCTGCTTATTTAACTGTAAGTTAGATCCATGGAACCATCTCAAATTCTGTAGCTCCCGCTTTGTGAGTGAATGATTATACCAAAAACATTTTCCTCAGGTTGCAGGTCAATATAAGAACGGTCAAATGATACTATTTCTGATAAATTCTCAAATACTATATTGGACTCTTTCCTATTTTGGAATTGAGTTGTTGAACTGCCAAATATATTGCATTAGTTGCCCAGAATTCCAACAAGATTGGTACATCAGAATCTCATTAATCCGCTCTATGAACATGAGTTGTAAATCTGTCGCTCACGGGTTTGAACGTCTGACCCCTGATCCACCGACATGGTTTTGCTTAAAGCAGTGTTTTACAATGAGCTTTTCTATAAGGTCCACTCTCAAATCACACCAAACAATTGATGAGGATTTTTTGAATTACGGGGACTTGAATTTTTTTCAGTTATTCAACAATTAACACAATGTTGAATGTTTTAATATAATTTGTTTATATGAATACACTATACACATTGCTGTGCAGAATTATTGTTGAGTTGAGGAGACTGAATGCTCAAGTGTAGATTGAGATAAATGGTTACTGAGTGGGACTGCTCCAGCCCCAGCCATCTTTAAATGGTACACACTACAGAGATGGATAAAAGCAAATGTCAAGGTTGGTAGAAATGTAAGCGCAGTTTAAAAAAAACATAATTTACATTTAGTGTATAATCATTTTTCACAGCTACTTGAGCTGAAAAAATAGGAATGATAGCTCAGGTCTATCGCCTCCCTTTTATCAATCCAATATTTTACCTGTGCAGATATATTAGGGTATCGGTGGTTTCTAGCGAAGCTTTAATGCTAGTCCAATACCTGCATTTTTCTATTAGTAAAGCTGAGATGACAATTTGATCTTAAAGATCATTTAAACAACTAATAATTTTAATGACACCACACAACATCTACAATGCCATCAGTTGAAAGAAGCAGATTTTTGAACTGTTCAATCCTCGTTCCCCAACTGTATAATTATGCTATTTCCTGGTATGCAAGATTTAGAATTTAGATGGTGACCAAAAGCTGTCTTTAAATCTCTTCAAAAATTATTCTACAAGAAAGAATTTTGAAAAAGCGTCTACTCCCCTTTGGCTTATGCTTGAAAAGACAGGATAGGTATTTTCTCCAAACTTAGAATTAGATTTGCAGTAGCTCTCCAGAAAAAACAATACCAATTCATTTGGATAATAAAGTTTAACTGTCCAAATTCCTGCAGTATACTCTGCCTGTGGCACAATATTCTGTTCACTACTCAGTGACATTCTCTGGGGTCACAAAAGGAATGTATCATTTGGTGTATTTGTAACAGGAAAAACTCTTCATCTCATCTTCGAACAGATATATCTTGCTGCATCCTGGGACTCAGTTTGCACAGCTATAATTCCACTGCAAGATTCTTATGACCTTACCAGATATCTATACATCTATCTAGATGGCTTCTGATTAATAATTACTAGGAGCTCTAACCACTGTTACAAAAAAATAACTACACAGGATAACAAGAAGCCTTGTCAGAACCCACATAGGTGCACCTGGAGCTGAATGGCACCTTGAGTGTTATTTCATTCCATCCTCAGAGATTCTATCTGAGCCAGTGGCTCAGAGAATATTTGTTGCACTAAATCATTAAAGAGGGCAAAGGGCAAGATTTTGGTGCCAGGATGAACAAAATTTATTAACATCTGTTTCAAGAACCAATATTTCACTTTCTCTGCAGACTCTGCAGAAGTTATGTCACATGAACAATGCGCTGATTTGAGCTTTTATTAATGAAATGAGTCGAGCTGACATGTGCTCCATACATTAATGGACTTGAAGCCAAATTACATTACTTCAAGCTCTCTAAAGACTGAAGTTAGGCCTCTAGTGGTTTCAGCCTTCTTCGCACAGTTAATCTCAGATCACTGTTTAAAAACATCTTGCAAAATACTAGTTTTACAAGCAAATTAAGCCAAGTTCTTCAAAATTATCTAATGGGTATATTGAGTGAGATCATGTCACCTGAACCACCACATTTTTGTTACTCATTTAAAACACCCATTACATGGAAACATAGAAAAATAGGAGTAGCTCATTTGGCCCCTCGAGCCTGCTCCACCATTCAATATGATCATGGCTGATCGTCTTTCTCAACGCCATATTCCTGCTCTCTTCCCATACACCTTGATGCCTTTAGAGTCTAGAAATCTATCTATTTTCTTCTTAAATATATTCAGTGACTTGGCCTCCACAGCCTCTGTGGTAAAGAATTCCACAGGTTCACCAACCTCAGAGTGAAGAAGTTTCTCCTCATCTCTGCTCAAAATATGCATCCATTTTTCTAGATTATTTTTGCGTTCACTTTTCACTGAGTTGAGCCAAGTGCCTTGAGCCTCTCTAACTATACTGTTTAGGGATGATAGGTACATGCAATTTTCCCACAAGTTGTTCTGAGGGAAGCAAGACCTCGTTTGTCCAAAACTCTGTTGTTTCACAAGCTGTTCAATATATTTATAGGAACATGGGACTTAAGAGCAAGCCATTCGGCCCTTCGAGTCTGCTCCACCATCCGATAACATCATGGCTGACCTGGCCGAGGTCTCAACTCCACATTCTTGTCCGCCCCCAAAACCTTTGACTTCTTTGTCCATCAAAAATCTATCTAACTCAGCCTCCTCTGCTTTCCAGGGAAGAGAATTCCACAAACTAATGACACTCAGAAAAAATTTCTCCTCAAACTCCATATTAAAAGGGAGACCTCTTATTCTTAAACGGTGTCCCTTAGTTCTAGTCTTGCCCCACAAAAGGAAACATCCCCCTGGTATCCACTCCATCAAGTCCCCTCAGGATCTTATATGTTTCAATAAGATAACCTCTCATCCTTCTTAACTCCAATAGGTATAGCCCAAGCTGTTCAACCTTCCTTCATACGACAAGATTTCATCCCAGGAATGAGTCGAGTGAACCTGCTCTGAACTACTTCTAATGCAATTATATCCTTTTTCAAATAAGGAGACCAAAACTGTTTACAGTATTCCAGATGTGGTCTCACCAATGTCCTGTACAGCTGCAATAAAACTTCTCTTTTATATTCCATTCCCTTTGCAACAAACGCCAACATTCCATTTGCCTTCCCAATCACTTGCTGAACATGATTACTTACTTTCTGTGATTCATGTACCGGGACACCCATACGCCTCTGTACCACCTGATTTATTTATATTTACCTAATCAAATGCAGTTTATCAACATCAGTGATAAAGATTAGAATTATATTTACTAGCACACAAAGATTTTTGTTCAAATGCTGCAAACTGTAAAGTTACCATCCTATTTCTGAACATCTTGCTTTCCTTAATTCCTGTCTAAATACTGGTCACTGAGAGATGCTCTAATCCCAATAATTAGCATGTGTTTACTTTCACATTTTAGAGTGAAATGCCTTTGAAGATTTAAGCCATAGAGTGCTTCTACATTTCTGGTGGTTTAAAATTAGAACCTTCAGTCAGTAATCCACAATCTCCATCTCTGCTCTGCCATTATGGAAGACTCAAGTCAAAGGCTTTAGGTACTTATATTTGTCTCATGCAAGTGAAAACAAACTAAGCCACTCAGTGTTCAGTTGAAGTAACGACAACCAAATTATTTACTTTAAACCTAGGCTACCCATCTAAAGAGCTGCTCTTTATAAATTAGCCACACTATTCTGCTTCAGAAGAAAATTTTAAAAATATTTTTCAGATACAGGTGCATGAAAGCAGCACACTACCGAGTCAGCAAATAGCTCTTCACGAAATAACTCACAAAGAGCAAATTAAAAAGAGCCTTACGGCAATGACATCCCTGAAATTCTTCACACAGCCCATAAATTTCACAGAATGCTCAGGTGACAGCTGACAGGCTCCCGTGCTTGATGGATATTACTCAAAGTACTGCTGCACAAGTAATTTAATTACAACATACCTTTACTCAAGACTTTGAAACCAAAGGGATCTAACTTCCTTTGAGACTTCTGTCATCTCCTATGAGGCTCTTATAAGAATTGTCATCTTTCAATCAGATGCGTTGTTAGGCAGCTGACTCTGTGCACATGCCTCGTTCCTTATAAGTCCCAATCACAAAGACAAAAACTATTACATACTTCTCATCAAGTTCAAGAATCCAGTCACCTTGATAGAAAATGTCCATATGTGGAAATAGACAGGGTTAGGCGTGTCTGTACCACCAGGATTGGTAAGTAGTCATGAGAACTTACACCAACAAAGGTGACTGAGTAAGCAACTGGTGAGAGAAGACTGATGCCCATATAACTGCTTCCCTGAAAGAGTCAGCACCTTCAAGAAAGGAGAAGGGAGGGGGGAATCAAGGGAATACGTGACAATGAGCTGACAGCACTTAGTGCAATGATCTCAGTTTTTATTCTTTTGTTAGACTCTGAAACTGCAGGTATTTACTAAAAAAAATGAAGCCACAAGGTTCACGGTTTAATCAAAAGAATTTTACTACACAAAAATCAAAGAACATGAATACTAATAAATACACTATCTTAAATTGTCAGTTACATTAATGATAAGAGTATAATGAACTCAGTTATTTATAATCTAAACTGAACTCTTTAAATCATGAGTTCTGATGAAGAGTACTTTCGACTCAAAACATTAATCCTGTTTCTCTGCCCACAGATACTACCAGATTAGTTGAGTATTTCCGCACTTTCTGGTTTTATTTCATTTTTCAGTATTCGCAGTGTTTTGGTTTAATTTTGTTCTTTAAATTACATTTCCTTCTACACCCATTAAACTTACAATCCCAATTAACTCAAGTTAGATACATATCAAAAATCGGGAGATTAATCACATGTTCTGAGTACTACTTCAAAGATTCATATAAGGGTTGAGATTTCTTGGGCCTTCTGCTTACTCCCAGCAAGGTTTTCCTTTCAAATCTCCTCCACCTGTCCTACGGTTGCAAACTCCTGTTCACCACAGGTATCACTTGCATCGGATCAGAACTTTCCCGGTTCTAATATTCTTTAACTATTGGGGTTTTGCATCTGAAACTCACTGGGCTGAATTCTCCAGTTGACGAGTGGAGGTGGGGCCTGCTCGCTGATGCGTAAGATGACGCATAGTGACGTCAGGCGGGTGTCCCGATGTCACCGTGCGTCATTTAGATTTCCAAGTCAGCTGCACGCTCACTGAACTGTCAAAGGCCTATTAAGGCCTGTTAAAAACTAATTTAAGCAATTAAATGAGCTGTCATCCAACCTTAAGGTTGGCAGGCAGGCGAAGAGCCCAGGTGGCCTTCGCATTTTTCAAGGAACCTCATCCATGGGCAGGATGAGGTTTCATGAAGTGTTTAAAAGTTCAATAAAAACTTATAAAATAATTCTTCGACATGTCCCAGCTCATGTGACAGTGTCACATGAGGGGGCATGTTTTAAAAGTTTTTAATTATTATATTTCAGTTTTTAAATATCAAACTGATCTCCCTGAGGCACCTCTGTGCCCTTTCGCGCATGTGCAAAAGAGCGCCTGCCCTGACTCAGGGAATCCCCCCACCCGCACAGGGAGTGCTCAGCGCTTTGCGGCAAGTGCCAAGCTAGACGGGCCATAACTGGCCCGCCCACATAAAATGGCAGCACTGCCCTGATCGGGGCGCCAATCGGGTTCATGCCCGACCCCACACAACCCCCCCCCAACAGGGGGAAAATTTTTCCCTCTCTCTTTGCTCAGCTATTCCAGAAGTCCAACTCATTGTTACGAGTCCTTCAGTTAACAAGAGTTCAAACTGCTATGGAGCCAAAACAAAGCTTAATGCTTCCTATTCAACTGTGGAGTACATTCATTGACGAGGATTACATTTTCTCGAAAAATAACTAACTGGACACTCCATATCAGCATCATCATCTTTTAACAATACATCTCCTACACCCACATCACAAGCATCAATTGCTATCTTGAAAGCTTTGGAAAATTTGAAGCAGCCAACACAGCCTTTAATCTCACGAAGCCAGTCTGACAAGGCTCCATCGAGTCATATTTGACTTTCTTCATCAATAAGTTTATTAATGAAGCGGTTACTATGCCAAAATTCAGAACAAACTTCCTTAAAATTCTCAGGAACCACAGTATTTCTCATTTAGTTTTAGGAATGGCCAAGTCCATAATCGCTTATACTTTAGCTTCTCTGGGCAGCACTTGACCTTGCCCCACGACATATCCAAAATAAATGACATTGGCCTCAGTAAATTCACCTTTCATCAAATTAATCACTAAGCCAGATTTTTGCTTGAATAATTTACTGAAGTGTTTTCCATGGTCTTTCCAAGGGTTTAATAGCAACACGGTTCAATAGTCCATTGATAATTTGGTTTGTCAGCCTTTGAAAAGTAGCTGGTGCACTCTTCATTTTCAATGGCATCACTTTACAATGATCAATGCAAAATCTTTGAGTTCCACCAGGTTTTGCTACCAATACAACTGGTGAACTCCACTGCTTTGACTCAGTTCAATTATATCATTATCCAACATCAAGGTGATTTCTTCTCTGGCTTGAGCCAATTTCTCAGGGTCCAGTGTGGAAAGGTTTCGCTTAATGTGTGGAGTACTTCCTACATCAACATCATGCATTACTAAAGAAGTTCAGTCTATCTCTAAACATTGGCTCATATTCTTTTAGCAATTTGACTATGTCACCCCGAGATTCTGTTGGAAGATGGTGTAACATTTTATCCAATTTTTTTTAGCACCTCTGTATTGACCAATCATCACTGGGGATTCAACTTGAAAACTTTCAAGTTCAGTCTCATCATTTGAAACCTCAGGTATGGTCATACCACTTTCTTCCTTCATTACAACCTGAAGTAGTCATTGGTTGGTTATCCTCTCTGTCATAATATCATTTCAGCATATTTATGTGACACGCTTGTTGAGTTCTCCTACTATTTGTTGTACTAAAAATATAGTTTACCTCATTAAGTTTCTTTTTAACCTAATCAGGTCCACTAAATCTAGTCTTCAGTGATTCACCCTGCATAGGTAACAGAGCCAATAGTTTTTCCCCAGGTTGAAAAGTGTGCCCTTCAACTGACTTATCAACCATTGGAGAGTCTTCCCCGATTCTGCTACAGCTCCTTGATGCCACACTTGGTCAAATGCTGCCTTGATACTCAAGGGCAGTTACTCTCACCTCACCTCGGGTGTTCAGCTCTTTTATCCATGTTTGAACCAAGGCTGTAATGAGGTCAGGAGCTGAGTGGCCCTGGCAGAACCCACTGGACGTCAGTGAGCAGGTTATTGCTAAGCAAGAGCCGCTTGATAACAATGTTGATGAGTCCTTCCATTACTTTACTGATGATCAAGAGTAGACTGATGGGGCAGTCATTGGCCAGGTTGGATTTGTCCTGCTTTTTGGTACAGGGCATACCTGGGCAATTTTCCACATAGCCGGGTAGATTTATTCTTAAACGGCACACAATTTCCTGAAATAAACGTGAGATAAAACCTGATCCTAGTTCAGATTGAATCTCTTTAGGTAATTCATACCAGCTGGAATCTGAATTAACCATTCTTTGCAGTAATCTTTAAGGGGATGGCTTCTGGGAACGTCCATGAATAGTTAAAAGATACTGATATCCATTACAGTTTTAGAAAAGGGTCCCACACAATCCACTAGAACCCTACAGATGGTTCATCGAAAGTGGGTATAGGGATCAATGGAGCTGGTTTAATTAACAGCTGGGGTTTTAATTGATAGCAGGGTAACTGGTGAGAGTGGGGTGGGCTGGTGAGTGCAGGGGGTTTGGTGAGAACAGGAGGCTGGTGTGAGCTGGTGGGGGGCAGGGAGGCTGCTGAGAGCGGGACCAGGGCTGCTGAGAGCAAGAAGGGGACTGATGAGAGTGGGAAGGGCAGTGAGAGGAAGGGCACTGGGAGCGTTGTGGGGGGGGCAGTGTCCTTAACAAGAATCCACTCAATGAAAGAATTAAGTTGAATTCAAACCTGTCATCTTTCAGTTCAGCTGCTCTCCAGGGGGCTCCTACACCACCTTGTGGTCGATGGCGGGAATGCAGTACAGCTGCACAAATCACAAGATCCGCAGGCAGCTGCAAGAGTCTCTGAGATTGCTGGTCAATCAAAGCTGTAGAAATACAGGACAAATGGCATCCTGGGAAGACTAAAAATGGGACATGGGGCAATCAGCAGAATTACGGGATGATCTGATAAAAAAAATGCAACGGTTGGTCACCTTGTGCTCCTGGTACTCTGGTAATTGCAAATCAGCTCACTGGCTACTGTCCTGAACAACCAAAAATGCACAAACAAAACCAAAATACTGTAGATGCTCAAAATCTGAAATAAAAAAATCTTTGCAGCCTCCATTATGAAACCAGAATCATTTGATTTATTAAATTAATCAACAATATTCAACAATGGAAAGGGTTTAAACTAGCTTGTCAGGGGGACGGGAGCCTGCCAGGTAACTCAAATTGAAAGGAGGAAAGCTGATAACAGGAAGTAGAAAAGTAGCAAGTGAAATTAGAAAGCAGGTGAAACAAATGCGAGCATCAACTAGGCTTAGAACACGGAATAAGTCAAAAAGACCAAGATAAGGGCACTCTACCTAAATGCATGCAGCATTTTCAACAAGGTAGATGGTTTAAAAGCACAAAAAGGGGATCTTATCGAATGGCAAAGCGGGCTCGAGAAGACGAATGGCTTACATATGACTGAAGAGGAGTCATACGGACTCGAAACATTAACTCTGTTTCTCTCTCCACAAATGCTGCCAGACCTGTTTGAGTTTTTCCAGCATTTTATGTTTTTATTATAGTGCTCATTTGAAGTCAGCCAATTAATCATTTTAAACTGCGATGAAATATTTGTACAATCACTCTGCATGGATCAAAAATATTTTAAACACAATTCAAACATCAGCAGATCCTTGAATGTCAGACCATTATGGCTACAATTGAATTTGACAATCGCACAGCAGGACATTCTGTTGAAAAGTTCAATTTTATGATATCTTAGTGACCCCTTTTGGAGAGTACTGGAACAAGCTGTCAGTGTGGATCAGAGTTTTGAATTGTACAATTTACTTTCTATTCATAATTTTATGCAAGTAAAATGTGATGCAAGCATCTTCGGCAATTCCAGTATTTATTTCCCATTCCTAATTGCTCATGAGAAGGTGAAGGCCAAGCTGCCCTCTTGAACTGTTGCAGTCCATGTAGTATAGCTATACCCACAATGCTGTTTGGAAAGGAAATAATGAATGTAAGAGATGTAAGTATTATTCAACTGAGCCTGACACTTCTTCAGCCAGAGCTCAAAATATCACAGTAACCCTACACTATCACATGCCTCCGGGTGGCCACCTCAAGAGTGACACTGGCAATGAATGGAGAATTCACTGACAATGTTCTGCAGTCAAAACAGGAGAAAATGTTTTAAAATTAGAGAGAAATAAAGAGTTACATAACTTATTCAGGTTAATGGGAATTTCTTCCACAAATATAACTTATTGGACTCACTATGTTCTGCTCACGATCTTCTGGGGTCAAGATGTACTAAATCTACTATGGAAAAAGCTGTGACAAAGAATGCTTGAAGAGCACTATCAAATTGATGGTTTCATAAATTTGGAAAATGTCCCATGGTGCTTCATTAAGACTTAATCAAAACAAATGGACAGAGGAAAAGATGATATTGGGAGCAACCAAAAGTTTGGTCAGATGGAATTTAAAAGAAAAGGGAAGTGGAGACAGGGTAGTTTAAGGAGATAAAGAGCAAGGCCTAGAAAGCTGAAAGTCACCAACGCTGAGATAGAGGAAGCAGGAGTGTGGTACACGAGGCTAGAGATGGAGAAATAGTTAGTTTGGGGGGTGTGAGGACTGTAATCTGAAGATAGAGAGTGTGAGACCATTAAGGGATTTAAATATGACAATGAAAATGTTGAATTTAAGAGTGCTTAGGTTTGGAAGGAGGTCAGTGAAGACAGGGATGATGGGTGAGGGGGACAGGATACAGGCAGTGAAGATTTAAATGCGCTGAAGTTTAAAGTATGGAAAATGGGAGGCCAGCCAGGAGAGGTTGGAGTGGTTGGGACTGGAAGTAACAAAGAGATAGATGAAGATTTCAATCACAAATGCACTGAGAGTATGGCAAAGATGGCCGATGTTACAGAGGTGGAATTAAGCGGTTTGTGTGCTGAAAAGGATGTGGCCCTAGAAGCACAGCTTAGAATCAATGAAGACAGCTAGATGACTTAACTTGAGGAGTGGCTGGAGAGGGGAATAAAATCAGTGGTACATGTACGGAGTTGTAGCAGGGCAATGGCGATGACTAGACTTTCCAATGTTCAACTGGGGGGGAAATGGCTCATTCAGAACCTTATATTGAACAAACAGTCTGACAGCACAGAGGGCAGTGAAGAATAAAACTAAGTGGTTGAGAGGTGAAGCTGGTAGCCAGTAGCATACAATTGTAAGTTGACCCCAAGTCTGAAAATGTTGCCAGGAGCCAGCATAGGAACAGTAATAGGCCAATTAGTCCCTCGAACCTGTTTTGCCATTCAATGAGATCACAGCTGATCTGTGACCTAACTCCATACGTACCTGCCTTATTTCTTAGCACATAAATGAGGAAAAGGAGAACAAGGATAGATACATGGGGAACACCACAATTGATGCTGTGGTGGTGGAAGATGAAATCACTGCTCAAGATGTTCTGGCTGCAATTAGATAGGTGGAGTAATTCCATTAAGCTGGACAATGTAGGCGAGGTGTTGGAAGGGGCTGGTGTAATCAACATGTCAAGGACTACAGATAGGTCAAGAAGGATGAGGAGGAACAGTGTGCCATGGTCACAGTCACAGAGAAATTCCTTTGTGACTTTGGTTTATTTCAGTGTTGCTGGGGGGGACCAGGAGCCAGAGTTACAAGTTATGTAAGGACAGAACTAAGTTGTATGTTAGGCATTTTTCTTCTTCCAGAGAATTGGAAACCTGTGGAATAAGTTGTTGATTTTGCTATATTCCTCCAAATGTAAATGGGGGTGGAGATCACCTTCAAAAAGGCATTTGATAAGGCGCTACATGAAAGATTAATAGGCAAGATAAAGGCTCATGGAGTTGGTGGTGTGATATTTTATCATGGATAACGGATTGGTTAACAGACAGAAAGCGGAGAGTGGGCATAAATGGGGCTTTTTCAAGTTGACAGTGAATAGTGGGATGCTGCAAGAATCAGTGCTGGGGCCTCAGCTATTTGCAATCTATGTTATTGACTTGGATGAAGGGATAGAGTTTGCTGATGATACCAAGCTAGATGGAAAGGTAAGCTGTGGAGAGGACACCGAGAGGCTGCAAAGAGATATAGACAAGTTAAATGGGTGGGCAACAGATGGTATATAATGTAGGGAAGTACAAAGTTATTCACATTGACTGTAAGAATAGAAAAGTAAAATATTTTTAAAAAGATGTTAAAATTGTGAATGTTGATTTTCAAAGAGACATGGGTAAGCCTGTACAAGGAACACACAGTTAGCATGCATTTGAAATTCAGGTGTGCATCTACTGGTTCTCCTTTACCTACCCAACTAGTTACATCCTCAAAGGGCTCTAAAAAATTGTCAAACAGGATTTCCCTTTAGTAAAGCCGTGCTGATTTGATCTAATCATTCTGTGCTTTTCTAAGTGCAATGGTAAGACATCCTTAATAATAGATTCCAGCACTTTCTCAACAACTGATGTTAAGCTACCTGGCCTAATGTTCACTATTTTATCCCTCCCTTCTTTCTTGAAAAGAGCTGTAACATTTGACAACTTCCGATCTAATGGGACCATTCCTGAATCTAAAGAATTTTGGAAAATCATAGACACCACATCCACTATCTCTGCAGCCATCTCTTTTAGAACCCTAGGGTGTAAGCTATCAGGCCCTGGGGATTTGTCGGATTTTAGTCCCTTGAGTTTCACCAATAGTTATTCTCTGATGATACTGGTTTCCTTCATTTTCTCATTCTTTTTAGCCCCTAGATTACCATCTATTTCTGGTATGAAATTTATCTGATATGAAACTCATGTCTTCTACTGTGAAGACAGACACAAAATATTTGTTCAATGCCTCAGTCATTTCCTGATTCCTCATAATAATTCCTCCTGTCTCTGCTTTTAAGGGATCAATGTTTACTTTAGTGAGTCTCTTCGTCTTTACATATAAAAGATCTTACAATTTGTTTTTATATTTCTGGCTAGTTTACTCGCATATTCTATTCTTTCCCTTTTTATCAACTTTTTGGTGGTCTTCTGTTGGTTTCTAAAACACTCCTAATCTTCAGACTTACTATTGTTATTTACAACATTGTAAGTCTCTTCTTTTAATCTAATACTATCCTTAACTTGCTGAGTAAGTCACGCATTGTTCTTTCTTGCTGAGTTTTTGTTTTTTCAATTGAATCAGTTTTATTGAACATTTTGAATTGTTGCTTTCAATGTTTCCCATTGTTCATTTATATCCATACCTTTTAGTCTATTTACCCAATTAACCTTAGCCAGTTCTCCCCTCATAACTATGTAATTGGCTTTGTTTAAGTTTAAGATTCTTGTATGCTATTGGAGAATGTCACATTCAAACTTAACATGGAATTCAATGGTATTATGATCACTATTTCCCAGTGGATCTTTTACTACAACATTACTAATTAACCCTGCTTTATGACACATACTAAATCTAAGGTAGCTTTAACCCTATTCAGTTCTACAATGTCTTGATCCAAGAAACTGTCATGAAAACACTCTACAAACTCATCTACTAGACCACCCTTGCCAACTTGACTGTCCCAGTCTATATGAAGATTAAGGTCCCCCCACAATTATTACATTTCCTTTGTTACAAGCTCAAATAATTTCTTGTTTAATGCTCTGTCCAGTTGTATAACTACTGTAAGGGGGCCTAACTACTTCCACTAGTAATTCTGGAAGTAGTTTATAGGGCCCCTGCAGGGCGAGCGTCCCGACGTCATCACGCGATATTTTGGTCGTATTCGAGAGTCTGCAACATGCCCGTTCACAATTAACAGGCCTATCAAGACCATTAATCAATTAAATAACGAGTATTTTTCAAATATGGTTGGCGGGCTGGCGAATTAGCCAGGTGGCCTTGGGGTTTTTTAGGAAACCTCATCCATGGATGGGATGAAGTTTCCAACCTTAATTTTTGTTATTAAAAAATGTTTTGACATAATTTTTATTATTTTTCTGTTCATGTGAGTGAGTCCCATATGGGGACATTTTTTTTCCGATTTTCAACATCTTTCATTTTGATTTTGAAACTACTCAGCTCCCTGAGGCAGCTCCCTGCCTTCATGTAGCTTTCAGTGCACATTCCCCTGCGCATGCACAAACCTTTGCGCCCATCCTCCTCCCACCCCCACCCCAGAAGTGCTGAGCTTCTCAGCACACCTTTCACACTATCTGACCGGTAATTTGCCAACCAGCGTGAAATCGCAGTCGGGGACCGATCGTGGGTGGTGGGCCGTTTTCTGGCCACTCCCAGGCCCGCCCGCCGAACGACTTAAAAATCTTACCCTAATTTCCATTCAATCTATTTCATGATCTTCTGAGACCAGATCCTTTCCCACTAATGTCCTTATGTCATCTTTTACTATCAGGGCTACCCGTCCTTCTTTGTCATTCTGTCTGTCTTTCTGAAATATTGTGTACCCTGCAATACTTATTTATCATCCTTGATTGCCTTGTAACCATGGCCGGAAATTTACAGCCCCATCACAGCAGGGACAGGGCTGTAAAATGCTGTGAGCCACTCTAAACTCCATTGACTTCAGCGGGACTGTAAAATCCCACTGGCGTAAAATTCCACCGTCTCTGTAATGGTGATCACATCTAAATCATTTACCTCCATTTGTGCCACTAACTCGTCTATTTTGTTGCAGATGTTTCATGCATTCAGATAAAGAACCTTTAATTTCAATTTTTTACTTCTATTGTCTGCAACATCCTTGATTGCCGACGTAGAATTTTTGTTAAACTCTCTCTCCCTTCCTGTCCCACTCTACTCGTCTTTACCCATATTGCTATACTGTTCTGATGCCTTGACCTTTCCCTTTGGATTTCTAAATCACCCTTCAACTGAGCCCTCCACCACCACCCCACCATTAGTTTAAAGCCCTGTCCATAGCCCTGGTTATACGATTAGTCAGGACACTGATCCCAGCCCGGTTCAAGTGCAGCCCATCCCAATGGAATAGCTCACTCTTCCCTGAGTACTGATGCCCGTGCCCCATGAATCAAAACCCCTCTTCCCATACCAAGCTTTGAGCCATGCGTTTAATTCTCTACTCTGTTTGACCCTAAGCCAATTAGCACTTTACTCAGGTAACAAATCCAGTGCTGATTACATTTTATGTTTGCATTTTAATTTGGTACCTAACTCCTCAAATTCTCTTAGCAGAACATCAGTCCTGGTTCTATCTATGTCATTGATTCCCATATGGACCATGGCAATTGGATCCTTCCCCTCCCACTGCAAGTTCCTCTCCAGCTGCAAGGAGGTGTCCTTAACCCTGACACCAGGCAGGCAATACAACCTTCGGAGCTGCTGGGCGCGGCTGCAGTGAACAGTATCTATCCCCCTAACTATGCTGCCTCCTATCACTACCACATTTCTCTTCGCTCTCCCCACTTAAATGGCATCCTTCACCAGGGTGCCATGGTCAGTCTGCTCATCCATCTTGCAGCCCTTCTCGTCATCCACACAGGGAGCAAGCACCTCATACTTATTGGACAAAGTCGGGGCTGAGGCTCCTCCATCACTACATGCTGATTCCCCATACCTGTCTAACAGTCACATCCTCCTGTCAATGGCCACTGACCGACTCTAAGGTTCTGGCTAACCTAAAGGGTGTGACTGCCTCCTGGAACAAAGTTTCCAGAACTCTCCCCCTCTCTGATGCCCCGCAATGTCCACAACTCAGACTCCAGCAGGTATGGTTTATTTATTAAAACCTTCATGAAATCTCATCCCTCTGAGCCAAAGTTGCCTAAACTGCAGACACTTACTGCAGACAAGGTTGGACGCATCAGGCTGGGGGGACCTTAATTGACTCGCCCACATAAAATGGCAGCGCACAGCCGATCGCAGGCGGCAATTGGCTCGGCACCCACTCCCGACCAGCCCACCCGGCAAGCAGAAGATTCTGCTCTTGAATTCAGTAGTAATAAGACCACCAAGTCTTATAGGTTTCTTACAAAACTAAATTAAACCTCTTTTGAACTTTACCTCTCTACTAATAAAAAATCTATCATAGTGCCAATTCCAGCAGTGATCTTTGGGAAAAATAAATAAACACACTATTTCTTACTACTTCTGCTGTCTAGGTATACATTACAACCCCTCCTTTGAATTCAAACCACTATAGTTTCTTTAAAAATGCAAATGTTCCCTTTACACTTCACATTCTGAAACTTGCCCATGTTTACCTAATTTAACATTTCAAACCTAACTTCTCTTCCTACATCAAGACATCCAGACTAACTGCCTCTAATTCAATGAAGTTTCACCCGCACAAACACATCCGCTATTACTATATTTTACAATAAATTCCACTAACATTATAGAAATTATTATATCTTTCTGACAATGGAGTTAGATCACAGATCAGCTGCTATCGCACTGAAGTGCAGAATAGGCTCGGTGGGCTAAATGGCTCACTCCTGTTTCAATGTCCAATTTCACTATTATGTGAAGAGGGCAAACTGGATACAGTATTCTCACTCAGGCTTAACCAAGATCTTATACAATGTCAAAATGTTATGCTATGGTTTAGAGTGAACTGTATTGTGACCCTAGAACCCACTTTGCTTTAGCTATAGCTTCATGGCATTGGTCATGAGCCTTTAGAGATTGATCCATTAAAACAGCCAGATCTCTTCCTTTCACCACTGGCTGTAATTCTGATGTGAGGAAGCATTCTGAGATTCCAGTTTATTTATCTGGCATCGGAACAGATAATGTAATGTTGGCAATACTCAACAGACCAGGCAGCATCTGTGGAGGGCAAAACCGGGTTAAAGTTTCAGGCTGATGGCTTTTTGTCAGCACTAAAATAATAACTCTCTCTCTCTGTCCATGGATTCTGCTGAATATTTCCAAAATTTTCTTTTTATCTTGCAGATTTCTACCAACTGCAATATTTTGCTTTCATGTTAGTTATTATTTATCTGGTACACAGGGGTAGTAGGAGTAGCCGAATGACCCCCCAGGTTGTGGTCAACCCTGTCCTTTTGTGAGCCCTAGGTCCAGCTGACCAGCTGGTAGCACCTGGAAGTTCCTGTATTCAGGGTTACAAGCAATGGCCAAAGGTGAATCCGGCGTATTCTACAGCTGTGAAGGCAGAGGAGCTACAACCTCGGAAGGCAACAAATGGCTGGTGCCAGGCAGCGGATCATCTGGGAAGAGGGTTTATTCCCTTCAAACACACGTGAGGAAGGCAACAAATGACCTCATGCTTTCCTTTTCCCGAGTCAAATATGGTGATTACGAGCAATTCTTATCAAGAAAATAGCATGAATAGGATTGGCACCTTGTAGCCCATGAGTCAATCTCTGACCAAAGGCCTCCACCCATCCACCTCCATTTACTTTCTCCCATTCCGCTTCAATCTATTACCAACTTTATGCAAGGTGAAGTTCATCTAAACTGTCTACCATCAGAGAAGTTGCTCAAGATGCATGACAAGATCACATAAGAAAACCATTCAACCCATTCAGTAATTTCCTTCCCCAGGCTTATGTACAACCAATTGATGCCAGACCTTTCCCACCTATTTCATCTGCTGAGGTGAGATTCTGTAAAGTTTCTTACTGCTCACTCCCAAGTAAATCATGCACAGAGTGCCTTTCTAAAACTGCATCCTACTATTTGCTTTACACATTATGTTCTCGGGCATCCTGAGAGAGAAGGCACTATGTAATTTAAATTCTTACTACTCATCTGATGGTTCCAATTAGAAACTATGTTCCAAACTGCTTTGAATCATCTCTGCCTGTACTTGTGCTTAGAATCTTTCATCCCACCCTTAACCAGACATTTGCCTGGCTAAGTGACAATGCAATCTACATCCTGTACTCACTAATCAATGTTTTATACCTGTTTTTGCCCAACATAAGGACACGAAGTGACTTCAGAGAAGAGAGACCAGAGATTTCCTCAATCCGATTGTTGTAAAGGTCCAAAAAAATAAGGCGTCGTAGATTGGAAAGATGCTGGATCTGAGTGATGAGATTGTGCTGGAAATTCAACAAGCGAAGTTGTTGCTCACCCTCCAGAATTGGACAGACTGTTAGGTTTCGCCTGGACAACAAATAAAAATACAAATTGCTGATGGTAAAATATGCACTGTGTGTAAAATGTGGTCCATTAAAATATTTCCTTTTGCAACGAGAACTGAGTAGTTCAAACCAATTAAAAACCACAGTTCTCTTTTCAAAGTAAGTGTTTATTTGCAAACAGCAAGGAGCTCAAAGTGTTTTCTGTTGAACATGCTGGGAGGCCACAATGGTAATTTGAAGTACAAATACTTTTTGAATGCATTCCAAGGCTTTTTTTAATAGAAGTCATTCCAATGGGGCTTGGGATGAAAGGGGTCAGACACCGACCTGTGGTATTGTGGGTGACAGGGTCAAACACTGGCTTTTCTGGACCTGGTTTCAAAACCAGTGTACATTGATAGAATGGAAAGTTCCACTTTCTGTTGCCTTTAAGATACAATGTGAAACATGCACTTGGTCGTTTCAAACCAGTCCTAATTGAGCCTCAAGCAAGGAGGAAATCGGGCATCACTTCATGGAATGTTCAGGGCCTGGACTTGGCAGAGAGTAATCAATGGGAGGTAGGAGCACAAGTGACATTCGTTGAATGTGTAATTTCTTCAGTCAGCAATAAACCTGCTGCCCAGGCCCTACCTTTCCACTCTCAGCCAGCTGGGGTTGCACCTCTATACTGAGGTGAAAGAGTTCTGCAGACTCCTTGCTCCATTCTGTACGCCTGAGCACTGCATCACATTAGAAAACTCTGTCAGGGGCCCTTTGACTTGTGCCTTAATCTGGCCAGCTTCAGGCAAAACTTTAACAAGTCAGTAAAAATGTAAATGAGGCACGCAGGAACAGGAGGAAGTCACTCAGCCTCTTCAGTCTGTTACGGCATTCAATTATATCTGTACCTAAACTCTATTTACCCACCGTATCCCGTGATACCGTCACCTAACAGAAATTTGTCACTCAGTTATGACCCAGCAGCAAGACACAGCATCAGATTAACACATTCTCCTTGACTTAATTCCAACTTGTTTCATTTGAATTTTCATTAATAGACATTTTTTTTCAAGCATGCCAAGCCTCCCGTACCATTTTATCTTTATTATTATTCCACGGCAGCTGGTGGAATTTGAATTCAATAAAAATATGGAATTAAAACTCAAATGATGACCATGAAACCATTGTCGATTGTTGTAAAAACCCATCTGGTTCACTAATGTCCTTTAGGGAAGGAAATCTGTCACCCTCACCTGGTCTGGCCTACATGTAACTCAAGACCCCCAGCAATGTAGTTGACTCTTAAATGCCCTCTGAAATGGCCTAGCGAGCCACTCAGTTGTATCAAGCAGCTACAAAGTCTCAAAAAGGGAACGAAACCGTACAGACCACCCAGCATCAACCCAAGCACCGGAAACGACAGCAGCAATCTCAACCCTGTTGACCCCGCAAAGTCCTCTTTAATAACATTTGGGGGCTAGTGCAAAAATTGGGAGAGTTGTCTCACTGACTAGTCAAGCAACAGCCTGACATAGTCATCCTCACAGGATCATATCTTACAGATAATGTCCCAGGCACCACCATCACCACCCCTGGGTATGTCCGGTCCCACCGGCAGGACAGACCCAGCAGACGTGGTGGCACAGTGGTATACAGTCGGGAGCAAGTTGCACTGGGAGACCACAACATCAACTCCAGGCCCCATGAATTCTCATGGCATCAGATTAAACATGGGCAACGAAACCTCCTGCTGGCTACCACGTACCGCCTTCCCTCAGCTGATGAATCAGCGTTCCTCCATGTGGAACACCACTTGAACGAAGCACTGAGGGGTGGCAAGGGCACAGAATGTACTCTGGGTGGGGGACTTCTATGTCCATCACCAAGAGTGGCTCAGTAGCATCACTACTGACCAAGCTGGCCGAGTCCTAAAGGACATAGCTGCTAGACTGGGCCTGCGGCAGGTGGTGAGGGAACCAACAACAAGGAAAAACATACTTGACCTCATCCTCACCAACCTGCCTGCTGCAGGTGCATCTGTCCATGACAGTATCAGTAGGAGTGACCACCGCACAGTCATTGTGGAGACAAAGTCCCGCTTTCACATTGAGGATACCCTCCATTGTGTTGTGTGGCACTACTGCCGTACTAAATGGGATAGATTTCAAACAGAGCTAGCAACTCAAGACTAGTCATCCATGAAGCGGTGTGGGCCATCAGCAGCTGCAGAATTGTACTCAACTACAATCTGTAACCTCATGGCCCAGCATATCCCCCAGTCTACCAATACCACCAAGCCAGGGGATTAACCCTGGTTCAATGAAGAGTACAGGAGTGCGTGCCAGCACCAGACACACCTAAAATGAGAATGTCAACCTGGTGAATCTATAACACAGGACTTCTTCTGTGCCAAAAAGCATAAGCAGCAAGTGATAGACAAAGAGCTACGCAATCCCAACCAATGGATAAGATCTAAGCTCTGCAGTCCTGCTACATCCAGTTATGAATGGTGGTGGACAATGATACAACTCACTGGAGCAGGAGGCTCTATAAATATCCCCATCCTCAATGATGGAGGAGCCCAGCACATCAGTGCAAAAGACAAGGCTGAAGCATTTGCTACAATCTTCAGCCAGAAGTGCCAAGTGGATGATCCATCTCAGCCTCCTCCAGAGGTCCCCAGCATCACAGTCTTCAGCCAATTCGATTCACTCCACATGACATCAAGAAACAGCTCAAGGCACTGGATACTGCAAAGACTATTGGACCTGACAATATTCCGGCAATAGTACTGAAGACTTATGCTCTAGAAGTTGCCGTGCGCCTCGGCAAACTGTTCCAGTACAGGTACAACACTAGCATTATCCGGCTATGTGGAAAATTGCCCAGGTATGTCCCACACACAAAAAGCAGGACAAATGCAACCCGGCCAATTACCGCCCCATCAGTCTACTCTCGATCCTCAGTAAAGTAATGGAAGAGGTCACCAACAGTGCTATCAAGCGGCAACAACCTGCGCACTGACGCCCAGTTTGGGCTCCAACAGGGCCACTCAGCTGCTGACCTTATTACAGCCTTGTTCAAACATGGATAAATGAGCTGAACTCCTGAGGTGAGGTGGGGGTGACTGCCCTTGACATCAAGGCCGCATTTGACCAAGTGTGGCATCAAGGAGCCCTAGCACAACTGGAGTCAATGGGGATCGGGGGAAAACTCTCTGCTGGTTGGAGTCTTACCTAGCACAAAGGAAGATGGTTGTGGTTGTTGGAGGTCAGTCACCTCAGCTCCAGGACATCATTGCAGGAGTTCCTCAGGGTCGTATCCTCGGCCCAACCATCTTCAGCTGCTTTGTCAATGACTTTCCTTCAGTCATAAGGTCAGAAATGGGGATGTTCGCTGATGATTGCATAATGTTTAGCACCATTCAAACTCCTCAGATACTGAAGCAGTCCATGTCCAAATGCAGCAAGATCTGGACAATATCCAGGCTTGGGTTGACAGGTGGCAAGTGACAGGTCGCACCACACAAGTGTTAGGCAATGACCATCTCCAAAAAGAGAGAATCCAACCATTACCCCTTAATGTTCAATGGCATTACCATCACTGGATTCCTCACTATCAACATCCTGGGGGTTACCATTGACCAGAAACTGAACTGGACTAGCCATATAAATACTGTGGCTACAAGAGCAGGTCAGAGGCTAGGAATCCTGCGACGAGTAACTCAACTCCTGACTCCCCAAAGCCTATCCACCATCTATAAGGCACAGGTCAGGAGTGTGATGGAATAGTCCGCATATGCCTGGATGAGTGCAGCTCCCACAACACCCAAGAAGCTTGACACTGTCCAGAACAAAGCAGCCCACTTGATTGGCACCACATTCACAAACATTCACTCCCTCCACCACAGTAGCAGCAGTGTGTACCATCTACATGATGCACTGCAGGATAGCACCTTTTAGAAGGGCAGCAGGTAGATGGGAACGCCACCACCTGGGAGTCCTCCTCCAAGTCACTCACCACCCTGACTTGGAAATATATCGCCATTTCTTCACTGTTGCTGGGTCAAAATCCTGGAACACCCTTCCTAAAAGCACTGCGGGTGTACCTACAGCATATGGACTACAACGGTTTGAAAAGGCAGCTCACTACCACTTCCTCAAGGGCGACTAGGGATTGGGAATAAATGCTGGCCCAGCCAGTAAAGCCCATATCCAGTGAATGAATGAAAAAAAAATTAATTCAAATCATTGAATAAATTGATTTTTGAACAAAATTACCAGGAAAGCGCTGTAGGTTTTATAAACAAAATTTTGACTCCCTCTTCTTTTCAAATTTATAAAATCAATTACATTGCTGGAAAAGTACACACACACACACAAAACAACCTCCGAAATCCTGAGCAAAAGCCATTTATATGTGAAATGAAAACAGAAAATGCTGGAAATATTCAGCAGATCTGGCAGCGTCGGTGGAGAGAAAAACAGAATTAATGTTTCAGTTCTGATGTAAGCTCACTGACCTAAAACAGTAACTCTGCTTTTCTCTCTCTTGACAGATGCTGCCAAACATGTTGAGTATTTCCAGCATTTTCTGCTTTTATTTCAGTTTCCCAGCTGTGTTTTGCTTTTGTACCATTTACATCAGTCCCTGTGAAGGAGTCATTCAATGCTACAGCTACATTAAGAATGTGTACAGGTCAGCACAGAAGGGGAATGATTACAATTGCCTCTCCCTATTCTTAAGGGCATTAAATCAGTATGGAAACTGTGACACATTGTGACTTGGTAAATATTTCAAAATAAAAATTAGTAGTTTTCCCCATGTTATTTCACAGAAGAAGTCAAAAACAACTACAGTCTTCAGGGGAAGTGAGAAGGGCAAGGATAACTGTTCTCTCCTTTCTGATACCGTCCTCTTCCATTCAAAATTTGCCTCATCAACCACCTCCTCAAAAAACCACTCATGATCTCTCTATCCCTCCAAATTAGTGCCCATCTCCAATCTCCCTTTCCTCAACAAAGTCCTTCAACATGCTGTCATTTCTCCAATCTGTGCTCATTTTTCCAATAATTCACAGCGCCACATGCCAATGAGAGTAGAAATAGGAACGTAGGAACAGGAGTAGGCCCATCGAGCCTGCTCCACCATTCAATTAGATCATGGCTGATCATCTACCTCAATGCCACTTTCCCGCACTATCCCCATGTCCCTTGATGTCATTAGTCTCCAGAAATCTATCGATTTCTGTCTTGAACATGCTGAATGATTGAGCTTCCACTTCCCTCTGGGGTAGAGAATTCCAAAGATTCACCACCCTCTGAGTGAAGAAATTCCTCCTCATCTCAGTCTTAAATAGCCTACCCCGTATCCTGAGATATGTGCCCTGGTTTTAGACTCACCAGCCAGGAGAAACACCTTATCTACATCCACCCTGTCATGCCCTGTAAGAATTTTGTAAGTTTCAAAGAGATTACCCCTCATTCTTTGAAATTCTAGTGAATACAAACCCAGTCTCCTCAGTCTCTCCTCATATGACAATCCTGCCATCCTAGGGGTTAATCTGGTGAACCTCTGTTGCACTCCCTCTATGACAAGTATATCCTTCCTTAGATAAGGGAGCCAAAACTGTACACAATACTCCAGGTGAGATCTCAATAAGGCTCTATGTAACTACAGTAAGGCATCCTTATTCCTGTACTCAAATCCCCTCGTGATGAAGGCTAACATATCATCTGCCTTCCTAATTGCTTGCCTGCATGCTAGCTTTTAGTGACTCATGAAGAAGGACACCCAGACTTCCCAACCTCTCACCGTTTAAGAAATATTCTGCCTTTCTGCCAAAGTGAATAACTGCATGCTTATTCACATTATATTCCATCTGCCATGTTTTGGCCTTTCACTTAGACTATCCAAATCCTCTTGAAACTTTCTTGCATCCTCTTCATTACTTGCGTTCCCACCCAGTTTGGTGTCATCGGCAAATTTGAAAATATCACAATTGGTCCCCACATCCAAAACATTATATAGGTTGTGAAGTGCCTTGGGCCTAGCACTGATCCTTGTGCTAACCCATTAGTAATGGCCTGCCATCCTGAGAATTATCCGTTTATTCCTAGTCTCTGCTTTCTGTCTGTTAACTAATTCTTAAACCATTCTAGTATATTTCTCCTAATCCAATGCACTCTAATTTTATTTACTAACCTACTGTGTGGATCTTTATCAAAAGCCTTTTGAAAATCCAAATATACCACATCCATTGGTTCTCTTTTATCTACGCTATAAGTAGTATCCTCAAAAACCTCCAACAAATTTGTCAAACATGATTTCCTTTCATAAATCCATGTTGACTCTGCCCAATTTTACAATTATTTTCTAAATGTTCAGTTATCACATCCTTTATAATAGATTCTAACATTTTCCCTACTACTGACATCAGGCAAACAGGTCTGTAGTTCTCCATTCTCCCTCTCTTTCCCTTCTTAAAGAGCGGGGTTACATTTGCTATTTTCCAGTTCAATGGAATCTTTCCACAATCTATAGAATTTTGAAAGATAACCACCAATGCATCCACTATCTCTCTAGCCACCTCCTTCAACACTCCAGGATGAAGTCTATCTAGTCCAGGGGATTTATCAATATTCAATCCAGTTAATTTTTCAAGTGCTACCCCTTTACTGAAACTAATTTCTTTTAGTTCCTCAGTTTCACAAGTCCCTTGGTCGCCTGGTATTTCTGCGGGATTTTCTGTATCTTCTTCCGAGAAGACAGACACAAAGTAAGTGTTTAGTTTCTCTGCCATTTCTCCGTTCTCCACCATAAATTCTCCTGTCCCCACCAGTAGTGGGCCCACATTTGTCCTAGTTAATCTTTTCCTTTTTGCATACCTAAAGAAACGTTTACAGTCTGCCTTTATGTTCCTTGCTAGTTTACATTCATATTCTCTTTTCCCTTTCTTAATCAGTTTCTTGGTCCTCCTTTCCTGGGCTGTAGATTGCTCCCAATCAGGCTTATCACTTCTTCTGGCATCCTTATAAGCTATTTCCTTTGATTTAATGCAATCTTTAACTTCTTTCATTAACCATGGTTGATTTACCTTTCCTTTTGGGTGTTTGTGTCTTACAGGAATGTACATCTGTTGTGGACCATGTACCATTTCTTTAAATACCATCAAATCTTTTAGTGTATTTTCCCAACCCACCACAGCCAACTTGTCCCTCACACCTTCATAATTTCCTTTCTTCAGATTTAAGACCCTATTTTCAGAATGAACCATATCACATTCAAAATTAATGCAAAACTCTATCATACTATGGTCACTATTTCCCAAAGGCTCCTTTACAGCAATTTCTCATTAAACCGCACTAAATCCAAAACTGCCCAATCCCCAGATGGCTACTCAACATACTGCTCCAGAAACGCATCTCGTACACACTGCGGGAATCATAATCTAGAGATTATTACCTTGGAGGCTCTGCTTTTTAATTTAATGCCTAGCTTCTCATACTCCCTAAACAGGACCTCTTTCCTAGTCTTAACTCTGTCATTGATGCCTACATGGATCATGACAAGTGGAACCTCCCCCTCCTACTCCAAGTTCCTCTCCAGCACTGAGCGGATATCCCAAATCCTGACACCTTCAGGATTCTCATTCTCAGCCGCAGAGAACAGTATCTATCCCCCGTCCATACTGTCTCCTACTATCACTATATTCCTTATAACTCCCCCCAACTTGAATGGCTTCCTGTACCATGCCATAGTCAGCCTGCTCATGCACACTACAACCCACGCTCTTGACAATGTAAGCTGCAAGAATCTTGAACTCATTGTTCAATTACAAGGATTGAGGCTCCTCCACTCCCACCTTCTTGATCCCCTTACCTGCCTGTTTCGCAGTCACACCCTCCTGTCCCTGACCACTGACCAAAGGAGATGACACTAATCTCAGGGGTGTGACTGTCTTCTGGAGCAAAATGTCCCGGTAACTTTCCCTCTCCCCCATCTGTCGCAACATCTGCAGCTTAGCCTCCAACTCAATGACTCTGAGCCAAAGCTCCTCAAGCCGCAGACACTTACTACAGATGTGGATGCCATGGATTGCAGTGGCATCCAGGAGCTCCCACATGTTGCAGCTGTGACACATCAAAGGTCCTGCCATCTTTACTGTGTTAATTAAATTTATTTTTCTTAATTAATTTATGGTTCCCTCTTCATTGAACTCCCTCACTCACCAAATTCCCAGTCTAAGAATCTGTGCCTCAAACAGCGCTCAGTGCAGACCATGCAGCACTCAGATATCCCTGTGTTTATACTTTCTGAAAATGAATGATGACTCAAACTCTGCTAAAACTCAGAAACCAGTTTAAGCTAGCTATCTAACCAACCAGCTCCAGTTAGAGTTCACAGAATATGTATATCCCTGTTTAAGCCTTGAAGAAACTTAACTCACCTCTTAACTTGAACAGAAATTTTAATTAGTAATTTTAGTTAATTACTAAAAGTAAACAAACTTTAGAAATTAATAATTAACCCTTAAAATCCCTCACTCACCAAACTCCCAGCCTGACACTCTGTGCCTCAAGCAGCACTCAGTGCCGGCCAAGAAGGTGATTTATTGTTAGAGGCACAGGGCAAGGCTAGAATGCTTAATGAGTACTTTGTATCGGTATTTACTTAGGAAGAGTATGCTGACAAAATTTAGGTGAGAGTGGAGATGTTAGAGGTATTGGATGGAGTGACAGCTGATAGGCAGGATATACTGGAAAGGCTGGCTATGCTTAGAATGTATAAGTCATCTGGTTTGGATGGTTGAATGGCTGAAGGCTTTGCCATAATCTTCCAATCTTTTCTCAATACAGGGGAGGTGCCAAAGGATTGGAGAGTGACATATGTGATATCTTTGTTCAAGAATTACATAGAATATTAAGGTTATACGGCACAGAAACAGGCCATTAGGCCAAACCAGTCCATGTTGGCCGTCATACTCCATTTGAGACTCCTCCCATCTTTCCACATCTAAATGCAGGGCCCTTACAGTTCAAAACAGGAAAATTTATAATAGAGAACAAGGAAACGGCAGAACAATTAAACAGCTACATTAGTTCTGTCTTCACGGAGGAAGACACAAATAACTTCCCAGAAATACTATGGAGTCAAGGGTCTAGTGAGAAGGAGGAATTGAAAGAAATTAGTGTTACTGAAAAAACAGTGCTGGACAAATTAAAGAATTACAGATCAGTTAGCCTAACATCAGCAGCAGGGACTCTATGAAAAGGATGTGATAACAAGACACTTAGAAAATATCAACGGGATTCGACAAAGTCAACATGGATTTATGAAAGGGCAATCATGTTTGACAAGCCTACTGGAGTTTTCTGAGGATGTAACTAGCAGGATAGATAATGGAGAACCAGTAGATGTGGTGTATTTGGAATTTCAGAGAGCTTTTGATAAAGTCCCACATATGAGGTTAGTGTGTAAAATTAAAGCATATGGGATTGGGGGTAATATATCGGAATGGACTGAGAATTGGTTAGCAGATAGGAAACAGAGAGGAGGAATAAATGGGTCTTTTTCAGTGGTGGCTAGTGGGATACCACAGGGATCAGTGCTTGGGCCCCAGCTATTCACAATATATATCAATTTGGATGAGGGAACCAAATGTAATATTTCCAAGTTTGCTGATGTCACAAAACTAGGTGGGAATGTGAGTGGTGAGGAGGATGCTAAGAGACTTGAAGGCGATTTAGACAAGTTGAGTGAGTGGGAAAATACATGGCAGTTGCAGTATAAGGTGGATAAGTGTGAAGTTATCCACTTTGGTAGGAAAAACAGAATGCAGAGTATTATTGATAGATTGGGAAATGTTGATGTACAAAGGGACCTGGGTGTCCTTGTACACCAATCACTGAAAGCAAGCATGCAGGTGCAGCAAGCAGTTAATGGTATGTTGACCTTCATTGCCAGAGGCCTTGAGTACAGGAGCAAGGATCTCTTCTTGCAGCACTGCAGGGCTGTGGTGAGACCACACCTGGAGTACCGTATACAGTTTTGGTCTCTTTACCTAAGAAAGGATATACTTGTCATAGGAGGCGTCCAGCGAAGGTTCATCAGACTGATTCTTGGGATGGCAGGATTGTCGTATGAGAAGAGGTTGGGCCGATTAGGCCTGTATTCACTGGTGTTTAGAAAAATGAGAGGAGCTCTCATTGAAACTATAAAGTTCTGACAAGGCTGGTCAGGCTGGATGCAGGGGTGATATTTCCTTTGGCTGGGCAGGGGGCGGTGTCTAGCACAACGGGTCACAATCTCATGATACGGGATAGGCCATTTAGGACTGAGATGATGAGAAACTTCTTCACTCAGAGGGTCGTGAACCTATGGAATTCTCTACCACAGAGGGCTGTGGTGTCCAAGTCACTGTTTAAGAAGGAAATAAATAGATTTCTAGACTCTAAAAGCGTCAAGGGGTATGGGGGGAGAGCGGGAGTATGGCAATGAGATAGAGCATCAGCCATGATCATACTGAATGGCAGAGCAGGCTCAAAGGGCCGAATGACCGCCTGCTTCTATTTTCTATGTTTTTATGTTTAAATCTATCAACTTGACCTTCCATTTCCTTATTGCTCACATGCTTGTCTAATTTTCCCTTAAATGCATTGATACTGTTCACTTCAATCACCCCCTGTGGTAGCGAGTTCCACATTCTCATCACTCTTAGAGTAAAAAAGTTTCTGCTGAATTCCCCATTGAATTTCTTGGTGATTATCTTATCATGATGGCCTCTAGTTATGCGCTTCTGCACATATTCCCGCCGTATCCATGGTATCAAAAAGGGCGAAAGGGCATTGCCAGTGACTATAGGCCAACCAGTTTAGCATCTGTGATGTTTAAGCTTGACAAACAATTATCAAGGGGAAAAAAAGAACATGCTCTTGGAGCAAAGGCACATGAGTGCAGCTTTGGAGCTGAATGCAGACCTGGGAGCTTGGTGAGTAGGGGAGTTCAGCGAGGATGAGAAGGACGTGTCCTTTCCTTTTATTTTTTCTACCTTTTTCACCCTGTACGAATTGGTTCTTATTCTACTACAGGGAAAAGAGCTAACTGCTTTGTGCATATCTGGTAAGTGGTTACGGTCTATTCCAGTCCTAAGGTTTGAAACAATAAACGGACTGGTGGTAAAGTTAATAAAATATATAAAAAAGGAAAATAAGGAAGTGGACAATATAATTAAGTTATTCATTAAAGCACATTAAGGATAGCAGGGCAGGTGATGTGCCAAGGCTGCAGCACGTGAGAACTCCTGGATGCCAGTGTGATCCAGGGCAAACACGTCTGCAGCAGGTGTTTGCAGCTCGAGGATCTTCGGCTTAGTCTTTTTTAGGATTTGGGTATTGCTGGCTAGGCATTTATTGCCCCAATCCCTAACTGCCCTTGAGAAGGTGGTGGTTAGCTGCCTTCTTAAACTGCTGTAGTCAATAGTGTAGGTATATCCACAGCGCTGTTAGGGAGGGAGTTCACGATTTTGACCCAGCAACAGTGAAAGAACGGCGATATATTTCCAGGTGAGGACAGTGAGTGGTTTGCAGGGGAGCTTCCAAGTGGTGGTGTTCCCGTCTGTCTGCTGCCCTTCTGCTTCTAGATGGTAGTGGCCATGGGTTTGGAAAGTGCTAAATAAACTTAAATAAAGGCAATTATGAGGGCATGAAAGCACAGCTAGCTAAAATGAACTGGAAAATCAGGTTAAGGGATAGGTGAATAGAGGTGCAGTGACAGACATTTAAGGGGATATTTCACAATACACAGAATAGATACATTCCAATGAGAAGAAAAAATTCCAAGGGGAAGACCTACCATCCATTGTGGTTAACTAAAAATATTAAAGATAGTATCAAACTTCAAGAAAAAGCATATAATTGCGCAAAGATGGGTGACAGTTCAGAAGATTAGACAGAATATAAAAAACAGCAAAGAATGACCAAAAGATTGATAAGGTAGAAAAAATTAGAGTACGAGAGAAAGCTGGCTAGAAATATAAAGACATATTTATATAAGAAAAGAGTTAACAAAGTGAGCGTTGGTCCTATAGAAACTGAGTCTGGGAAATTAATCATGGAAAATAAGGAGAAGGCAAATGAATTTGCATCAGTCTTCATTGTGGAGGATACAAGTAACATCCCAGAAATAGCTGTAAATCTGGAAATGAGGGAGGAACTCAGGAAAATTACAATCACCAGGGAAGTGGTACTAAGAAAATTGTTGGAGCTGCCGGCTGATGATTCCCCTGTTCCGATGGATTTCATCCTAAGGTCTTAAAACAAGTGGCTAGTGAGGTAGTTCATGTGTTGGTTTTAATTTTCCAAAGTTCCCTAAATTTGGAAGGTTCCATTAGATTGGAAAATAGTGAATGTGACTCCTTTATTCAAAAAGGGAGATAGAAAGCAGGAAACTACAGGCCGGTTAGCTTAACATCTGTCACAGAGAAAATACTAGAAGCTATTATTAAAGATGTTAAAGCAGGGCACTTGGAAAAATTCAGGGGGTCAGGCAGAGTCAACATGGTTTTGTGAAAGGGAAATCATATTTAACCAATTTATTGGAGTTCTTTGTGAAAGTAACATATATTGTGGATAAAGGGCAACTGGTGGATTTGATAAGGTCCCACATCAAAGGTTGTTGCGGAAAATAAAAGTTCATGGTGTACGGGTAACACATTGGCATGAACATATTGGCATAGATAGAAGATTGGCTAGCTAACAGGAAACAGAGGGTAGACATATATGGGCCTTTTTCTGGTCAGCAAGATGTAACGAGTGGTGTGCCACAGGGATGAATGCTGGTGCCTCAACTTTTTACAATTTATATACATGACTTGGATGAAGGGACTGAAGGTATGGTTGCTAAATTTCCAGATGACACAAAGAATAGGTAGGAAAATAAGGTGTGAAGAAGATACAAGGAGGCTATAAAGGGAGATAGGCAGGTTAAATGAGTGGGCAAAGACCAGGACAAATAAAGTATCATGTGGGAAAGTGTGAAATTGTCCATTTTGATAGGAAAAATAAAAAAGAAGCGTATTATCTGAATGGTGCAAGATTGCAGAGCTCCGAGATGCAGAGGGATCTGGGTGTCCTGGTGCATGAATTGCAAAAGGCTAGTATGCAGGTACATCAAGTAATTAGGAAAACTAAGAGAGTGTTATCATTTATTGCGAGGGGAACTGAATGCAAAAGTAGGGAGGTTATGCTTCAGTTATACTAGGCATTGGTGAGACCACATCTGGAGGGCTGTGTACAGTATTGGCCTCCTTATTTAAGGAAGGATGTAAATGCATTGGAAGCAGTTCAGAGAAGGTTTACTAGGCTAATACCTGGAATGGATGGGTTGTCTTATGAGGAAAGGTTGGACAGGTTAGGTTTGTATCCACTGTAGTTTAGAAGAGTAAGAGGCGACGTGATTGAAACATAGATCCTGAGGGATCTTAACAGGGACAATGTGGCAAGGATGTTTACTCTTGGAGAATCTAGTACTAGAGGCCACTGTTTAAAAATAAGGGGTCACCCATTTAGGGCAGAGATGAGGATTTTTTTTCTCTCAGGGGGTTGAGAGCCTTTGGAACTCTCTTCTTCAAAAGGCAGTGGAAGCAGAGTCATAAGAACGTAAGAAATAGGAACAAGAGTAGACCATTTCGCCCCTCGAGCCTGCTCTGCCATTCAATAAGATCATGGCTGATCTCCTTGTGTTTCAAATTCCACATTCCCATCTATCTACCTCCGATAACCTTTGATTCCCTTGCCTAACAAGAATCTATCTACCTCTTTCTTAACAATATTCAATGACCCCGCCTCCACCGCTTTCTAAGGCAGAGAGTTCCAAAGTCACACAACCCTCTGAGAGAAAACATTTCCTCTCATTTCTATCCTAATAGGGTGACCCCTCATTTTAAAACAGTGCCTCCTAGTTCTAGACTCACCCACAAGAAGAAACATCCTTTCCACGTCCACCTTGTCAAGGCCGTTCAGTATCTTGTACACTTCAATCAAATCACCCCTCACTCTTTTGAACTCCAGTGGAAACAAGCCCAGTCTGTCCAACCTTTCCTCACAAAGCAACTCACTCATTCCAGGTATCAATCTAGTAAACCTCCTCTGAACCGCCTCCAACACATTTACATCCTTCCTCAAATAGGGAGACCAAAACTGCACACAGTATTCGAGGTGCGGTCTCACCTATACATCTGAAGCATAACATACTTAATTTTATGTTCAATTCCTCTCGTAATAAAGGATAGCATTTATTAGCTTTCTTAATTACTTGCTGTACCTGCACACTAACTGGTCTGTGACTCATGTATTAGAACATCTAGATCTCTCTGCACCTCAGATTTATGTAGCCGTTCTCTATTTTAATAATACTGTTTTTTTATTCTTCCTGCCAAATTGAACAATTTCACATTTTCCCACATTAAACTCCATTTGCCAGATCTTTGGCCACTCACTCAACCTATCTATATCCATCTGAAACCTCATGTCCTCTTCACAACAGATTTTCCTACCTATCTTTCCTACCTGTCATCTGCAAATTTAGCTACCATGCCTTCACTCCCCTCACCTAAGTCATTGATGTAAATCGTAAAAGGTTGAGGCCCCTGTACAGACCCCTGTGGGACTCCACTCGTCACATCCTGCCAATCAGAAAAAGACCCGTTTAGGCATACTCACTGCTTTCTGCCAGCCAGCCAATCTTCTATCCAGACTAACTTGTTACCCCCTATACCATGAGCTCTTATTTTCCGCAATAACCTTTGATATGACACCTTATCAAATGCCTTCTGGAAATCCACAGCACATGTTACTCCTTCAAAGAACACTTATAAATTGGTTAAACATGATTTCCATTTCACAAAACCATGCTGACTCTTCCCAATTACCTTGTGTTTTTCTAAATGCCCAGATATAAACTCTTTAATAATCAACTCTAACACCTTCTCCAAGGCAGATGTCAAGCTAACTGGCCTATAATTTCCTGTTTTCTACATGAGCTCATCTCTAACCATTGCACAAAGGCCATCCTTGATTAATAGTGCTGACCCTCCAGCTTTGCCGACCATCCTATCCTTCTTGAAAATCATATACCCCTCAATATTCAGGACTCAATCCCTGTTAACCTGCAGCCACGTCTCTGTAATGGCTATCAGATCATATTTATTTACTTCAGTGAGCATTGTCAATTCATTTACTAGGTTATGCACAATCAGATAGAGTATTTAGTTTTGTCTTTTGTTATCTTTGTGACATCTAATCTTGATTCTTGGTGCATTCTTAGGTTTTTTTCTCTCTGTCCCTTTCTGCCGTTCTCTGACCCTCATTTCCCATATTACTATTCTCCCCTCTTACCTCATCTCTACTCTTTGATATGCCATGTCTTTCCACATTTGATCCCTTGCTCCCACTATTTAGCTTAAAACCCTCTCTACTTCCCTAATTACGTCATTTGCAAGAACACTGGTCCCAGCACAGTTCAGGTGTAGACCATCCCAATGGTACAGCCACATTTTCCCCAGTGCTGCCAGTGCCCCACAAATCAGAACCCACTTCTCCCACACCAGTCTTTGTGCAATGTGTTCATCTCTCTCTAATTTTATGTATCCTATGCCAATTTGCACACAGCTCAGGTAAAAATCCAGAGATTATAACCTTTGAGGTTCTGCTTTTCAATTTAGTACCTAGTTCTTCATAATCTCCCTGCAGAACCTCTTCCCTAGTTCGACCTATGTCACTGGTACCTACATGGATCACGACACCTGGATCCTCCCCCTTCCACTGCAAGTTCCTCTCCAACCCTGTGCAGATGTCCTGAACCCTGGCACTGGGCAGGCAACATAGCCATCTGGACTCTCGCTCTTTGTTGCAGAGAACAGTGTCAATCTGTCTCCCTATACAGTCCCCTACTACCACTGAATTCCTTTTTGCTCCCCCCACTTGAATGGCTTCCTGTGCCACGGTGCCATAACAACATTGTTTCCTTTATAAATATAGCTATAGGAATTTATGGTGGAGAACAGTTACATAGAAGTCTAATAAAAATATAACAATAGAAAATACAGTTTAAAGGCAGGAACAGCATGCAGGCAGAAGGTTTTTCTACAAGCTGAAGTGTACACTGTACACTTTGTGTCTTTTCTACATCTGGAAGCAAACACATTCGTTCTCCCGGGATCCTTCAAATGATACACACCACCTGCCCATTATGAAAAAATATTGTTCATATTCCAAAATACTCACCTGTCTAAATTTAGCCTATCAGAATGCTCTGCCCTTTCCTCAGGTGTGCGGTATACAACAGGAATTCCAGGTGTTGAAGGTATCTCAGAAAAAATTACATGGTCACCTAGGAGATAATAATCATGCCAATTATAGAGAAATCTACTATATACTTAGAACAGATTATCACTGGAGCATTAGAAACCACCTTATGATACACGGTATTAAACTTGCAAAACAAAATAAAATCACTCCACCTAAATAAATGATAAACATCCCAGGATTGAGTAAATTCTGCAGACAGGGGATGCAAGTCAAAAATGAAAAAAAGTAATTTTAGTACTTCTTTGAGTGAAGATGATTTTTTTAGTTTATGACAAAATTCATAAGAACAGGAGGGGGCCATTCAGACTCCAAGCCTGTTCTGTCATCCAGTTATATCACAGCTGATCTGCTTCCTAATTCTATCTATCCATCTTGGTTCCATGACTCTTAATACCCTTTCCTAACAAAAGAATGTTAAACTCGGTTTTGAAAATTTCAATTGAAAGTCAACCTCCATGGTTATTGGGGAAAGAGAGTTCCAAATTTCCACTTGCTATTGTGTGAAGAAATGCTTCCTAACATCATCTCCAAATGACGTTGCTCTAATTTTAGGTTAGGCCCCCTTGTCCTGGACTTTCCCCACCAGAGAAAAGTTTCTCCTTATTTACCCTATCACATCCTTTAATCATCTTAAATACTTTCAATGTGAGCACAAAATCATAAGAAATAGGGTTCCTCCTTTATTCTTCCAAATTCAAGGGAACAAAAGCCTAATCTATGCAACAACACTGTTCTCATAGTTTGAACACTTTTATGTATCATTCTGGAGAATCTGTGTTGCACCCCTTCCTTATATATACACATACACACATGTACATCCTTGAGGTTCAATGTCGACTACTGGAGATGGGGTCTAAGAAGAGCTCTGCACAGTTGCAACATTACTTCCATTCTTTGTACTCCAGTCCCTGTGGGATAAAGGCCAACACTCTATCAGCCTTTTTACAAAGTGAAACAGAATGATTTATAAACTCTCAGTACCTGGTAAGTACGGCAAGGTTCCTTGACTGTGAGATGGGGAAGGGACAGCGCTACGAGAGCCCTGTCGTGACTTGCATTTTACTGAAAGGGGAACATGCGACGGCATGTCTCCAGTTGTTACCCGCGACATTGATTCCGAGTAGTAGTGGGATGGATCATCATGGCATATTGTGTCTGTAAACGACATAAAAACTGGATGCAGCATCTTCATGTGTGCAGTCTGCCTCACTATAACCTGTGTGCTTGACACACTGCTTAATGTGGAGCTCTACCAATTTACATTCAAATAATTCAATTGAACACTGCAAAGGACTGACTTTCAACAGCAACAATAGAAAACACATCCAATAGTCAGTGAATAGAAAATATAACATGTTTACTCTAAATCAGAGGTTCTCAATTGTTTTTTGCTGAGTTCCTCTAGAGATTCAACTCTTATTTTTCCAAGAAGCCATATTTTCCATGATTAATATTAGCGTCTGATTTGCTGGTAACCCAAAATATCTCAGCAGTTTTGTAACTAGCTGTTTTGGATCTGTTCCCTCATATTTTTGTATTTTAATATGAAGTCCAATCACATCATTAGAGCTCACTGGCTGAGGGATCCCCTTGATCTGCTCTTGTTTTGTGCAACTAGCTTTGCCAGAAACCCAGTTTCAAGGACACTTGAGGGCTTTGATGCAGGGACAGAAAAAATGGATACTTCATAGAACTGCAGCACTCAGAGCAAAAAACAGTTAAACAGATTTTGAAGCAGAGGCACTGACTTTCTATTGATGTATTTCTCTATGGTAACAAGGAACCAGGGCTCATGAGTATACATGCTGCACAAGGTTTCAGACCAGAAGACAAACAACATTAATTGATAACTTAACAAAAGACATTTCAATGGTGTAGCTTTGAAAATATCTGTAAACTCGAATAATTTGCAATAGACGCTAGAGTTTTGAGAATAGCGTGGAGAAACAGCCTGAGGAAGTTGAGGGGAGTGCTACAGGGCCAGTGATGAAGACATTGTCTGTTCATGACCTACAGCTGGCGCCCCCCTGATAATCTAATCACACACACCCATCCACTGACCCCAACCTCAGAAAGTGGAGAACCTCAGTTCCAACTCATTAATATAATCAAAGGTTTAATATGACATGTATTTTACATGCTCTTCAGGACTGCTTCCATAATCGCCCTGGAAAGTCTACTCCTTGGCTTGACTAGTCACTCACTGAAATATTGCTTCTGCAGATTAATTTTTACTTTACCCCTCTTCAAGCATGAGTCAGGTTTCTTGGTTCTACTGTTCTGGACAAGGTGAAATAGCTCATCATAATCTACATTATCTAGTTCCTCTAGAATTCTAAAAACAATAATCATATCACATGCAGGCATGTAAATGTGAACAAACACAGTTGGAATGTTGGAAAACATTCAAAATATCATATTTTCAAGGAAGCATTGTTTCACTAATTAGCATATGAGGTCAACGCCATAGAATAGGAAATGTTAACATTACACCATATGTGGAGCTGAGTGTCTGACCTGAGTTTTATAATAAACCAATATGTTTGGTCCTGATGAACCATACTAACTGGATCCTCACTAATGATAGCTGTCAAGACATACATTAGTAAAAACAGCCAAATTATAAGGATGAGCAATGGACACATTACTTTCATGCTAATCTAGATAAACATCAAACCTAAAAAACTGAAAATCTTAAAAATAAGTGGAAAATGCTGGAACATTACAGGTAAGTGACTGAAGTAGAAAAGCGTTAGCATTTCAGATGGAACAAAATGTTTGGGCCTGATGAACCATACTAACTGGATCCTCACCCATTTTTCTTAAGTGCTGACTGCCTTGCTGTCAAGTTATAGCAATGTCTACTATCTCTCCTGTGTACATTGCAAGCCATGTACTGTACTCTTTTCTATGCTCTGTGTGGGTAGTGCCCTGCACCCTCTCCCATACTTAATAAGCACTGTTTTCTGAATCTCCACCATGACCATTTCACTACTGAGAAAGTGTCCACCGTTATCCAAAATCCCAATCACACAATCTGAGGAGCTGCATACAAATAAAAGCTGGCTGTGGTATCTTACCTGGTTTGCAAAGAAAGTTCTTGTCACCATCCACGTTTAAAACCTTATTATGTGAAGCAAGTAACTCCTTGTTTAATCTACAGTCAACCTGCAAAAAAAAATTATTAATGTTTCTGTGGAGTCAGATAAATGGAACTTCAGCCCCTGAATTCTGAATTTCTTTCACAACTCTGATCACTGAAATTGTACAACAACAATATGTTAAAATGAAAATGACTAGATTTTCACAATGTTGAAGGCAGAAAGTAGCTGTGATTTAAGTTTTCAACACATTTGTGCCAGAGAGATATGGAACACTTCAACTCTGGTCATCAATTATCATTCAATTAAAAAAAGATTCCAGGATGTAAATTAAAATCTGAAATATAGAGATAATAACAGTTAAGTAAAACATTTCAGTTAACTCCCTATACAATAAAATGATGTCAGCACAAAAGCAAAAGTTGATTTATGGGTAGATGAGTCTGTATTTAATTAAATCTTAAGTTTATTTCTATTAAATCAAGAGACACGGGAGGGCATCTTATTTCCATGAAATGCTCATCCTGTTCCACATAGCAACTTCACGACACTTCTCATATCCTGGACAACCACACATGTAGGAAGCATCATCAGCTGGAGTAGCTTGAGCTCTGGGTTTCGAAGCTTGAGCAATAGCTGGCATCACTTCCATGTACCATGACGTTGAGAATTTCGTGCATAGTGTGGTTCTGGATGTGGATGTGCCACAGCTTAAAGTGTACTCATTCAGTATAAATTGCTGTTCCCTTTGAGATTTGGTATTCTTGCGATTACGTCCTAATGAGTACAAGACGGAAAGCTTCGATAGCATGTCTCTTTTTTCAGGAATACTCAAGTTCTGCATTACCATGCGACCAAATAATCAATAAGGCATTAACTGGGATCCAAGCCAAAGGAAATGCAATAAGCTCTAACTTAGGTTTACTATGTATGTATGTGAATGCACAGAGTGTGAAAACTAGAGTTAGTGATCTGCAGGTGTAGATAGCCAAGCAGGAACATGATGTTGTGGCAATGACAGAGGCCTGACTCAAAAAAGGGCAGGACTAGATACTAAATATTCCTGGATACAAGGCGTTCAGGAAAAGTAAGGAAGGAAAGAAACAAGGGGGTTTTGCAGAACTGATTTGGGATATTGCGGTGGTTCTAGAATGGTCAAGGACAGAACCTATTTGGTTAGAGCTAAGAAACTATGGAGGGACCATCATACTACTGGGTGTATCCTATAGGCCATAAACTATTGGGAAAGATATTGAGGAACAAATTTTCAAGGAAATTACAGGGAGGTTCAAAAATTATGGAGTAGTGGTAGTGAGGGACTTTAATTATCTTAATACGGATTGGTCACAAAGACAAAGAAAACATATATTGACAACATCTCTATTTAATTGATTATGTCCATATTCAAACACATATTGCTGTAATTCTATGGGTGTATTAACAGTACCAATCAGCTCACGGTTTCTCAATTTAATTGTTGTAACATATCAGGCACTCATTGACAAACATTTTGCATTTCCAGCATCCACAGTTTTTTGTTTTTATCTATTTACCTGCTGCTTCTGGGATAATCGGTCCCCGACAGTTGAAGCCTGCACGGTTAACTGAAGACTACAAGTATTTATCTGCAAATAAAACATTGGAATTACAGTACTTGCAATAAATACCTCAAGTGGAATGTAATAATGAAGGGCAGTGTGAAAAGAAGTGATCAATGTAATCAAATGAACAGTTACACATTAATAAGCAAGAAAGACTGGCAAATGCAATAATTAAGTCTTGTCAAAGAAAATCATTGTTGCATTTTTTTGACATGATTATGCTAAAAGTCACGTTGCTCCACTTGCAAATATACAAAAATCTAACCAAGCACTTTACATTTCCTCTCTTCTTCCCTCAAGGCTGCTGACTTATAAAGTAATTTCACAGATGCCAGCACCCCTTGATACCAAGTGACCATTTTACTTTTGTCAGTATGGACATTGAGTGCCTGTAAATTACTGGGCTATTGGGAGGGGCGAAGAAATAAAAGCTCGGCTGATTTCTGTGCTCATCCAACATCCAAGCTGTCATCATTGGGTAATGACCAACACATAATATGGCACCAAAAGTGTGAAAGTTAAAATCTTGGCTAATGCCAAAAACAACTGCTAGATTCTTGTTAAAACCTGTAGGAACTTGCTACCCCTTCCCCGGCCTACGCATAAATCCAGTCCACGCTAATTTGATTTGGCACGTCCTGAAGTGTCTTAACAGATCATTTTAATTATTGGTAAAAATGAATTGAAGGGGTTGTTCATCATCCTTCCAAAGACAACGAATAGTGTAGCCTTGCAAGACTCAACATTGGGGATCCAAAGGGAGTAGAGGGTACAACTTCAGGCATCAAACATCGTCACTTTGAGAACAATGGTCAATTGTGAGAAGATTGTTTTCCATCATTTCCCATAAATGCAAGAAACTTGCATTCATATATCATCCTATCATTACTTATAAATCATCTTATCATGTTCTCATGTGGTCACTGTAATCTAGGAAAGATGGTAGCCAATCTGCATACAACAAGGTTACATGGATTTGCATCATGCATTAATGTTTACATAGAAGTAGAAAGGGGAGGGCGAACACCAGATTATGCCTGAGTGAGATGTCGATTTAGTGAGGAGTTGGGAATTTTTGTAAGCTTTTTGTAACTTTAAATTTAGTTAAGAGTTAGGTTCTTATTTTCAAACATTGTTAGTCTAGTTAAACAGGGAGCTGCCTAAAGTGGAAGTTATCTGTCAATCAGCTGAAACTAGTTGCCTTCAATAGGTATTAACTACTGTAGCAGAAAAGCTGAACTAGCTGGTAAGTCATCAGAGGCTCCACATAAGCAGCGAGGTTTGAAACCAACATGTGGAAAAGGATGTGTGGATACCAGACTATCTCTGAGTGAGGTGGTGATTGAGTGAAAGAGCGAGAAGGCGAGTGGGAGAGCGAGAAGGCGAGTGGGAGAGCGAGATGGCGAGCGGGCGAGCGAGATATCGCGATGGTGAGTGAGAGTTCGCGATGGCAAGCGAGAGTTCGTGATGGTGAGCAGGCGAGCGAGAGGGCGAGCGAGAGGACGAGATGGCGAGGTGAGCGAGTGGGCGAGCAAGATGGCGAGCGAGAGGGTGAGTGAGAGAGTGAGATGGCGAGTGGGTGAGCAAGGAAAAATGTTAGAATCTATAATAAAGGATGTGATAACAGGCCACTTAGAAAATAATGGTAATATTGGAAAGAGTCAGCATGGATTTATGAAAGGGAAATCATGTTTAACAAACCTGTTGGAGCTTTGAGGATGTAAATAGCAGAATAGATAAGGGGAACCAGTGGATGTGGTATATTTAGATTTTCAGAAAGCTTTTAATAAGGTTCCACACAACAGATTAGTCAACAAAATGAGAGCACATGGGTTTGAGGGTAATACACTGATATGGATTGAGAACTAGTTAACAGACAGAAAACAGATTAGAAATTAATGGGTCATTTTCAGGTTGGCAGGCTGTGATTAGTTGGGTACAGCAAGGATCAGTGCTTGTGCCCCAGCTATTCATAATCTATATCAATGATTAGGATGTGGGGATTAAATGTAACATTTCCAAGTTTGCAGATGGCACAAACCTAGCTGGAAATGTGAGTTAAGGAGGATGCAAAGATGCTTCAAGAGGATTTGGAGAGGCGAAGTGAGCGGGAAAAAAATTGGCAGATGGAAAACAATGTGGAGAAATGTGAGGTTATCCACTTTGGTAGGAGAAACAGAAATGCAGAGCATTTCTTAAATGATGAGAGGCCAGAAAGTGTTGAACTTCAAAGAGGCTTGGGTGTCCTTGCTTATGAGTCACTGAAAGCTAACATGCGGGTACAACAAACAATTGGGAGACAAATGGTTTGTTGGCCTTCATTGCAAGAGGATTTGAATATAGGAGTACAGACATCTTACTGCAATTATACAAAGCCTTGGTGAGACCACACCTGGAGTACTATGTGCAGTTTTGATCTCCTTAACAAAGGAAAGATATACTTCCCTTAGAGGGAGTGCAACAAATTTTCCTGGGATGGAGGGATCACCTGGCGGAAAAATTAAATTGACTGGACTTATTTATTCTCTGGAGTTTAGAAGAATGAGAGGGGATCTCATTCAAATACACAAACTTCCTAACAGGACTCGACAGGATAGATGCAGCAAGGATACTTCCCTGGTTAGGGAGGGACGGAGGGATCTAGAACCAGGAAACATGGTCTCACAATAAAGGGCAGGCCATTCAGGACTGAGACAAGGAGGAATTTCTTCACTCGGAGTGTGGTGAGTCTTTGGAATTCTCTGCCCAAGACAGCTGTGGAGGCTCAATCGTTGAGTATGTTCAAAACTGAAATCGATAGTTTTCTACATACTTAAAACATCAAGCGATATGGGGATGGTGCAGGAATATGGTGTTGAAATAGAAGATCAGCCAAGATAAAAGCAAAATATTGCTAATGCTGGAAACGTGAAATAAAAACAGAAAATGCTAGAAAAGTTCAGCAGGACTGACAGCATCTCTGGAGAGAGAAACAGAGTTAATGTTTCAAGTCTGTGTGATCCTTCTTCAGAGCTAAAGGGAAGTAGAAGGGTGATACAGACTCAAAACTTTAATGCTGCTTCTCTCTCCACGGATGCTGAGACCGACTGAGCTTTTCCAGCATTTTCTGTTTTTATTTTAGAAGATCAAACATGTACTCAATGAATGGTGGAGTGGGCTCGAAGGGCTGAATGACCTACTCCTGCTCCTGTTTCTTCATGAATAGCAATATGATAATGAGCAGATAATTTGTTTTTGTGATGTTGGTTGAAAGATAAATATTAACCAGGACATGGTGGAAAACCCGCCTTCTTCAAATAATGCCATGGGATGTTTTATGCCCATCTGTGGGAAACATAAGAACAGCAGTAGGCCAGTCAACCTGCAACAACTGCTCTGCTTTTTATGTAGACCATAGTTAATCTGTATTTTAATTTTGCTACCTCAGTTCCATAACCCTTGTGTAACAGAAATCTATCACTCAGTTTTGATTTTTTTTAAGTAAAGGCAAAATACTGCAGATGCTGGAAATCTGAAACAAAAAACAAAAATGCTGGAAAAACACAGCAGGTCTAACAGCATCTGTAGAGGGAAAGACCGATCAGAGTCCTTCTGAAGAGTCATACGGACTCAAAACGTTAACTCTGTCTTTCTCTCCACAGATGCCTGCTGAGTTTTTCCAGTATTTTTTGTTTATTTTTATACCTCTTCATGGGATGAGAGATTTGTTGCCACTTCCAAATTGCCTCGAAGGTAGCAGTGAGCCACCTTCTTGAACTGTTGCAATCCATCTGCTGTAGGTACACCCACAGTGCTGTTAGGAAGGTTGTTTCAGGATTTTGACCCGGTGTCAATGAATGAAAGGCTTAATAGTTCCAAGTCAGGATGGTTTGAAGGAAAACATGCAGGTGGTGGTGTTCCCATGAGTCTACTGCTCATGTCCCTCTGGGTAGTACATGTCATAGTTGGGACGGTGAAGTTGGAGGCTTGGTGAGGTGCCGCAGTCCATTTTGTAGATGGTACACAATGCTGCCAATATGCATCAGTACTGGAGGAAATGAATGTTTAAAGTGGTGAATGGGGTGCCAATCAATCAGAATCTTTTGTTCTCTGTGTCAAGCTTCTTGAGTGTTGTTGGAGCTGCCCTCATCCAGGCAAGTGGAGAGTATTCCATCACACTCCTAGCTTGTGCCTTGTAGGTGCTGGACAGGTTTTGGAGACAGGTGGTGAATTATTCAATGCAGAATTCCTAGCCTCTGACCTGGCCTTGAAGTTATAGTATATATATGGCTGGTCCAGTTCAGTTTCTGGTTAATGGCAACCTCCAAGATGTTGACAGTGGGAGGTTTGGCAATGATAATGCCTATTGAATGTCAAGGGGAGTTGGTTAGATTCTCTCTTGTTGGAGTGGTCATTGCCTGGCACTTGTGTGGCACAAATGCTACGTGCCACTTATATGAATACTGTCCAGGTCTTGCAGCACATGGACATGGATTACTCCAGTATGAGGGGTCGTGAATGGTACTCAACATTGTGCAATCATCAATGAACATCCCTACTTTTGCCCTTAAGATGGAGGGAAGGTCATTAACGAAGCAGCTGAAGATGGTTGGGCCTTAGACACTACCCTGAGGAACTCCAGCACTGATGGCCTGGCACTGAGATGAGTCACCTCCTACAACAACCATCTTCCTTTGTGCTACATATGACTCCAACCATTGGAGAGCCCCCACCCCAATTCCCATTGATTTCATACATACATACTAAAATACTCGGCCCCTTGAGACCACTCCATCATTCAATAAGATCATGGCTGATCAGATTGCATCCTCCTGCCACATCTTTGCTAGAAATCCTTGATGCAAGACTCTGCCAAATACAGCCTTAATGTCAAGGGCAATCACCCTTTCCTCTAGAAGCCTTAGGAAAAAAATCTAAGCATTGAGTAGGTTATTGCTGTGTCAGTGTCACTTAATAGCACTGTCAACGTCGCCTTCCATCAACTTCTGATGACCGAGAGTAGGCTGAATAGGACAGTAATTGCCAGGTTGGATTTATCTTGCTTTTTGTGGACAGGACCAACGTGGGGAATGTTCCACGTTGTCAGGTAGATGCCAGAGTCGTAGCTGTACTAGAATAGCTTGGGTGGGATATGGTAGAACTGAGGATTTATGCTCCAGAAGTATATTGTGAGGGCCCCATAGCCTTGGCTGTATCAATGCCTTCAGGCCGTTTCTTAACATCTGTGAACTGAATTGGCTCAAGGCTGGCATCGACGATGCTGGGGACCTCGGGAGGAAGCTCGGCACTGCTGGTTGATGGTGGCTGCAAACCCTTCAGCCTTTCATGCTGAGGGGTCGGGCTCCGTCATCATTGAGAACATCGACATTTATGGAGCCCTCCTGCAGTTTAGTGGTCCAACGGTCCACCACCATTCACTGCTGGATGTGACAGGACTACAGAGCTTTGTTTGATCTGATCCACCGATGGTGGGATCGCTTAGCTCTTAGATCCCACAACCCATTCATTGCCAATTGACCCCAGGTTTTTATTTTTGTTTTTGGGGGGGGGGGGGGGGGGGGGGGGGGGGAGTACCAGATTTCCCCCACTATACACAGACATGGCTCCCAACACCACCCCCGGACAGAGCAGACCACCTCAGCTTTTCCCTATTAAATTCCATTTGCTAGTTTTTACCACTTGGCGCCTGCCCCCGTTGTGACCTGAGAGGACAAATACCCGGCTGGGCATCTCGGCCACAGGTTGGCACCTGCAACCGGCGCCCCGCCCCGCCCCGCCCCGCCCGGAGGAAGGCTTCAACCGGCTGGGCGTCGGGCCCAGTTTCCATGGTTACCGCGCGCCACTCACTGGGTTGCCGAGCAGCCGCGCCCGGTATTTGCTGGGCAGCATCTTCCCCCGGCCTCCGATGCCGCCTCTCGGCCTCTCCTCGGGCGTTGGCCGGTATTTCGCTCCCGGCCCGCGACACCGCGGCTGCTCCTCAGCACCCGGCTCCCTGACAACAGCCACTTCCGGTCCCGGCAGCAGCCGCACTTTCTCCTTCCCCCCCCCGCCCAGCCCTGTAAACACAGCCGCGCAACCAGCCCCCCCACCCCCCCCCCCCCAGCCCCCCCCCCTCCCCCCCCCAGGCCCCCCCCCCCCCTCCCTCCCCCAGGACCCCCTCCCTCCCCCAGGACCCCCTCCCCTCGCCCTCTCCCCTCACACCCCTCCCCTCCCCCCCTCCCTCTCCCCCAGGGCCCCCCTCCACCCCCCTCCCCCAGACACCTCCCCCTCCCCAGGCCCACCCCCCCTCCCCCCCCAGGACCCCCCTCCCCTCCCCCAGGACCCCCCTCCCCCCTCCCCTCCCCAGAACCCCCCTCCCCTCCCCCAGACAAACCCCCCTCCCCTCCCCTCCCCAAGAAACCCCCCCCTCCCCCTCCCCAGACACCCCCCTCCCCTCCCCCTCCCCCAGACACCACCCTCCCCTCCCCCTCCCCCAGACACCCCCCTCCCCTCCCCCTCCCCCAGACACCCCCCCTCCACTCCCCCCTCCCCCAGACACCCCCCCTCCCCCAGACATCCCCACCCCCCTCCCCCAGACACCCCCACCCCCTCTCCCGCCCCGTCCCCAGACCCCCTCCCTCCCCTTCCCCAGAACCCCTCCCCACCAGACCCCCTCCCCCAGACCCCTTCCCCCTCCCCCAGACCCTCTCCCCCAGACCCCTTCCCTCCCCCCCCAGACCCCCTCCCTCCCCCAGACCCCGCCCCCCTTCCCCCCTCCTTCCCCCAGACTCCCCCCCCCCAGACCCCCTCCCCAGCCCAGCCCACAGCCAGTGGCTCATCCAGTTCCCAAAAGTTGTCCACCTCAATCCACAGTCATGGTTGGGAGACTGTTTTTATTTTTTTTTTAAAAAAAAGGGCAACGAGCTTACTACCAAATTCCAGGGCGTGCAGTATTGCAGGTCTTGTACATTAAACAGTGGGTGCAGCCAATGTAGGCAAGTCACTGTCATCACTTATTGTGGAAAATACAGAACTCGGAAATCTCAACAAAAACAAAAATAGCTGGAAAAACTCAACAGGTCTGACAGCATCTGCGGAGAGGAATACAGTTGACGTTTCCAGTCCATAAAACCATAAGACATAGAAGCAGAAATTAGGCCATTCAGCCCATCGAGTCTGCTCCACCATTCAATCATGGCTGATAAGTTTTTCAACCCCATTCTCCCACCTTCTCCCCATAACCTTTGATCCCCTTACCAATCAAGAATGCATCTATCTCAGTCTTAAATACACTCAATGACCTGGCCTCCACAGCCTTCTGTGGCAATGAATTCCATAGATTCACCACTCTCTGGCTAAAGAAGTTTTTCCTCATCTATGTTCTAAAAGGTCTTCCCTTTACTCTGAGGCTGTGCCCTCAGGTCCTAGTCTCTCCTACTAATGGAAACATCTTCCCCATGTCCACTCTATCCAGGCCTTTCAGTATTCTGTAAGTTTCAATCAGATCCCCCCTCATCCTTCTAAATTCCATCGAGTATAGACCCAGAGTCCTCAAACGTTCCTCATATGTTAAACCTTTCATTCCTGGGATCATTCTCGTGAACCTCCTCTGAACCCTCTCCAGGGCCAGCACATCCTTCCTGAGATACGGGGCCCAAAATTGCTCACAATATTCTAAATGTGGTCTGACCAGAGCCTTATAAAGCCTCAGCACCACATCCCTGCTTTTATATTCTAGTCCTCTTGAGATAAATGCCAACATTGCATTTGCTTTCCTAACTACTGACTCAACCTGCAAGTTAACCTTAAGAGAATACTGGACTAGGACTCCCAAGTCCCTTTGCACTCCAGACTTCTGAATTCTCTCCCCATTTAGAAAATAGTCTATGCCTCTATTCTTCCCCACGTTGTATTCCATCTGCCACTTCTTTGCCCATTCTCCTAACCTGTCCAAATCCTTCTGCAGCCTGCCCGCCTCCTCAACACTACCTGTCTCTCCACCTATCTTTGTATCATCTGCAAACCTAACCAGGATGCCCTCAGTTCCTTCATCTAGATCATTAACGTATAAAGTGAAAAGTTGTGGTCCCAACACTGACACTTGGGTCTGTATGATCCTCCATCAGAGCCAAGAAAATAGAGAAAGGAGGTGAAATATAAGCTGGTAGAGGGGGCGGGGGGGGGGGGTGGTGGGACATGGGAAATCTTCATGCTGAGATGGGGTCATTAGAATCCTCTCCAAAGCAGCATTTTCGGAAATGCAGAGAACAGCCCATTCCTGGCACTGATCTCCAACTCTTCTTCTGATGAGGAGTCATGCGGACTGGAAACGTTAACTGTCTTCCTCTCCGCAGATGCTGCCAGACCTGCTGAGTTTTTCCAGCTGCTTTTGTTTTTGTTTTCAGATTTCCAGCATCCGCAGCTTTTTGCTTTAATCCAACTCTTCTTGCTTTTGAAGGGATCGAATAGAAGTCTCAAGATCGATAGGTTTTGAGGGAAAATAGTGCAATTGGTCCCACTGTTTGGTTAATTAGTAATGAGAGGTGCAAACGAGAATAAAAGGGGTTCGAAGAAATTCTTTCACACTGAGCGTTATTTGAACATGGAATGTTTCACCACAGTGAACTACTTCTGGCCACTGCGTACAGCAATGATTTGGTTATAGGTCTCAAGGGAGTGGGGTCTTAAATTTGCAGACATGATTAAAATAGAAGACAGAGTAAATAATTCTGGGGGGGGCGGGGGGGGATGGAAATATAAAGAGTATAGGAATCGTTAAAAGTAAAAAGAGAAACTTTCGTCTAGTTCGGTGTCTACCATCCTGGTAGTCCCAACTCAGAATAGCATCCGGATATCACTGCATCATCGTCCTGATGTGATGCGTATTCAGTGTTCGCCCGACACAATCTGTTCTTTTCCCCCTTCCCCATGTATCATTTAAATGCCTGTAAAGTGGTTCAGTTATTTCTGCTTGGGGAGGGGGAAGGTTATTCCAGTCACTTACTATATTTGGTATGAAACTGTTCAAATATGCTTGCGTGCAACATTGGAGAAGCACAAACTAGTTGACGTTTCCCTCCTACAGCGGAATGTTTGTTTAACATGTGATGGGACATCAATAGCAACTTCATGGTGAACTGCTTTGTACCACAGTATAAGTTATCTTCGTTGTTGCAGTGTAGGCCACTCCAGGGAATTCAGCGAAGCTATAACACCATGTTCTAGCATAATCATTAAAGACGAACCATGCTGCACGTCTTTGAACCATTTCCAGGTTATCAGGTGGGCTAGGAAGGGGAGCCAATCCGTTGCTGTGTGGCTGTTCTGTCACATTACAAATCATAGGATTTTGTTTTTGCCATTTACGGCAGTTTACATTGTGTACTCATGACATGTCACTTTATAGAACACTAATGGTTAAAGGCTCTGTTTGACAAGACATAAGATTAATTTGAATCAGGAGTAGGCCACTCGGCCCCTTGAGCCTGCTCCACCATTCAATAAGATCATGGCTGATCTGATTGTGGCCTCAACTCCACATTCCGCCTACCCCCGATTCCCTTGTTACTCAAGAATCTAAGGTTGTCAATCTACCTCTTCCTTAAAAATATTCAATGACCCTGCTTCTACCGCTGTCTAAGGTAGAGTTCCAAAGACCCTCAGAAAAAAATTCTCCTTATCTCAGTCTTGAATGGGAGACCCCTTATTTTTCAAATGGTGTCCCCTAGTTCTAGTCTCTCCCACAAAGGGAAACATCCTTTTCAGTATCCACCTTGTCAAGTCTCCTCAGGATCTTATGTTCACTCCCATCATGTTGTATGTGAAGGTCCTAGGCTGTCTGCATGCATGGTGTGGCATTTTGACTTGAAAATCATTTGCCATCAATGGAACCATTCTCTCAGTGCATCTAAGTTTATCTGCAGTGGTATTGGTCTTCCAGTCCTTGAACGGATCAGTACATGAGGCAGTTGTCTGCAAAGAGCTTGATTTTTGTGTTGGGACTGATTCTATCTCCTACGTCATTTATATACAGCTGAAACATCAGGGAACCAAGGATGGTCCCCCAGGGAACACACTATGTAACTAGCATTAAATGTGGCTTCCCCATTGACAATGCATTTACTTCTCTTGGCTAGCCCAGTTTCTATCCACTGTAGGGTTTCACCTCTTCCGTGGTATTGACTGATTTTTACGCAGGAGCTTATGGTGAGCCACAGAATCAAATGGTTTACTAAAATCTGTTATCTGCATATCAATTTGTGCTCCAGATATTGGTCAAGACAATACATGACCTTTTGCACAGTTTTCACAAGTTGTGACGGGCACTGATACTTTTCCAGGATCCATGCTTAAATTTCAGAATGTTATGTTCTTCTACATGGGCCTGAAATGGTGGGATATTATCTGCTCTCATATTTACAGGAAAGTTTGTGGGAGAGTGATTGGGCTTGTTTTAAAAGATGGGGCAGACGTTAGTAGTTAACCAATCTGCTGGTGACCAAACCACCACCCCACCCCCTCCACCCCACCAACTTCCTTTTATTGACGAGTTGTATATTCTACTCAGTACTGATCCTAGTTCTGAAGCACATCCATTCATTATGTATTTTGGTATTGCATCAGCTCCACATGATGTAACAATAATGAAGTTCTTGACTTAATCATGGCAATCTACAGCAAATTGTATTTATATAGAACTTGTAACATAATGCTTCTGCGAAGCACCTTGTTTTATCAACATAATTTCACAACAATCCCCACTGGCAGATATTAGGATAGATTGATCCAAAGCTTGGTCAAAGAGGTAGGTTTCAAGCAGCATTTAAAGGAGAAATGAGAAGTATGTCAGGAATATATAATTATACTCAATGTTATTGGAATTTATTGTAAAATAGTGGTATCTGTGTATGTGTGAGACTTAATTGCATTAAAGGCAGCTGGTCTGAAAGCTTTGATGTAAACATGGGGGAAGTTTAGAATGTAAGGTGTAAAAGGACATTTGCATTTTAAAATAAACCAGCCTAGATTTTTCCTAAACTTCACCTAGCTAGGTGACACATTTCACCTCTCCTTTGAAAACAGTGTGTTTATTTTTCCCAAAGATTACTGGTAAAACTTAGTACTATGAGAAATTTTCTTTATCAGAAAGATAAAGCCCAAAGACATAGTGAAACAATGGGAATTTCCTTTCAAAGGGGAAAATGTGTATAAAAGAGTGAAGGCTGTGTGTAAGGGTAAGGCATTTTTAAGATCTAACAAGTGTGAAAAGCCTTCAGCATCTATGCCTCAAGCTGCTGTTTTCAAAGAATTGAAGTTAAGAAAACTCAGTTTGAATTCGACTGGTTCAGGGTATTGTGTGTCAGCTTGCCTGGGTCTTTTAAAATCTGTGTCTTACACTTTCATTAAGGCATCAGTAATGGAGTTAGATTTAGAAGTTATTATAGTAGTAATTCGTAGATCTATGGATGTGCTTAAAAATCATTTTTCTTGTTAATAAATGCTTAATCTAATTTTGTAAAAACCTATAAGACTTGGCGGTCTTATCACTACTGAATTCACAGCACACATCTCGACATTTATACAAATTGCAAAATAAGTTTTTGGCAGTCGTTTCAAGTTTCCCTTTGGGATTTGAACAACTCTGCATTTATCATCGACTGTGCCATAACAAGTAGCAAAGCAGAAAGACTTATGGAGTGAATTCCAGAGCTTGGGGCCTTGGCAGCTGAAGGTACAGGTATCAATAGTGGAGCAATTAATACTGGAAATGCCCAAGAGCTGGGAGGGTCGTAAGGCTAACATTAGAGTTCAGGAGGAGGCAAGGATATGGAGGGATTTGAAAACGAGAATTTTAAGATCAAGGCATTGCTTAACCGGGAACCAAAGTAGGTCAGCAATCACAGGAGTGATGGGTGAATAGTGTTAATGTCTCGTCAATTACATAGTTAAGGTTTGTTAATGTGATGTCAATTATGTTCTTAAGGTTAAGAGAAACCGATGATGAGCATTAATTGTCTTGAGTACATATAAATGGGGAATAGCTGGAACACTGGGGTGAGTGGGAGGAGAGCTGTGAGTGAACAAGTCAACAAAGAAAAGCTCTGCCTTGGTTTCGACTTCACACCCTATGAATAAACAGGACATGGTGTAGTTAGGGCACAGACAACAGAGTTTAGGATCACAAGTTTAGGAGGGTAAAATATAGTAGGCCAGACAGTAGTAGTGCGTTGGAATAGCCATACAGGAACAAAGGCACAGATGATGGTTTCACCAGCAGATAAGCGAGGGCAGGGTGGAGTCAGGACATGTTCCAGAATTGAAAATAGGTGCTTTTTAAGAAGGTGCGGAAACTTGGCTGGATGCTCATCGCTGGGGTCAACTATTGTTTGATCTAAGGCTGTGATCAATCGATTCATCCACGGCAGACCCAGCGATGATGCAAGGAAACTGCCCATGGTGGAGAGATTTGGGAAATGGGATATTGATAGATTGGTACGAATATACATGTTAGGGGCAGGAGTAGGCCACTCACACCTTCACACCTGCTCTGCCATTCAGTAAGATCCTGGCTGATCTGACTGTGGCCTGCCCCTGATAAACAAGAGGGTGAAAGGTTATCTGCCTTGAAAACATTCAAAGTCTCTGCTTCCACTGCCTTTTGAGGGAGTTCCAAAAACTTACTCCCCTCATTTGCCTTAAATGGGCAACCCTGTATTTTTAAACCGTAAACTCTTGTTCCAGATTCTCCCACAAGAGGAATGGATAAATAAAAGTAGCAGATGGAATTTAATATCAGTAAATATGAGGTAGGGCATTTTGGTTAAAGAAAAATGTCATAATTATTCTGTGAATGGGGAAAAGATGGATCATGAAAGAGCACAAACATTTACTAATGTAGGTTCATAAGATTTATACGCAGAACCTCAAGCAGATAAGGCCATAAAGATAGCTAATAGAATATTACATTCTACGGCAAAAGGTATAGAACATAAGTCAAAATGTAACAGTAAATTTACATAACTTTAGAAGGGCCACAGTTGGAATATTACAGTTTTAGAATCTGCACCATAGGAACAATATTTAAGAAGTTGAGAGGGCAGCGCAGATTCATCGGAATGCTGCCTTGTATGAGAAAATACAAAAATAACTTGGAAAAATTGGTGCTGTTTTGTTAAAATAATAGATTAAGGGATGATTCTATAGAAATTCTCAAAATTACAAAAGGTAGATAGAAACTGTTTCCCAATATTGTGGGGCTAGGAATGAGGGGCTGCATTTAGGTAAAGAGCACTGGCAGCTGAGTGCAATTATTTTTTATTCATGGGATGTGAATCGCTGACACAGCCAGAATTGCTTCCCACCCCTAACTGCCCTTGAGAGGTGGCAGTCACATTCTTGAACCGCTGCAGTCCATGCAAGTATGCTAAAAGTTCTATTAGGAAGGGAGTTCCAGATTTTTACCTAACAACAATGAAGGATATAGTTCCAAGTCAGGATGGTGTATGGCTTGGAGGGGAACTTGTGGGTGGTGGTGTTCTGCAACCTTTGTCCTTCTAGGTGAAAGGTGTGAGTTTGGAAGGTGCTATCAAAGCAGGCTTGGCGAGTTACTGCAGTGCATCAGTGTAGATGGTACAGACTGCTTGTCACTGGCGGGAGTGAGTGTTTAAGGTGGTGGATGGGGTGACAACCAAGCAGGCTGCTTTGTCCTGGATGGTATCAAGCTCCATGAGTGTTGTTGGAGCTGCACTAATTCAGGAAAGTGCACAATATGCCATTATATTCCTGACTTGTACCTAATAGATGGACTAGCTTTGGGGAGTTGGGAGAGAAGTTACTTGATGGAAAGTTCCCAGCATCTGATCTGCTCTTCTAGCCATGTAAATACTGTGGCTGCTCCAGTTCTGTTTCTGGTCAAAAGTAATCCCCAGGATGTTGACGGTGGGAGATTCAGCAATGGTAGTGTCCTTGAAGGTCAAGGGGAAATGGTTAGACTCTCTTGTTGGAGATGATCATTAGCTGGCAATTGTGTGGTGCAAATGTTACTTTCCAATTACTAATCAAGCTTCAATTTGTCCAGATCTTGCTGCATGAGGGCACTGACTACTTCAATATCTGAGGAGTTGCATATGGTACTGGACACTGCAATTATCAGTGAACATTCCCACTTGGGGAGATGATGTAGGGATGATGTCACTGGACTAGTAATCCAGACGCCCAGACAAACACTCTGGAGACAAATTTCATCACAGCAGCTGCAGAATTTAAGCAAGTCTCTGAAATAGTGAACATGAAATTATCATTAATTCTTGTAAACACCCGTCTGGTTCACTAATGCCCTTTAAGAAAGGAAAGCTGCTGTCCTTACTTGGTCTGGCCTCCATGTGACTCCAAACCCACAGCAATGCCATCTGAAATGGCATAGAAAGCCACGGTTCAAGGGAAATTAGAGATAGGCAGAAAATACTGGCCTTGTCTGAGGCACCCACATCTCAAAGAATAAAGGGGAAAAAATGTTCTGCCCTTTTTAATGGAGGCAAGGTCATTGATGAAGCAGCTGAAGATAGTTGGGGCTAGGACAATACCCTGAGGTACTCCTGCAGCAATCCTGAGAGATTGGTCTTTGACAATCACAACAATCTTCCTTTGTACTAGGTATGACCCCAAGTAATTAAGAAGACAAATGGAATGTTGACTCTTATTGCATTGGGGGTGGAGTCTAAATATAGAAGCTTTACGACGACTGTACAGGACATTAAGACCACACCTAGAGTACAGTGTATAGTTTTGGTCACCTTATTTAAGGAGGGAACATACTTGCATTGGAAGTAGTTCAGGCAAGATTCACTACAATGATTCCAGGGATGAGGGATTTGTCTTATGAGGAAAGGTTGACCATGTTAGGCCTCTACTCATTGGAGTTTAGAAGAATGAGAGGTGATCTTATTGAAACATATTAAGATTCTGAGGGGGCTAAACAGGGTAAATGCTGAGAGGATGTTGCCCTTCGTGGGGGAATCTATAACTAGGAAGCACCGTTTAAAAATAAGGGGCCTCCCATTTAAGAGGGAGATGAAGAGGAATTTCTTCTGAGGGTCGTTGGTCTTTGGAATCTCTTCCAGAGCAGTGGAAGCTGGGTCATTGAATACGTCCAAGGCTGAGTTAGGCAGATTTATGATTGAGGGACTCAAAGGTTATGGGGGAAACAGCCAGGAGAGTTAAGGCCACAATCAGATAATCCGTGAGGAGCAGAGGAGCAGGGTGGAGGGGCTGAATGCCACGTGCGCTTTCTTCTATTCTTATGTCCAACCAGTGGAGAAGTCTCCCAGATTCCCACTCACTTCAGTTTTTTTAGAGCTCCTTGATGCCACACTTGGTCAAATGCTGCCTTGACGTCAAGGGCAGTCACTCTCTCATCACGTCTGGAATTCAGTTCTTGGCCCATGTTCAGACCAAGGCTGTAATGAGGTCAGGAGCCAAATGTCACTGATAAAACGCAAACATAGAAAATCTACAGCACAGAAGGAGACCTTTTGGCCCATATCTGTGGCAGCTGAGAAAGCTATCCAGTGTTCAATTCTTATTCTGTAGGCCTGAAGGTTACAGCACTCCTAGCGCATATGCAAATATAGTTAAAATGAAATGAGGGCTTCACCTCCTACCACCCTTTCAGGCATTTCTGACTAGAAGACACATTTACATTTACAAAAGAATTTTAATAATAAAAGTGAATAATGTTCAAAACATTCAAACAGACCATAAGTCAGATCAATGTTCTTATAAGTAACAGATATGGACAGTAAATTTATGCATTTATAAAAAGTATTTGACAAGTTAGTAGTTTTGGGAACAAGCAGAGAGGTAGCAAATTGCAGCTGAAGAGCCAGATGCAGGGAAATGGACTGTGATCTAATAACTTGTAGCATCCTTGCATTGCAAACTGTAAGGGCCTTAGGACAGGGAGGGAAAATACCTACCGCCAGTTTATAAATGTCAGAGAGACTGCAGTCACAGGGTTGAGCAAGTGGGTGGAGGGGATTAAAAAAGTGGGATGGGGAGGGTAGATGGGAGAAATGCGTGCGGAAAGACTATTAGGAACCTAGGTTCAAGGGGATAATTACAAAGGCTTGCAAATAGGCCAATGTCACCTTTTCCCACGGGTGCCCTGTGAGGCAGACCAGTTGAGAGATAAATCATTAAAGCTCAGGTCTAATCCTCACTGTCCATCTGTTCCCTTTTAAAGCTCCACAATGTTTGCACTGACATCAATAATCCCCTAATAATGTTTACTCGCCAGCTGCCTTCTTCCAATCAACAGTGCTGTTATACTCAGAATAGCTGATTATTTCAGCATATTGGCCGCTCCTGCAAGTGACACAGAGCTGGACACAGAGTGAATACAAGGAATGCCAGGGAGTGAGTATTAACAGAGCCTCAGATACCAGGCACTCACCCTCAGGATCTGGGATCCAAACCAGCTCAGACTGTTAGGACTGAAATCCCCATGACTGGGAAGGTTTCTTGTGGAATAAATGCCAATCAAGTACATATAGATAAAGGCCCAGAGCAGAAAATTGCTACTAATTATTCAACATGAACTGGAAAAGTGCTCAAGAGCCCAAACCAGGACTGGATTGTGGGATGGAAGAAAAGTCAGACAGAGCACAGAAAAATCACCATTACAGCCTTCGCCATAAGGGACTGACGATCAGGGGGACCAGAGCATCAGGCACAGCTTTAGCTGTCACAGAGAGCAGCACCCACACTTTTCCATTGAACTCTATCTTACTTGGTGGGGGCGGTGGAAAGGATACATTTAATTCAACAGTTATCATAGCAGCTCCAGTGCATTGTCAACATATTCAACTTCAAAGTTTAATTTTTTGAACAGGAACATGAAACGGGACGAAGGCTTAACTTAGTGATTTTTTTTTATTTGATCTCATACTTCTGAAGCATTAGTCCAGGCCTCTGGATTGCTAATCCAGTAACATTACCATTATGCTACCATCCCCCTTACCAACTCATTGTTTCTGTTGTTTCCATGGGAGAGTCAGTCCCTGAAAGTGTGTCACTGTCTTGTCATTTATGGCGGGGGGGTCACCAGGAACATACTTGCATTTACAGGGAGTCCTTGCAATCTGGAGTCAGCAATCCAGTTCACTTCATGGAAAGTAACCCATCCCAGCCCTTCCTGGTCCTTTACATGACTTTATTCCCGTCCTACACTGTGGGATTGCCTTGAGTGCGTTATCTACATTGTAGAAATAAAACATAAAGCATCGCTGCAGCATGACAGAGACCACATGTTGAGGATTTCCATTACAATGAACGGAGCTGGTACTGTAACGACACTGACTCTGGATCCAGACACCTCTGGCCAGTTGAGGGCGAGACCAGCAGAATTTCTGAGTGAGACACTCATTCTCTATAGTGTTTGGTATTTGAAATATTACCATTTCCCGGCATAGTTCTCAGCGAGGATAGCCACCATGTGTCCCAGCGATCCCAACACAGCGCGGTGAATGATAACCGGGCGACTTCCATCCTGATTATAGATGGTACTTTGCACACTGATAGTATCGACCTAGAGCGTCCTTTATCTCAAATGTCAATCTGCAGTGAATCAGAAAGTTGCTGTAAGTTACTCAGTGACCCCTTCCCTCTCCAGACACTGGGCTTTAATCACTGACCCCCTTCCCTCTCCGGACACTGGGCTATATTCACTGAACATCCCTCTCTCCAGACACTGGGCTTTACTCACTGACCATCTTACTCTGGACGCTGGCCTTTATCCACTGACCTCCTTCCCTCTACAGACACTGGGCTTTACCTACTGACCATTTCACTCCAGACGCTGGGCTTCACTCACTGACTTCCGTCCCTCTCTGGGCTTTACTCACTGACCATCTCTCTCTCTGGTCACTGGGCTTTACACACTTACCATCTCGCTCCCCAGACATTGGGCATTACTCATTGACCATCTCTCTCCCTGGACACTGGGTTTTATTCACTGACCATCTCTCTCCCCGGACACTGGGCTTTACTCATTGACCCCCCCTTCCCTCTTTGGACACTGGGCTTTAGTCACTGACCCCCTTCCCTCTCCAGACACTGGACTTTACTCACTGACCATCTCTCTCCCCGGACACTGGGCTTTACTCACTGACCATCTCTCTCCCCGGACACTGGACTTTACTCACTGACCATCTCTCTCCCCGGACACTGGACTTTACTCACTGACCATCTCTCTCCCCGGACACTGGGCTTTACTCGCTGACCAGCTCTCTCCCCGGACACTGGGCTTTACTCGCTGACCATCTCTCTCCCTTTCCGGACACTGGGCTTTACTCACTGACCCCCTTCCCTCTCCAGACACTGGGCTTTACTCACTGACCCCCTTCCCTCTCCAGACACTGGACTTTACTCACTGACCATCTCTTTCTCCCGACACTGGGTTTTACTCGTTGACCATCTCTCTCTCTCCCTCTCTGGACATTGGGCTTTACTCACTGACCAGCTCTCTCCCCGGACACTGGGCTTTACTCACTGACCATCTCTCTCCCTCTCCGGACACTGGGCTTTACTCGCTGACCATCTCTCTCCCCGGACACTGGGCTTTACTCACTGACCATCTCTCTCCCCGGACACTGGGCTTTACTCGCTGACCATCACTCTCTCCGGACACTGGGCTTTACTCGCTGACCATCTCTCTCTCCGGACACTGGGCTTTACTCGCTGACCATCTCTCTCTCCGGACACTGGGCTTTACTCACTGACCAGCTCTCTCCCCGGACACTGGGCTTTACTCGCTGACCAGCTCTCTCCCCGGCCACTGGGCTTTACTCGCTGACCATCTCTCTCCCTCTCCAGACACTGGGCTTTACTCACTGACCCCCTTCCCTCTCCAGACACTGGACTTTACTCACTGACCATCTCTTTCTCCCGACACTGGGTTTTACTCGTTGACCATCTCTCTCTCTCCCTCACTGGACATTGGGCTTTACTCACTGACCAGCTCTCTCCCCGGACACTGGGCTTTACTCACTGACCATCTCTCTCCCTCTCCGGACACTGGGTTTTACTCACTGACCATCTCTCTCCCTCTCCGGACACAGGGCTTTACTCGCTGACCATCTCTCTCCCCGGACACTGGGCTTTACTCACTGACCATCTCTCTCCCCGGACACTGGGCTTTACTCGCTGACCATCTCTCTCTCCGGACACTGGGCTTTACTCGCTGACCATCTCTCTCTCCGGACACTGGGCTTTACTCGCTGACCATCTCTCTCTCTCTCCGGACACTGGGCTTTACTCACTGACCATCTCCCTCTCCGGACACTGGGCTTTACTCGCTGACCAGCTCTCTCCCCGGACACTGGGCTTTACTCACTGACCATCTCTCTCTCTCCGGACACTGGGCTTTACTCGCTGACCATCTCTCTCTCTCCGGACACTGGGCTTTACTCACTGACCATCTCTCTCCCCGGACACTGGGCTTTACTCACTGACCATCTCTCTCTCTCCGGACACTGGGCTTTACTCACTGACCATCTCTCTCTCTCCGGACACTGGGCTTTACTCACTGACCATCTCTCTCCCCGGACACTGGGCTTTACTCACTGACCATCTCTCTCTCTCCGGACACTGGACTTTACTCACTGACCATCTCTCTCCACGGACACTGGGCTTTACTCACTGACCATCTCTCTCTCTCTCCGGACACTGGGCTTTACTCACTGACCATCTCTCTCTCCCCGGACACTGGGCTTTACTCACTGACCATCTCTCTCCCCGGACACTGGGCTTTACTCGCTGACTATCTCTCTCCCCAGACACTGGGCTTTACTCACTGACCATCTCTCTCCCCGGACACTGGGCTTTACTCACTGACCATCTCTCTCCCTCTCCGGACACTGGGCTTTACTCACTGACCATCTCTCTCCCGGGACACTGGGCTTTACTCGCTGACCATCTCTCTTCCCGGACACTGGAATTTACTCACTGACCATCTCTCTCCCCGGACACTGGACTTTACTCACTGACCATCTCTCTCCCCGGACACTGGACTTTACTCACTGACGATCTCTCTTCCCGGACACTGGACTTTACTCACTGACCATCTCTCTCCCCGGACACTGGGCTTTACTCACTGACCATCTCTCTTCCCGGACACTGGACTTTACTCACTGACCATCTCTCTCCATGGACACTGGACTTTACTCGCTGACCATCTCTCTTCCCGGACATTGGGCTTTACTCACTGACCATCTCTCTCTCTCCGGACACTGGACTTTACTCACTGACCATCTCTCTCTCCGGACACTGGGCTTTACTCGCTGACCATCTCTCTCTCCGGACACTGGGCTTTACTCGCTGACCATCTCTCTCTCCGGACACTGGGCTTTACTCACTGACCATCTCTCTCTCTCCGGACACTGGGCTTTACTCACTGACCATCTCTCTTCCCGGACACTGGACTTTACTCACTGACCATCTCTCTCCATGGACACTGGACTTTACTCGCTGACCATCTCTCTCCATGGACACTGGACTTTACTCGCTGACCATCTCTCTTCCCGGACATTGGGCTTTACTCACTGACCATCTCTCTCCCGGGACACTGGACTTTACTCACTGACCATCTCTCTCCCCGGACACTGGGTTTTACTCACTGACCATCTCTCTCTCTCCGGACACTGGACTTTACTCACTGACCATCTCTCTCTCTCCGGACACTGGACTTTACTCACTGACCATCTCTCTCTCTCTCTCTCCGGACACTGGGCTTTACTCACTGACCATCTCTCTCCCCGGACACTGCGTTTTACTCACTGACCATCTCTCTCTCTCCGGACACTGGACTTTACTCACTGACCATCTCTCTCTCTCCGGACACTGGACTTTACTCACTGACCATCTCTGTCCCCGGACACTGGACTTTACTCACTGACCAGCTCTCTCCCCGGACACTGGGCTTTACTCACTGACCATCTCTCTCCCCGGACACTGGACTTTACTCACTGACCATCTCTCTCCCGGGACACTGGGCTTTACTCACTGACCATCTCTCTCCCCGGACACTGGGCTTTACTCGCTGACCATCTCTCTCTCTCCGGACACTGGACTTTACTCGCTGACCATCTCTCTCTCTCCGGACACTGGGCTTTACTCGCTGACCATCTCTCTCCCCGGACACTGGGCTTTACTCGCTGACCATCTCTCTCTCTCTCCGGACACTGGGCTTTACTCACTGACCATCTCTCTCCCTCTCCAGACACTGGGCTTTACTCGCTGACCATCTCTCTCTCTCCGGACACTGGGCTTTACTCACTGACCATCTCTCTCCCTCTCCGGACACTGGGCTTTACTCGCTGACCATCTCTCTCCCTCTCCGGACACTGGGCTTTACTCACTGACCATCTCTCTCCCCGGACACTGGACTTTACTCACTGACCATCTCTCTCCCCGGACACTGGGCTTTACTCACTGACCATCTCTCTTCCCGGACACTGGACTTTACTCACTGACCATCTCTCTCCATGGACACTGGACTTTACTCGCTGACCATCTCTCTTCCCGGACATTGGGCTTTACTCACTGACCATCTCTCTCTCTCCGGACACTGGACTTTACTCACTGACCATCTCTCTCTCCGGACACTGGGCTTTACTCACTGACCATCTCTCTCCCGGGACACTGGGCTTTACTCACTGACCATCTCTCTCCCCGGACACTGGGCTTTACTCGCTGACCATCTCTCTCTCTCCGGACACTGGACTTTACTCGCTGACCATCTCTCTCTCTCCGGACACTGGGCTTTACTCGCTGACCATCTCTCTCCCCGGACACTGGGCTTTACTCGCTGACCATCTCTCTCTCTCTCCGGACACTGGGCTTTACTCACTGACCATCTCTCTCCCTCTCCAGACACTGGGCTTTACTCGCTGACCATCTCTCTCTCTCCGGACACTGGGCTTTACTCACTGACCATCTCTCTCCCTCTCCGGACACTGGGCTTTACTCGCTGACCATCTCTCTCCCTCTCCGGACACTGGGCTTTACTCACTGACCATCTCTCTCCATGGACACTGGACTTTACTCGCTGACCATCTCTCTTCCCGGACATTGGGCTTTACTCACTGACCATCTCTGTTCCCGGACATTGGGCTTTACTCACTGACCATCTCTCTCCATGGACACTGGACTTTACTCGCTGACCATCTCTCTTCCCGGACATTGGGCTTTACTCACTGACCATCTCTCTTCCCGGACATTGGGCTTTACTCACTGACCATCTCTCTCCATGGACACTGGACTTTACTCGCTGACCATCTCTCTCTCTCCGGACACTGGGCTTTACTCGCTGACCATCTCTCTCTCTCCGGACACTGGGCTTTACTCACTGACCATCTCTCTCTCCGGACACTGGGCTTTACTCACTGACCATCTCTCTCTCTCCGGACACTGGGCTTTACTCACTGACCATCTCTGTCCCCGGACACTGGGCTTTACTCACTGACCATCTCTCTCTCCGGACACTGGGCTTTACTCACTGACCATCTCTCTCCCTCTCCGGACACTGGGCTTTACTCGCTGACCATCTCTCTCTCTCCGGACACTGGGCTTTACTCGCTGACCATCTCTCTCTCTCCGGACACTGGGCTTTACTCGCTGACCATCTCTCTCTCTCCGGACACTGGGCTTTACTCGCTGACCATCTCTCTCCCCGGACACTGGGCTTTACTCACTGACCATCTCTCTCTCCGGACACTGGGCTTTACTCACTGACCATCTCTCTCCCCGGACACTGGGCTTTACTCGCTGACCATCTCTCTCCCCGGACACTGGGCTTTACTCGCTGACCATCTCTCTTCCCGGACATTGGGCTTTACTCACTGACCACCTCTCTCCCCGGACACTGGGCTTTACTCACTGACCATCTCTCTCTCCGGACACTGGGCTTTACTCACTGACCATCTCTCTCTCCGGACACTGGGCTTTACTCACTGACCATCTCTCTCTCTCGGACACTGGGCTTTACTCACTGACCATCTCTCTCTCCGGACACTGGGCTTTACTCGCTGACCATCTCTCTCTCTCCGGACACTGGGCTTTACTCGCTGACCATCTCTCTCTCTCCGGACACTGGGCTTTACTCGCTGACCAGCTCTCTCCCCGGACACTGGGCTTTACTCACTGACCATCTCTCTCTCCGGACACTGGGCTTTACTCACTGACCATCTCTCTCTCCGGACACTGGGCTTTACTCACTGACCATCTCTCTCCCTCTCCGGACACTGGGCTTTACTCGCTGACCATCTCTCTCTCTCCGGACACTGGGCTTTACTCGCTGACCATCTCTCTCTCTCCGGACACTGGGCTTTACTCGCTGACCATCTCTCTCTCTCCGGACACTGGGCTTTACTCGCTGACCATCTCTCTCCCCGGACACTGGGCTTTACTCACTGACCATCTCTCTCTCCGGACACTGGGCTTTACTCACTGACCATCTCTCTCCCCGGACACTGGGCTTTACTCGCTGACCATCTCTCTTCCCGGACATTGGGCTTTACTCACTGACCACCTCTCTCCCCGGACACTGGGCTTTACTCACTGACCATCTCTCTCTCCGGACACTGGGCTTTACTCACTGACCATCTCTCTCTCCGGACACTGGGCTTTACTCACTGACCATCTCTCTCTCTTCGGACACTGGGCTTTACTCACTGACCATCTCTCTCTCCGGACACTGGGCTTTACTCGCTGACCATCTCTCCCTCTCCGGACACTGGGCTTTACTCGCTGACCATCTCTCTCTCTCCGGACACTGGGCTTTACTCGCTGACCAGCTCTCTCCCCGGACACTGGGCTTTACTCACTGACCATCTCTCTCTCCGGACACTGGGCTTTACTCACTGACCATCTCTCTCTCCGGACACTGGGCTTTACTCACTGACCATCTCTCTCCTTCTCCGGACACTGGGCTTTACTCGCTGACCATCTCTCTCTCTCCGGACACTGGGCTTTACTCGCTGACCATCTCTCTCTCTCCGGACACTGGGCTTTACTCGCTGACCATCTCTCTCTCTCCGGACACTGGGCTTTACTCGCTGACCATCTCTCTCCCTCTCCGGACACTGGGCTTTACTCACTGACCATCTCTCTCTCCGGACACTGGGCTTTACTCGCTGACCATCTCTCTTCCCGGACATTGGGCTTTACTCACTGACCATCTCTGTTCCCGGACATTGGGCTTTACTCACTGACCATCTCTCTCCATGGACACTGGACTTTACTCGCTGACCATCTCTCTTCCCGGACATTGGGCTTTACTCACTGACCATCTCTCTTCCCGGACATTGGGCTTTACTCACTGACCATCTCTCTCCATGGACACTGGACTTTACTCGCTGACCATCTCTCTCTCTCCGGACACTGGGCTTTACTCGCTGACCATCTCTCTCTCTCCGGACACTGGGCTTTACTCACTGACCATCTCTCTCTCCGGACACTGGGCTTTACTCACTGACCATCTCTCTCTCTCCGGACACTGGGCTTTACTCACTGACCATCTCTGTCCCCGGACACTGGGCTTTACTCACTGACCATCTCTCTCTCCGGACACTGGGCTTTACTCACTGACCATCTCTCTCCCTCTCCGGACACTGGGCTTTACTCGCTGACCATCTCTCTCTCTCCGGACACTGGGCTTTACTCGCTGACCATCTCTCTCTCTCCGGACACTGGGCTTTACTCGCTGACCATCTCTCTCTCTCCGGACACTGGGCTTTACTCGCTGACCATCTCTCTCCCCGGACACTGGGCTTTACTCACTGACCATCTCTCTCTCCGGACACTGGGCTTTACTCACTGACCATCTCTCTCCCCGGACACTGGGCTTTACTCGCTGACCATCTCTCTCCCCGGACACTGGGCTTTACTCGCTGACCATCTCTCTTCCCGGACATTGGGCTTTACTCACTGACCACCTCTCTCCCCGGACACTGGGCTTTACTCACTGACCATCTCTCTCTCCGGACACTGGGCTTTACTCACTGACCATCTCTCTCTCCGGACACTGGGCTTTACTCACTGACCATCTCTCTCTCTTCGGACACTGGGCTTTACTCACTGACCATCTCTCTCTCCGGACACTGGGCTTTACTCGCTGACCATCTCTCTCTCTCCGGACACTGGGCTTTACTCGCTGACCATCTCTCTCTCTCCGGACACTGGGCTTTACTCGCTGACCAGCTCTCTCCCCGGACACTGGGCTTTACTCACTGACCATCTCTCTCTCCGGACACTGGGCTTTACTCACTGACCATCTCTCTCTCCGGACACTGGGCTTTACTCACTGACCATCTCTCTCCCTCTCCGGACACTGGGCTTTACTCGCTGACCATCTCTCTCTCTCCGGACACTGGGCTTTACTCGCTGACCATCTCTCTCTCTCCGGACACTGGGCTTTACTCGCTGACCATCTCTCTCTCTCCGGACACTGGGCTTTACTCGCTGACCATCTCTCTCCCCGGACACTGGGCTTTACTCACTGACCATCTCTCTCTCCGGACACTGGGCTTTACTCACTGACCATCTCTCTCCCCGGACACTGGGCTTTACTCGCTGACCATCTCTCTTCCCGGACATTGGGCTTTACTCACTGACCACCTCTCTCCCCGGACACTGGGCTTTACTCACTGACCATCTCTCTCTCCGGACACTGGGCTTTACTCACTGACCATCTCTCTCTCCGGACACTGGGCTTTACTCACTGACCATCTCTCTCTCTTCGGACACTGGGCTTTACTCACTGACCATCTCTCTCTCCGGACACTGGGCTTTACTCGCTGACCATCTCTCCCTCTCCGGACACTGGGCTTTACTCGCTGACCATCTCTCTCTCTCCGGACACTGGGCTTTACTCGCTGACCAGCTCTCTCCCCGGACACTGGGCTTTACTCACTGACCATCTCTCTCTCCGGACACTGGGCTTTACTCACTGACCATCTCTCTCTCCGGACACTGGGCTTTACTCACTGACCATCTCTCTCCTTCTCCGGACACTGGGCTTTACTCGCTGACCATCTCTCTCTCTCCGGACACTGGGCTTTACTCGCTGACCATCTCTCTCTCTCCGGACACTGGGCTTTACTCGCTGACCATCTCTCTCTCTCCGGACACTGGGCTTTACTCGCTGACCATCTCTCTCCCTCTCCGGACACTGGGCTTTACTCGCTGACCATCTCTCTCCCCGGACACTGGGCTTTACTCACTGACCATCTCTCTCTCCGGACACTGGGCTTTACTCGCTGACCATCTCTCTCTCCGGACACTGGGCTTTACTCACTGACCATCTCTCTCCATGGACACTGGACTTTACTCGCTGACCATCTCTCTCTCTCCGGACACTGGGCTTTACTCGCTGACCATCTCTCTCTCTCCGGACACTGGGCTTTACTCACTGACCATCTCTCTCTCCGGACACTGGGCTTTACTCACTGACCATCTCTCTCTCTCCGGACACTGGGCTTTACTCACTGACCATCTCTGTCCCCGGACACTGGGCTTTACTCACTGACCATCTCTCTCTCCGGACACTGGGCTTTACTCACTGACCATCTCTCTCCCTCTCCGGACACTGGGCTTTACTCGCTGACCATCTCTCTCTCTCCGGACACTGGGCTTTACTCGCTGACCATCTCTCTCTCTCCGGACACTGGGCTTTACTCGCTGACCATCTCTCTCTCTCCGGACACTGGGCTTTATTCGCTGACCATCTCTCTCCCCGGACACTGGGCTTTACTCACTGACCATCTCTCTCTCCGGACACTGGGCTTTACTCACTGACCATCTCTCTCCCCGGACACTGGGCTTTACTCGCTGACCATCTCTCTCCCCGGACACTGGGCTTTACTCGCTGACCATCTCTCTTCCCGGACATTGGGCTTTACTCACTGACCACCTCTCTCCCCGGACACTGGGCTTTACTCACTGACCATCTCTCTCTCCGGACACTGGGCTTTACTCACTGACCATCTCTCTCTCCGGACACTGGGCTTTACTCACTGACCATCTCTCTCTCTCGGACACTGGGCTTTACTCACTGACCATCTCTCTCTCCGGACACTGGGCTTTACTCGCTGACCATCTCTCTCTCTCCGGACACTGGGCTTTACTCGCTGACCATCTCTCTCTCTCCGGACACTGGGCTTTACTCGCTGACCAGCTCTCTCCCCGGACACTGGGCTTTACTCACTGACCATCTCTCTCTCCGGACACTGGGCTTTACTCACTGACCATCTCTCTCTCCGGACACTGGGCTTTACTCACTGACCATCTCTCTCCCTCTCCGGACACTGGGCTTTACTCGCTGACCATCTCTCTCTCTCCGGACACTGGGCTTTACTCGCTGACCATCTCTCTCTCTCCGGACACTGGGCTTTACTCGCTGACCATCTCTCTCTCTCCGGACACTGGGCTTTACTCGCTGACCATCTCTCTCCCCGGACACTGGGCTTTACTCACTGACCATCTCTCTCTCCGGACACTGGGCTTTACTCACTGACCATCTCTCTCCCCGGACACTGGGCTTTACTCGCTGACCATCTCTCTTCCCGGACATTGGGCTTTACTCACTGACCACCTCTCTCCCCAGACACTGGGCTTTACTCACTGACCATCTCTCTCTCCGGACACTGGGCTTTACTCACTGACCATCTCTCTCCCTCTCCGGACACTGGGCTTTACTCACTGACCATCTCTCTCTCTTCGGACACTGGGCTTTACTCACTGACCATCTCTCTCTCCGGACACTGGGCTTTACTCGCTGACCATCTCTCCCTCTCCGGACACTGGGCTTTACTCGCTGACCATCTCTCTCTCTCCGGACACTGGGCTTTACTCGCTGACCAGCTCTCTCCCCGGACACTGGGCTTTACTCACTGACCATCTCTCTCTCCGGACACTGGGCTTTACTCACTGACCATCTCTCTCTCCGGACACTGGGCTTTACTCACTGACCATCTCTCTCCTTCTCCGGACACTGGGCTTTACTCGCTGACCATCTCTCTCTCTCCGGACACTGGGCTTTACTCGCTGACCATCTCTCTCTCTCCGGACACTGGGCTTTACTCGCTGACCATCTCTCTCTCTCCGGACACTGGGCTTTACTCGCTGACCATCTCTCTCCCTCTCCGGACACTGGGCTTTACTCGCTGACCATCTCTCTCCCCGGACACTGGGCTTTACTCACTGACCATCTCTCCCTCTCCGGACACTGGGCTTTACTCGCTGACCCTCTTTAATCCGCCGCCAATTCCGGCTTTGCTTTGCAATAAATCCAATTAGAGCGGGTGTCTCTCGCTCTCTCTGATTGGGAGATGGCGAGGCCGCTGCTCCCTGATAAGCTGCGCTAGGCCCAGGCCGCGGCCCCCAGTAGCCGCTCCTCCCCATGTACGGCCTGCAGAGCGCCTTCCTGCGCTGGGCCGTCTTCCTGGTGCCGCCTCCGCTGCGGGAGTCGCTGCTGCCGGGCGGTTGGATCTTCTCGCCCGGCCCCAGCCCCAGCCCCAGGCCCAGGCCCCGTAACCGATGGAGCGACTCGGCCCCGGCTGGGCTCCAGCCCCAGGCCCCGGCCCCGGCCCCGGCCCAGGCCCCGCCTCGGGGCGGGCGGAGGGAGGTTCCCGCTGGACACATCCCGCCCTCGGCGGCGGCGGCGGCGGCTGCGCTCCCATTAGGCGGACTCGCCGCTCTCCGCCGCCTCTGGCTCGGCCTAACCGGGACCCCGGCGCTCCCCAGGCGGCCGCCGATGGAAGAGACGGAGCCGCCGGGGCCGCAGCTCCCGCCGCCCGGGGAGGCGCCTCGCCCGCCGCCCGCGGTGCGGATTCAAGTGGCACCGGCCGAGGAGGAGACACCGAGTCCGCCCCACAGCGGACAGCCGAGTCCGGGGGAGGCGGAGAAACCCAGGTAGGGGAGGGGGAGGGGGGACTGCTGGAAGGCTCTGAGGTGGGGGTGATGGAAGGGGCCTGGGGAGGGGGTTGGGGGGAGCGGGGGTGTTGGGGGAGGAGGAGGAGGGGCCTGGGGGGGTGTTGGAAGCGGCTTGGGGGGAGGGGAGGGGGGGGCAGGGGACGGGGGGGGAGGGGGGGGGAGGGGGGGGGCAGGGGACGGGGGGGGGAAGAGGGGGGGGGGGGAAGAGGGGGGAAAGAGGGGGGGAGGGGGGGGAGGGGGGGGGACCGGGGGGGGGAGGGCGTGGGGAGAAGAGGGGGGGAGGGGAGGGGAGGGGAGGGGAGGGGAGGGGAGGGGACCGGGGGGGAGAAGAGGGGAGGGGAGGGGAGGGGACCGGGGGGGGGGGGGGGAGAAGAGGGGGGAGGGGAGGGGAGGGGACCGGGGGGGGGGGGGAGAAGAGGGGGGGGGAGGGGAGGGGAGGGGAGGGGAGGGGAGGGGACCGGGGGGGGGGGGGAGAAGAGGGGGGGGGAGGGGAGGGGAGGGGAGGGGAGGGGAGGGGACCGGGGGGGGGGGGGGGGGGGAGAAGAGGGGGGGGGGGGGGGGGGGGGGGGGGGCCGGGGGGGAGAAGAGGGGCGGGGGGGGGAGGGGACCGGGGAGGGGAGGGAAGGGAAGGGGAGAAGAGGGGCGGGGGGGGCCTGGGGGGAGGGGTGGGAGGGGCCGGGGGGGGGAGGGGTGGAAGGGGATTGGGGGGGTTGTTGGGGGGAGGAGGGGTGTGTGGAAGGGGCCTAGGTGGGGGGAGGATGGAAGGGGCCTGGGAGGGGTGGGGGGTGAGTGGATGGAAGGGTCCTGGGAGGGGTGGGGGCGTTTGGTGGAAGGGGCCTGGGAGGGGTCGTGGAGGCCGTGGAAGATGTGGTGGGGGGGGTTGTTGGGCTGCGGTGGGGGTGGGGGGCAGGAGGTCAATCCAAATGAGTATGTCAGCTCGTCCCATTCCCTTGCCTTTATCCTGCAATATTTTTCTCTTCAGGTTTGTCTATTACCTTTTGAAAGCCAAGGTTGAATCTGCCTCAGCCTGCACTCTCAGGCAGTGCATTCCAGATCCTAACCTATCACTGCATTTTAAAAAAAAAAGAATTTCCTCATGTGTCTGGTGTACCATCTCTGCTGATTCTGGTTCTGTGGCAACAGTTGCTGTCATCATCTGGGAAATGATCTCTTCCTCCCTGATCACACCCCATGCCATCAACAGTCTGTAGGGAATGTCTACCTTTATGTCTTCATTCCAGATCTGTTCGGTCATTGAGCTGGGGGCACAGTCAAGGAAGGGGGAGAAGTATTTGGACAGTTGGCTCCAGACTTCAGTCACACTTCAAAAGAGAGGGACTGGTTCAGAATGGGGTTGGTGTACAGACTAAGGGAACCCTGGTGAGGTAGATAAAAAGGAACTGATACAATATATTTGCTCTTTCTGAGAACAAGGATCAAAAATGTTGGAGGCACAGCCAGAGTTCAGACCATGTCACCTTGGAGCAGGTGTGGAAGAGGGGAAGCATAACATACTAATTGTAGGCAATTTAATAATCAGGCAGACAGCATCCAACACAGTATGTTGCCTACCTGGTACCAGGGTGAGGGACACCTCAAAGAGGCTTGGAAGGACATTGCAGGGGTAGCAGGATTCAGTTGTTTTGATCCACATGTGACCAACAATCTAGGGATATTTAGGCAAGAGTTCTCCCTTGGGAGAATACCAGGAGCTAGAAGCTAAATTGAGGAGGACCTTAAGGAGTATACTTCTGAATTTTTACCTGAGCTATGTGAAAATTGGCATGGAGATGTGCAAATTAGGGAGGTATACATGTGATTGAAAGACTAGCGTGGCAGAAAAAGCAGTTACATTTCATGGGCCACTGGCAGCAGTACTGGGACAGGAAGGATCTGTTGGGATGGACTCCACCTGAATCAACCTTGGAACAGACTTATGGAAAGGATAAACAGGGTGGTCATGAGGATATTAACTGGTTAATTTCAGGGATCAGGCTGAAGGGGTGTAGAGGAAGGAAAAGAGCACTCGGGCGGAAAAGATAGAGTAGACAATAGTTCCAAAACAGAGGAAAGAGAGTAGAGTAACAGTCAGAAATTTTGCTTTAGGGAAAGATAAAATTTACAAATTAATTAAATCAGGAGAGAAATATTTTGAGCAGAAAAACAGGTTGTGTGGTGTATGGTGCAAATAAGTGTTCTTTATACTGACACACAAAGTATAAGGAACTAATAGTATAAGGAGAGATTGGGTCTGCATTTAGAACCATAGAAAAGTTACAGTGCAGAAAGGGGCTTTCTGTGTTTGTGCTGGCCAAAATGAGAAGAAAGAAACTAGTTGCTCATTTTAAGCCCACTTTCCTGCACCTGGTCCATCACCTTGCAGGTTACTGCACATCAGATGCAGATCCAGGTACCTTTTAAATGAGTTGAGCATTTCCACTTCAACCACCAACTTGAGCAGTGAATTCTAGATGCCCGCCATCCTCTGGGTGAAAAAGTTTTACCTCATGTCCTCTCTAATCCTTCTACCAATCACTAAAATCTATCCCCCCTGATGATTGACCCCTCAACTAGGGGGAACAAGTCTTTCCTGTTCACCCTATCGAGGCCCCTCATAATTTTGTGCATCTCAATTAGGTCACCCCTCAGCCACCTCTGTTGTAAGGAAAACAACCCTGGCCTACCCAATCTCTCCTCATAGCTGCAATTTCCAAGCTCTGGCAACATTCTGGAGACCAATGACATCAAGGGATATGGTGATAGTGCCACTTTCCTGCACTGAGGTAGATGATCAGCCATGGTCTAATCGAATGGCCTACTCCTGTTCCTATGAATGAATTGCAGGAGCAAACCCAATTCTGAGCATATGACTTGGTAGCTTGAGACATGTCTGCAAGATGGGTCAAACTGGAAACTAAGTATGCCAGGTTATAGGGGAGAGAATCAATGATAAAAGGGGAATAATAAACAAGGAGCAGGGGAAGGTCACTCAGCACCTCGAGCCTGCTCTACCATTTAATAAGATTATGGCTGATCTGATAATAGATCAAACCTGCATCCCATCTACCCCCAATAACCTATCACCCCCTTGCTTACCAAGAATCTATCCACTTCTGCCTTAAAAATATTCAAAGACTCTGCTTCCACCACCTTTTCAGGAAGAGAGTTCCAAAAACACTCAACCCTCTGTGTGAAAAAAATTCACCTCATCTGTTTTAAATGGGTGACCCCTTATTTTTAAACAGTGATCCCAAGTTCTAGATTCTCCCAAAAGAGGGAGATATAACAAGATATTAGCAAGCAGTGGTAGAATGAAGAAATAGAAAATGATTTCAAACTATAGTGGAAGGTGTGTATAGGCAGAGTACATTATATAGATGCTAAAATTAGACACAAATGTAGCAAATGCAGAATAGTTTTAATGGGGGATTTTAACTTCCATATAGATTGGGACAAGCAGACCACATGTCAGAAAGGTAGTGAATTTTTGTGTCCAGGATAGTTTTCTGCAACAATTTTTTTTTTAGTTATTCAAGGGATGGGCATCACTGGCTAGGCCAGCATTTATTGCCCATGCGAAGGTGGTAGTGAGCTGCTGCCTTGAACCACTGCAGTCCATGTGGTGTAGGTATACCCACAATGCTGTTAGCAAGGGAATTCCAGGATTTTGACCTAGTGACAGTGAAGGAACGGTGGTATATTTCCAAGTCAGAATGGTGCATGATTTGGAGGTGAACTTCCAGGTGGTGGTGTTCCCATGCATCTACTGCACTTATCTTTCTAGCTGGTAGAGGTCGTGGATTTATAAAGTGTTGTCAAGGGAGCCTTGGTGAATTCCTGCAGTTAATTTTGTAGATGGTACACACTGTTGCTATTGTACATCAGTGGTGGAGTGAATGTTTGTGGATGTGGTGCCAATCAACTGGGCTGCTTGGTCCTGGACGGTGTTAAGTTTCTTGGGTGTTGTTGGAGCTGCACTCATCCAGGCAAGTGGAGAGTATTCCATTCCACTCCTGACTTGTGCCTTGTAGACGATGGGCAGGCTTTGGGGAGTCAGGAGGTGAGTTACTTGCTGCAGAATTCTCAGCCCCTCTGCTCTTGTAGCCACAGTATTTATATGGCTAGTACAGTTCAGGTTCTGGTCAATGGTAACCCCTCCAGGATGTTAATGGGGACTCAGTAGTGGCAATGCCATTGAATGTCAGGGGACGATGGTTAGATTCTCTCTTGTTGGAGACGGTCGTTGCCTGGTACTTGTGTGGCGCGAATGTTACTTGCCATTTGTTAATCCAAGCCTGGATATTGTCCAGGTCTTGCTGCATATGGACACAGAATTGCTTTAGTATCTGAGGAGTTGCAAACGGTGCTGAACATTGCAAAATCATCTGTGAAAATCCCCGCTTCTGACCTTGTGATAGAGGGAAGTTCTCATTGATGAAGCAGCTGATGATAAAGTGGGTGAAGGATGATCGGGCATAGGCGGGAGGTTACAGTCAGATCAGCCATAATCTTACTGAATGGCAAAGCAGGCTTGAAGGGCCGGGGTGGGGGGGGGGGGCTTCTCCTGCACCTAACTTGTACGTTCTTTATGTTGCAAACAAAATAATTTGATACGTATATTTGGAGCGGCATTTGCCAAAAAAGATAAGGGACAACATAGTATCAAAAGGAAAAAGTACACAAAGATGCAAAAAGAAAAGCAGATCCTGGCAAACATAGTATCAAAAGGAAAAAGTACACAAAGATGCAAAAAGAAAAGCAGATCCTGGCAAACAGCAGAGATGCGAAAAACATCAGAGGGTGACAAAACGGATAGTAAGTGCTTCAAAAAGTATGAAAGGAAACTTGCAATGGATGTCAAAATCAACACACATTTTACAATGGTGGGGGACAAAATCAGGTGGTCAAGTGAAATGTTGCCACCTTAAACTGGTAAGTGATATTGTCAATAAATGTAAGGAAATATAAAATTACTTGCATCAGTATTTAAAGTGAGTGAATTTTCTCCCTGGACGTCAAAAGCTCAAAGTCTTTCCTTTTATTGAATTACAGGAGTTGTTGCTCTTTATAGCATGAAATATCTCTAAACTATAAGTTAAGTACAAAGTTGCTTATCAAGTGAAGCCATTTGTTTACCCTTTGAATGAATGATGATCCATCATTTAGTAGATTCACGACTTGAGCTCAGTGGATTTTTGATCCCACAGGGAATCCAGGGATTTGGGGAGCAGGCAGGCAAGTGGAGTTGAGGTAGATGATCTGCCATGATCATATGGAGCAGGCTCAAAGTGCTGAATGGTTTACTCCTATTTATGTTCTTACATTTTTGTGTGCCTCTTCAAGTGCCTCTTTCAGTGGAGCAGAGAATGACCTGGATGAGCTGGACAGTGATTGGAGGTCTCCTGACCCTGAGCTGATGCAAAAACTAATTGCTCAGATTGAATATTACCTTTCGGATGAAAACCTGGAGAAAGATGCATTTCTTCTGAAGCATGTGAGAAGAAATAAAATGGGATATGTCAGTGTTAAACTACTGACCTCCTTCAAAAAGGTATTTTTTAAATATTAGAGGATAGCTCTAGGATAGCAATAGGAGAAACCATTCCAGTACCCTGTTTACAACTGGGCTAATGTGTTTCATGTGATCAAAGAAGTAGTTTGCTTTTGATGTTAAACACTGAATTGCAGTGTTCAGAGCCTGAAGTGGAATCCCTGCAGCACCAATGTAAGTACTTGAATTAAGCTTTCAAGTATAAGTATTGTTGCATTATATGCATACAGATGGAGCTTTTGAATTCAATTAAAATCCTTTCTGAATTTTCTAATTCTTGACTGGGCTGTGGAATACTATAATTAGCTCTGTCCTAGATGAAGGGGCGGCAGAGAATTTGTATTTATAAAGTGCCTTTCACAACTCTATGTCCAAAAGGCTTTCTTGCCAATTAAATATTTTCATGTGTAGTCACTGTTGCAATGTGGGAAGTGTGACAGCCAATTTGTGCAGAGCAAAATCTCCCAAAAAGCAATGAGATAATGTCCAAATAATCTGTTGGCCAGGACACCAAAATAATTCCTATTGTTACAATCCTGTTAGCGACTGTTTAAAGAAGAAATCCGAACATGATTATCTAACAGAACTATGCCATAAAATTTCACATTTTTCTACAAAAACCATCTTTATTGTATATCAAAAACAATTAAACAAAGAAAGCACTATTAGGTTAATACTATAGCTTATAGGGACTTTAGCTATGAACTTATAGGGACTTTAGCTATGAACTTACAGGGACTTTAGCTATGAACTTACAGGGACTTTAGCTATAAACTTACAGGGACTTTAGCTATAAACTTACAGGGACTTTAGCTATAAACTTACAGGGACTTTAGCTATAAACTTACAGGGACTTTAGCTATAAACTTACAGGGACTTTAGCTATAAACTTACAGGGACTTTAGCTATAAACTTACAGGGACTTTAGCTATAAACTTACAGGGACTTTAGCTATAAACTTACAGGGACTTTAGCTATAAACTTACAGGGACTTTAGCTATAAACTTACAGGGACTTTAGCTATAAACTTACAGGGACTTTAGCTATAAACTTACAGGGACTTTAGCTATAAACTTACAGGGACTTTAGCTATAAACTTACAGGGACTTTAGCTATAAACTTACAGGGACTTTAGCTATAAACTTATAGGGACTTTAGCTATAAACTTAGGGGGAGAAATAGAAAGTAGAACTAAGGGTTTCCTTATCTTCTGTAATCTTTAAGGTTTATTCATTTTCCTGGGACCAACTTAAAAGATGCTTTCTTTCTGCTTTCCAGAATTCACTCTTGATTTTTCATCATTGTTCCCTTCCAAGGTACAAGATACATGGGGGTCATTCCATGGCTAAACGGTCCTCCAGTTTCTTTTCTGATTTCATGACTCTAGATCCCACAACTCAAGCATGGACCTCCCTGCCTCTCCTGCACAACAGTTTAACATCTGAAAACTCACTTGGTTTGCATCAATGGTTTCAAATTGCAACCAATGTGATTACCGTATAAACTCGTGTAAAAGTCAACCCCTGACTTTTAGCCAAAAAAATCCTTAATTTTTCATATACCTCAATTCATTATTCATTAAAACAGTACTTACAAATGCTGACTCAGAGAAAACCCCCTGCACCAAGGCTTAGGTGAAGGGCTAGGAGCCATCAGTGAGGCATTTTCCAAGGCATTGCCCTTCCCTGTCCTTCGCTTCCCCTGACCCCCAAGCAGCACTGAAACTGCAGGCCAGCCAATATCGTTGCTTCCTCTCCAGGGATGTATTAGTTGGGAGAGGCTCCTTGAAGCAGGCGCACAGCCTGATGAAACCAATACAAGGATTGGGCTTGAGTTCGATTTTGACAGAAGCCCCATGTTGACAGGTCAATACATTCACCTAACACCCAATGAGCGCAGTAAAAGTAGATCAATCTAGAACTCAGTGCCATATTACCTGAAAGACTGGGAGCTCCATGTCCAGTTCAATGTTCATGGGACTGGAAAAAAAAATCTTCAGTGACAGGTTAGCTATCCAGTGTGCGAAGGACTGATTAAGCCCTGGCACTGTGTTTGGAAGCAAAGATAAGTTCCACGTTTAGGACTGTTCATAGACATGTACTCCAGTTGATGAGTGCACTGATCAGGTGTTTCTGTACTTCTCCGCGATGGCTCCTCTTTTCCCCACCACACCCACTCCCCCCACCACCATTAACTTTTAGTTGAAAGTTAAACCCTTTGAAAACATTACCCGTGTAAAATTCAATCTAACTTTTTGCCTAAAATAATCGGCCTCAAAAATTCTAATTTTACATGAGCATATATGGTGCTTCCAGAACTCCAGCTGCCGCAAAGTTAACTGCCTTTTATTGAGAGGATTACTGTAGATTTCTTCCTTTAGCTTCTAGCTAGACAAATCTTCCAGTCATTTTATCCCCTTACCAATTTTGTCTTATACTGAATACCAGCTCCCACTCGCAGACTGCAACATGGACGGTAGATCCAGCATTTACTCTACTTCAGGTGTAAGTCTGGCTTTATCGCTCGACTTCCAAGGAGCTACAAGCTACACAAGACCCAAAGCTGACACGGTCTCTTCGCTCCTTTTCCAAACATTAATCAGTCTGCCCTGCTGGCTATGGCCTAGCTGAATTCATAGAGATCAACTCAAAATGAAGGATCTCACTAAGCTCCACCCATCTCCATGGCAATGTGACACACACAACCTGTTCCCAGGTAAAATTGCAAATTAACTACCTTTTAATTCCAAAGCTTTCTTTAATTCTGGGAAACCAAATTAAAATCTATCCTTTCCCGGAATGACTGCAAATATCATGTGTCCAATTCTTAGTTAAGTAAGCCTCCCCTTGCCATTCTTATGATCTTTCCTTTCTAACAGAGTTAGATTTTTGATTTATAAGGGAGTCGAGGATTATGGGGGATGGACAGGAAAATGGAGTTGAGGCCACAATCTGATCAGCCGTGATCTCATTGAATAGCGGAGCAGGTTCTAGAGGCCAAATGGACAACTACTCCTAATTCTTGTGTTCACCTCATGAGCCAACATGACACCAACCTTTTAAGCATAATAAATTCCAAGTGTATTTGAATTGCTTTCACCCCATGGCTGCTCATCACTTTCCTCACTAGATGCCCCCATTCTACACGGTCAAAACTTTAATTTCTAAAACACATGAACTATGAACTAGACATTTGCAACAATATGCTCATCAAATAATGCAACAACATTTCTTTTTTACATCCAACTGAGGAGTCAGACAGGATCTTGACTTAACATCTCACACAAAAGACTGAAAATTTCCCAGGGTTCTAGTTCCTGATTCCGTCATTACTGGGTCCCTTGGGTGCTGCTGGCTGAGTAACTGTCGTGCCCCTCCCAATGAGGAACTAAAAGGTTCAAAATGAAATGTAGGATGGGGGAGGACAACAGGCATTTGCTGTGTCAGTCGAGTTAAATTGAACTAATTTATTCATCCTTGTCTCGTTAAACCGGACCAGATCAAAGTGGAAACATTTCTATGGATCAGATTTTAATGTGAATGATTCAATTAATCATATTCCTTTTTATTGCATAAATTCACTGGTACTAAATTAGCTAATTCAAAATGGATTAGTGCTGTGTATTGTATGCAGTGAGCAGCTGCAGCTTTTAGGCCTGATATTGGAGAAAAATGATTTTGGATATACCTTCAGCTCTTTGGGAAGTTCAGAATGTTATGCTTTTAATGGATCCTTCCATCCTGATAGAAATTGCATAACCCTACAAATTAGCCCTCCAAGTACAGGTTCAATTGCCTTTTGAATGTTCTGATGGAATGTGATTCTACCACTGCTTCAGGTAGTGTGTACCAGATTATCTAAACCCTCTGGAATAATTTCTTATTCCCCACCTGCTGTTATTTTGCCTATGAACTCAAGTTACCAACCCACTTGCCAGAGAAAATAGTTTCTCCCTAGCTCTATCAAAATCCTTCAAATTTGAATACCTCTTAACCTTTGCATTTGCTTTGCATATCAGCTTCTCCAATCTCTCCTCGGTCTTGACACCCATCCTAAACTACAACGCCCAGAATTGTACACAATATTCCAGCTGGGGCTTGACTAATGATTTGTAGATGTTTAGCATGTCTTCCTTATTTTTATATGCGATGCCCCTATGTAGGAAGCCAAGTAATCCAAATGGGTACTACTCTCTTGCTTGAGTCAGTAGGTTCAAGTCCCACTCCAGAGATTAGTGACTGTCCTTAAAAACAAAAATAATGGTTGTAAAGTGATGTTGGACATCTTGAAGTTTTTAAAGGTTCAGTATAAATGAAAGATCCTTCTATAGTAAGTCCCTATGGTGTTTTTCACAGTATTTATTAAAAAGTTAAATGATGAATTGTCCAGATTTGCCAATGACAGTCAGCATGGGAAGCATAAAATTACAAATATATTAATACATTGCAATCCATTTGTCAGTTTGCCAATTCACAATGTAGGCAAATGTGAGGTTGTCCACTTTCAACCTAAAAAAGGGTAGAACAGGATACTGGTTCTGGTGAAAAACCAGAAATGGAGTTCCAAAGAGTTTTGGGAACAGAAGAGCATAGGACTTGGAGCAGGAGTGAGCCACTAGGCCCTTCAAGCCTGCTCTACCATTCATGGCTAGTCTCAACTCCACTGTCTACCCCCATAACCCTTGACTCCCCAGTATGTCTAACTTTGCCTTGAAAAAATTCAATAACAGCCTCCACTGCTCTCCTGGAGAAGAGAATTCCACAGACTAAGAACCCTCAAGAGAAAATTTCTCCTCACCTCAGTCTTAAAAGGGAGACCTCTTATTATTAAACTGTATCCCCTAGTTCTAGGTCAGCAGATGGGCGCGATCGGCAGTTCCAGGATCGGCCAGGGAACAGAGCGCCGACCTTGATCGGTCCCTGACCGCAATTTCACACTAGCTGGCCAATTAACAGGCAGCTAGCATGACATGCGCACTGAATTCCTCAGCGCTGCCGGGGTGGGGGTAGGGAGGAGGATGGGTGCTGACGTCAGCACGGGCAAGCGCTTAATGAAAGTTCCTGGAAGGCAGAGAGTTGCCTCGGGGAGCTGAACACCTGAAAAATCAAAAATAACAGTTTCAGAAGCTGAAAGAAAATGTCCATGCATCGTTATAAATCACCTGAAAATTTAGCTACTGAAAATGCTGTACACAGAAATTTATTTATATTTTATTTCATCACAGAAACCTCATCCAGCCCATGGATGAGGTTTGAAGAAAAATGCAAAGGCAGCCTGGCCAATTCACCTGTCTGTCAACTGTACGGTTGGACAAGCAATGTAAAATGAAAGACAATTGCAATTTTAATTATCTTAATTGGTCTCTTGTCGGGTGCGCTTGACCTTTGTACGCGCCTGCCAATCAAAATATTGTGAGAGGGTGGGATAACACTGGCACACTCACCCGATGTCATTTTGCATCTGGGTCGGGCACGCACCTGCCTGCCTGCCGACCTAAAAATTCTGCCCCTAGTCTCTCCCACAAATGGAAACATCCTCCCAGTATCAACTCTATCAAGTCCCCTCAGGATCATGTATGTTTCAATAAGATCACCTTTCATTCTTCTAAACTCCAATGGGTATAGGTCCAACCTGTTCAACCTCTCTTCATAGAATAAACCCCTCATTCCAGGAATGAGTTGAGTGAATCTTCTCTGAATTACTTCTAACTTTCAAATAAGGAGACCAAAACTGTACACAGTATTCCAGATGTGGTCTCACCAATGTCCTGTACAGCTGCAGTAAAACTTGGGGGACCCAGGTACATTTCACTAAAATGTCCTGAAGAGGAACAGAAAATAATCAGAAAAGATAATGAAATACTGGCCTTCATATGTACAAGAATAGAATAAAAAGAGAGTAGAAGTTACACTTCAGTTATACAAGGCCCTGATTAGACCAAACCTCCAGTACTGTAGCAGTATTGGAGACCACACCTTAGGAAAGATATGTTGGCCTAGGAGGGCACGCGGTATGGATTTACCAGAAAGGTACCTGGACTCCAAGGGTTAAATTGAGGAGAAAGTACACAACTTAGGGTTGTATTCCCTGAAGTTTGGAACATCAAGAGATGATTGATCAAAGTTTGAGAAATATTAAGGAGAACAGATGGGATAGAGGGAAACCATATCCACTGGCTGCGAAGTCTAGGACTAAGGGGCATCGTCTAAAAATTAGAGCCAGGTCCTTAGGAATGAAATTAGACAACATTTCTACAAAGGATGGCACATGTTTGGAACACTCTTCTCCAAGGAGCAATTTAATGCTAGGTCAGTTAATTTTAAATCTGAGACTGAGAATTTTGTTAACAGAAGGTGTTGAGGGATGTGGGGAAGTGGTGGGTATATAGTTAGGTCTCAGATCGATTATGATCTCATTGAATAGCAGGTTAGAATCTAGGGCCGAAATGGCCTATTCCTGTTTCTATCAACTTTCTCTGTCCCTTCAATGATTTGTGAATATACACACCCCGCCTCAATAGTACCATATATATTATACTGCCTTTCCATGTTTTTCTCCAAGCGAATCACTTCTCACTTAACCACGTGAAATGCCTGCCCATTTCACAACTATCCTTTTGAAGCCTGCTACGGTTCTTCTATTTATTGAGTCAAATGTTATTATCTGCAAACTTCAATTGTAATTTATAGTATTCAAGTATTAGTCATTTAATATAGAATGAGAAAAGCAACACATAGCTGCTTGTAGTACAGAACTTGAGTATTGCTGAGAAGAGACATGCTATTGAAGCTTTTTGTCTTGCGTTCATCAGGACAGATACATCGGCATTCTTGTATTTCCCTGATGAGTGCAAAACGAAAAACTTTGACATGTCTCTTTCAATGATAGTACTAATCTGAGGGATGCCATAGCATGCTTCTCTCCACGCAGAAAAACATCTGTTCATCACTACTCTCTGCTTCCACCATCTCTTTAATTCCATATGCTTCTGTTTTTTGAATAAGTCTATTAGGTGGTACTTTTCAACACCCTTTGGAAGTACACTATCTGTATCATGTTCCACAAGTGCCTCGGTTACATCAGGCAAGTCAGACACAATTTATTAGTAAATTAATGCTGACTGACCTCATTAATAAAGTGTTGGAAATACTCAACAGGTCTGGCAGCGTCTGTGGAGAGAGAGAAAGTTAGTTTTGTGTCGAATATGACTCTTCAAAAGAGCTCTTATTAACCAGTGCTTTCTCCAGGTGAGAATTTTGTCCATGACAATAAGCTCTAGTAGTTCTTTTCACTGCTGATGTTAGACTTCCTGGCCTGTAGTTACCAGGTTCATTTGCAAATCATAATTCATCACTCCCACATCTGGAGAGGATTGGAAGATTATGGTCACAGATTGGCATCAATTTTGGACCTCATTTCTCTAATTTTATCCTATCTAATGTGTCTACTCCTTCCTGCTCTACCAAGGCACTCAGTTCATTATCTTGTTAAGGGTAAATACAAAGTACTTGAGCACATGATCTTAGGAATATAAAACTGCTTTAATATTGCTTAACTGGACAGATTTATTTAGACAAATAAAGTCACTAAAATTAGTTCTTAAAACTGTGTCCTTTTGAAATTGGTTAGTTTTATCCTTGCAAGGTGGGATTGTGCTGCTACAGTGGAGTCAGTACTGCATTTAGTGAATTGTAGACTTACCACATCCTAGTTGATAAAGTAGGAACTATTTAAGCTGAATCTTTCCTGTTCCAGGTGAAGCACCTCACTCGTGACTGGCAAACCACTGCCTTTGCTCTGAAGCACTCACAGCTACTGGAGCTGAATGAAGAAGGAAGAAAGGTGAGAAGGAAGACTGCTGTTCCAGTGTTCCCTAGTGAAAATCTTCCCAGTCGGATGCTGTTGGTACATGATATGCATGTGTGCCCAGAATTTCAAGTTTTAAACCAAAACCAGGAATCTGAAAATGGTGGCTTGCAAGAGAAGGTAATGGAGTATATACTAAAGGCTTTTGGCTTGTTTGGTACAATCTCTTCTGTTCGTGTTCTAAAGCCTGGAAAGGAGCTTCCTGCTGATGTGAAGAGATTGAGCAATCGGTATTCACAGCTGGGAATAAAAGAGTGTGTGATTGTAGAGTTTGAAGATGTTGAATCTGCAATCAAAGCACATGAGTCACTTGGAAAAACAGATGAGGGCATGAAAGTGGTACTGATAGGCATGAAACCACGAAAGAAGAAAGTTGTCAGAGAGAAGACCAAAGAAGCTGAAGATGTTAAGAATGGGTCAAAAAGCAAATCTGCCAATAAGCGAGTTGAAGAGCTGCAGTACGTGGGTGAGGATTCCTCTGCGTACAGCTCATCTGAACCTGAAAGCAACCCTGCATCTCCCATGCTAAGCCGCAAGCTTAAACCCAATAATCAGCTGAGTCCCAACACCTATCAAAACAATCACCTGAGTCCTAATGCTTCACCTCGATCCAGTCCATGGAACAGTCCACGTTCAAGCCCATCAATACAGCGAAAAAATACAATTTCCCGGAAATCTCCCCTTACTGGAGATGCAAAACTCACTGCTGCTACAAGTCCTGAAGTAGGAAGTAAGTGGACTGACTATTCATCTGACAGTAGCAACACACCATCTGGCAGCCCATGGGTACAGAGACGAAAGCAAGCACAGGTGATATCACATGAGAACAGTCCAGTAGACAGCCCTATGCTTTCCCGAAAAATGCATAATGCAGGTGGACTGCCTCAAGGAGTAGTACGTTTACCCAGAGGTCCAGACGGTACAAAAGGATTTCAAACCCTTACAGAAAGGAGTAAGCCACTTGTAATCTGAAGTACGGTTTTGTTTCTGTTCCCTGTAATGTACTGCTTGCTATCCTTTTTAGAATGACTCCTAAGTTTGTGTGCCTGGCTATTGGAAATAATTTAAGTTAGACCAAATGTAATGGGATCAAAATGAATCAGTTTTACTAAAAGTGTTTGTTTAAAGTTGGTATTTGTAACTTTGCAGTAATGAACTACAATAATCTTATTTTCCAGGATTTTGGGGAAGTATTCTACCCTTTTTATTTTGTTTTTGTTCTGCAAGGCAAGTGTCCTAAGTGAAGGTGAAACACTTGTGGAGGGAAACAGTATCAGCTACCAGTACAAATTATAGTAGGGTGACATTTGGTTAACTTGGTGTAAAAGTGTGCTTTCTGCTGATTATCAGCCAGAAAACCTAGGGTGGACTTGGAATTATTGGCTTGTGACTGACTGTACAGAAAGGAAAGCTTTTGTCTTGAATGGTGAGTTGGTAGTCACATTTGGACCATTGTATATTGCTGTGTTGCAAATAAATGCAGATTAAGCATTCTTGGTGCTACTTTTATTTTTACATTTAATTTATTGTTAAAACTGATTTTTCCCTCCTTCCTAAAAGTACTGTACTCATCTGAATTCCATGGGCAGCATTTCCTCGACCCAAGCGCTGCTACTTGTACAAATATAAAATAAGGGGTGAAATTTTAAAGGGGGTGCAGGAGCAGAAAGACTTGAGTGTATATGTGCATAGATCATTGAAGGCGGCAGGATAGGTGGAGAGAGCATTTAATAAATATATAGTATCCTGGGCTTTATTAATAGGGGCATAGAGTACAAAAGCAGGAAGGTTATGCTGAATTTATGACACTTGTTAGACCTGACCGGAATATTGTGTACAGTCTGGGTGCCACATTATAGGAAGGATGTGAACACATGGGAGAGTACAGAAGAGGTTTACAAGAATGGTTCTAAAAATGAGAAACTTCAGCTTTGAGAATAAATTGGAAAGAAGGTGACAAAGAGGAGATTTGATAGAGATGCTCAAAATCATGAGACTGGACAGAGTAGATAGCTGCTCCTGCTCGTAAAAGGATCAAGAACGAGAAGGCACAGATTTAAAGTGATTTGCAAAAGCAAATGTGACAGAGAAAAAAACTTTCACACGAGTGGTTTGGGTCTGGAATGCACTGCCTGGAAGTATGGTGGAGGGAGGTTCAATCGAGGCATTAGATGATTTGAACAGAAACAAGAGTATGGGAAAAGGTAGGGCGATGGCACTAGGTTATAATGATCACAATGCTCATTTGGAAAGCCGGTGCAGACACAATGGGCTGAATGGCCCCCTTCTGTGCTGTTAAAATTGTGTTTCTGTGAATAACCCTTGAGAGGGTGGTGGTTAGCTGCAGTCCATGTGCTGTTAGGGAGTTCCAGGATTTGGACCCAGCAACAGTTAAGGAACAGTGATATATTTCTAAGTCAGAATGGTGAGTTACTTGAAGGGGAACTTCCAGGTGGTGGTGTTCCCATCTCTCTGCTGCCCTTGTCCTTCTAGATGGTAGTGGTCGTGGGTTTGGAATGTGTTGTCGAAGCCACCTTGGTGAATTCCTGCAATGCATCTTGTAGATGGTAGACACTGCTGCTACTGTGTCTTGGTTGTGGAGGGAGTGAATGTTTGTGGATGTGGCACTAATCAAGCTGGCTGCTTTGTCCTGAATGGTGTCAAGCTTCTTAAGTGCTGTGGGAGCTGCACTCATCCAGGCAAGTGGGGAGCATTCCGTCACACTCCTGACTTGTAGATGGTGGACAGGCTTTGGGGAGTCAGGTGGTGAGTTGCTCATCGCAGGATTCCCAGCCTCTGACCTGCTCTTGTAGCCACAGTATTTATATGGCTAGTCCAGTTCAGCTTCTGGTCAATGGTAACCCCCCGAGGATGTTGATAGGTTGGGGAGGGGGAGGAAATTCCGTGACGGTAAAGCCCTTGAACATCAAGGGGTGTTGTTTGGACTCTCTCTTGTTGGCGATGGTCATTGCCCAGCACTTGTGGGGCGCGAATGTTACTTGCCACTTGTCAGCCCAAGCCTGGATATTGTCCAGGTCTTGCTGCATTTCGACATAGCTTCAGTATCTGAGGAGAATCGAATGGTGCTGAACACTGAAATCATCAGCAAACATCCCTACTTTTGACCTTATGATGGAAGGAAGGTCATTGGTGAAGCAGTTGAAGATGGTTGGGATGAGGACACTACCCTGAGGAACTCCTGCTGAGTTGTCCTGGAGGTAAGATGACTGACCTCCACCAACCACAACCATCTTCCTTTGTGCTGGGTATGACTCCAGCCAGAGGAGAGTTTCCCCCTTGATTCTCATTGACTCCAGTTTTGTTAGGGCGCCTTAATGTCAAGGGCATTCACTCTCACCTCAGGATTTCAATTCTTTTGTCCATGTTTGAACAAAGGCTGTAATGAGATCAGGAGCTGAATGGCCCTATTGGAACCCAAACTGGTCGTTAGTGAGCAGGTTATTGTTAATCAAGTGCCACTTGAAAGCACTGTTGATGACCCCTGTTCATTACTTTACCGATAGTGTAGATTGATGGAACTGTAATTGGCTGGCTTGGTTTTGTCCCACTTTTATGTTCAGGACATGCCTTTGCAGTATCCAGTGCCTTCAGCGTTTCTTGATATATCGTGGAGTGAATCGAATTGGCTGAAGACTGGCATCTGTGATGCTGGGGAGCTCCGGAGGAAGCCGAGATGGAACATCCAATCGGCGCTTCTGGCTGAAGACTGTAGCAAATGCTTCAGCCTTACACATTTGGACTTGAAATACATTACTATAAATGACCGCAGCATAATTTAACAGGGAATGTGGAAGTAACTGAAAGATAAAGGTACAGAAAAACTCGGGTTGAGGAGCTGGTGAAGGCACAATTGACATATTTGCAAGGTGTATATGTTTCATGATTATTGTATTTTTAAAATGAGACGGCAACTTGGAACAAAGTGCATGGCCTACAAGCTACTAAACATCATTCCAATTCACAGTTAAAGATTACCAGAACTGCACATTAGAAAGAATTGAAATTGCCCAATTGGAACTAAAATAGAACTCCCCAATGTCCAAACATCAAGGATAGAGCAAACGGCAATAGATTTGCTCTTGCACTGAACTCATGCTTGACTTCGAGTAGAAGGCAAGTTGCATCAGGCCACTGCAGTATTTGGTTGCTTAGAAAAGAAAATGTAGGAGAAGGTAAAATTGGAAGCATCACAACAACCTGGAAACCTCCACACTGCAAACATTTCTACACTGTAGAGGTGAGATGGCTTTGTACAAAGGATGCAGATTTAAGGTATCTGGTGAAAGAAGCAGAGATGATATGAGGAAAAAAATAACAGCTATGCTCTGAAATGTATTATCTCAACTTTCCAGTATTTATCCAAATCCCTCTTGATTGGGAAAAATTTGCAGAGGAATGGGATAGCTCTTGCAAGAAGCCAGCATAGGCACAATGTACTTGTGTTATTCTATGATTCTAAGTCCTATAGCAATCCTCCAACCCTTGGTGGAATTCACAAAACCCATTTCAGCTACATTAGGTTCAGGACAAATCCAGCACAAGTTAAAACAGTTTACCAAAGAATTATTTAGGCATAAACATCCATAATGATTCTGAAATTCTTCCTTGCTGTTACATTACAAAGGCACACAGCTATTAACCTTCTCTGCTAGAAACGATGCTGTCAAGTCACAGTAGTGCAATTCAGGTATATTCAATAAGAGGCCTTCTCCCCACTTCCAGTCAATTAACTGATGTAATTTTAATGAGTCAAAAGGACATGAGACTTATTCAAATTATGGGTAATATTGATACAGCAATGTTTATTTTCACATTTTTGTAAGAATACAGTACAGTAAATCCCTTCGTCTCAATCCAGCTACCTGTAGCTCAGGCAATATTAGTAATCACAGAAGACCAGCCATCTTGATAAAAGTGTATAAATAAGAATTTACCATAATTTTCCTGCTGATTTTTAAGATGGTTTGAAACACCTGTACCAGGCTGCAGATGGTTGAAATTAGTGATCAATTTATCCTACTTCACTACATGTCTTAGAAAAGGATTATCAGCTGCATCGAAATCAGATTACAGCTCAGTTTGCTGCAACAGTGCCTGAGACTGGAGTTTCATTTTGATATTTGATTATTTACACAAGGATGCATCATTATATTAGATTATTCTAATGGTTAGATCACTCTTCTCCTGCTCTCCCATGCCACACAAGGGGGTTCCCATTATTGTATGCATCTGCTAATTCCACTCTCTGGCCAACATTCTGGTGCTGTCAGAAGCATAGTAACAGTTCTCCCATGGTTTTGAGTTCCCAGAGCAAAAGGTCAGATAAGCTCAATCCAGACTGCATTAGTTGTGTGTTACTCTCAGGCACGTAACCTAGCACACAGCCACGTGCAATTAAGTCAGAGGTTACTTTTCGACACTGAACTGAAATGGAAGCAAACAGGTATCCATCTCAATTCTAAAGGTACACCCTTCCACCCTCTCACCATGTTGTGCGACGTATCAGAAGTTATTGTGCTTTCATCATGGCACAACAATTCCAGTAAACAGCCCAGTTTGCTGGGCTGAAAAAGCCCACAATTTGGTGATGTGCAGTCCTGTGATTACCCTACCACCATTCACCACTCTTTATTTGCTTTTTTTCTATTATCTCGAGTGAAACGTAACTTATAGAAAAAGTTGTAATAAAGTGCCAAACAACTTCAAACTTTTTCAGCACTGTTCATGTCCAGGGAATTCCTTTTTTTGTGAAATTCCACTTCTTGACAGGATCATTACTTTGAATCAGTGTTTTTCTTGAAAATATTGGATCCTTGCCATACCAAATTGTCTGCAGCCCTCCACAGAAGGACTCAATCAAAATCTGCACAAATCAAGGGAATAATCAGTGGAAAAAGCAACAAACCACAACAGGGTCCCAGGGATGTCTTCACTGGTCATTTCAGTGATCATTAGCCAACAAAACCTGGAAGCAACAGGAAGCCAATGCATCTGGTTGAATTGTCCACAAATCATCTTGAAAATTATCTCCGTACAAATAGTGCACACAACAGCAGCACGCTTTCCCATCACTTTCCAGCAACTGTTGTTCCATAATTCCGTATGGCGCTGTCACTTGTACAATTCAGGGCCGTCGCGGGGCAAGGCTTCTTCTTCAGCTCAGATGTACAGAGAGCCGTCTGCAGGACCAACATATCCAATCCCAATCAGCAGCACATCAATCAACGTCCATATTCCAAGCCCTCCGAAGCTGAAGAGTTTGCCAAGACCCTCCTTCCACTGGCCCAAATAGAAGCGATCAGCTCCAAACCCTCCCAATGTGATGCTGAAATCAAATTAAAACTTCCATTAAATAAAAAGGAAATGGCAGTCAACAAGCAAAGGGTTCCCAGTTTTCCTCCCTGTTCTCACTACAGTGGCTGGCAGGAAAATATCATCATTTGATTTTCCTTTTGCTGCATCAGTAAAAGCATTTCCATGTGATACTGGGCTAAAGGTGCCTGATCACAGCTAAGAATGTACAATTAGTCTCATTGTTATATTAGAAGAGAAAAATAAGCCAGGATTCCTGCTATTCATCACTGTCAAGTGAACTCTGCTGGAACAAACATGTGAATGGACAGTGGGTGCACAGAATCAGATTTGTCCTGCAGTTTAATACTCTCCAGTACCTGCTGCCTGGGGTCCACACACAATTGCTGCTTAGAGGAAGTTCTCAGGTGGAGACTCTGTGGACCCCAGAGGATCAGAGTTTGTCTCTCATGCAAGTTATAAATCCAACCCTCCTATAATCAAGTTATAGAACCCAAGGAATCCAATTGCAACAAAGGTAAAGGATGGTTTGTGCCAAATATAGAATTATGGAATACCACGATACCCAAGATCACAGCACCAACACAAATTTTAAAATACCTTGCGTTCATAAACCTCCTTTGACACCCACTGCTCTGCCCCAAATTCTGCCAAAAATAAAGCCAAAAACGAAATATTCTGAATGCTGGAAATCTGAAATAAAAACAAAAAGTGCTGGAAGTACTCTGCAGGTTAGACAGCTTGTGGAGAGAAAAACAGTAAATGGTTCATGTCAATGAACTTTTATCAGAACGTCAACCTGAGACATTAAGTCTTTCTCTCTCTCCACAATCGCTGCCACGTATTTCCAGTACTTTTGGGTTTTAACGCAAAGAAACATACCCGCCGCATAAGAACAGGGAAAAAACCCTTTAAACAAATTCACAGCAAAAAGCTTGACCATATCACCTGTGACAAATTGAGCTGGACTGAAAACAGAATCTCTTCTGCAAATTTCAGTCTAAACTAAACCTGCTAAACTATGAACTAAAACAAATGCTATCAGGAAAAACAAGAAAGATAATGCTGGAGAGAGACATTGGTATATGAATTTATAAAAACTAGACCTTGGGAAGATGATACAATTTAGATAAGTTGGAGCACGGTCCTCCAGCAAAATGAAAAATCTTTTTCTCGGAAGACTGATTGCAAGGGACTTCACATGATAAGAACATAAGAAATAGGAGTAGGCCATTCAGCCCCTCAAGCCTGCCCCGCCATTCAATAAGATCATGACTGATCTGCCCCAGGCCTCAATTCCTCTATCATGCCAGCTCCTCATAGCCCTCAACTCCCCGATATTTCAAATACCTACCTTCTTAAATATTTTCAGTGATCTAGCCTCCACAACTCTCTGGGGTAGAGAATTCACTACCCTGTGAGAAGAAATTCCTTTGCATCTCAGTTTTAAATGAGTGTCCCTTTATTCTGTAACTATGTGCCCTAGTTCAAGATTCCCCCACTAGTGGAAACATCTTCTCAACGTCTACCCTGTCAAGCCCCTTCAGAATCTTGTACATTTCAATAAGACCACCCCTCATTCTTCTAAATTGTAATGAATAAAGGCCTAACCTGTTTAGCTGTTCTTGATAAGTCAACCCCTTCATCCCAGGAATCGGCCAAATGAACCTCTTTTGAACTCCGTCCAATGCCAGTATATCCTTCCTTAAATACAGGGACCAAAACTGTACACAATATTCCAGGTGCGGCCTCACCCTGTACAGTTGTATCAAGACTTCCTTATTTTTATACTCCAACCCCCTAGCAATACAGGCAAAAATTCCATTTGCCTTCTTAACTACTTGCTGCACCTGCATGCTAACTTTCTGTGTTTCATGCATAAGAACACAAAGATCCTTCTGTTCTGCCTTCTGGAAATCCAAATATACTACATCTACCAGTTCCCCTTTATCAACTCTGCTTGTTATATCCTCAAAGAACTCTAGCAAATTAGTCAAATATTATTTCCCTTTCAAAAAACCATGCTGACTCTGTTTGATTGCGTCAAGCTTTTCTAAATGTCCTGCTGTTCCTTAATAACGAAATCTAGCATTTTCCCAACAACAGATGATGGATGAATATTGGAAAAAGCAAAAGAAAGATGAACGGGTTTCTGGGAAGATTCAAACCCTTTGGTTTAAACAAAGGACGCAGAATATAATTGGGTATTGTGCTTTAAAAGATGTTTCATATAATGGTGTGGCTAGTCAATATAGTAACATTGCTGATCCTCTGAAAAGAGACACAAGAGGTTGAACACATCAGATTTTTACTGCAGTTGTGAGACCCCAACATTGCAACTGAAAGGACATGCCCGACCGAGCATCAGAAGTAGTCTGCAAACATTAGGAGCTGGTTACTTCAGGTGATTGTATGATTGCTGGTAACATATTTGAGCATTCTAATGCTAGATATTGTTAAAACATTTATTTGCTGGCAGTAAAGTAACAAAGCAACTTTTTTTTATTTTCCCTTTCTCAACCTTTTAAATCTGTAATCATTTTCTGAAGCCATTTTATTTTTTCTGTAAATTTTAAATCTGTAATATTGGGTACAAATAAACTAACCCCATTAAGCCCAACAACCATTTGAGTCATCAATTTATCATCTTGTAATTCGTGGGTTGAAACAAACTATTAGCCTGAGAGGGTCTTTAAAATAAGAAGGACATAGCCTCAAACTCCATTCCCTTGCCACTATCTCAGGTTGAACCAACCAGTTTATAATTTCAGCATTTTCATTTGAGCCTCCAACCAAATATCCTCTCCATCCCAAAAACAACCCACTTCCAAATCCGTAACATATGCACCCTCAATTCTGTCCATCTGCTGCTGAAATCCTCGCCCATGATCTATCACCTCATGATCTTCTTATTCCAATGCTCTGAGGTGATGAACAGATCATCCTATGAAGAGAAACTGAGTAAAATAGGATTTTTTCCCCTGCATTTCAAAAGAATGAGACACAATCTAAATGAAACATACAAAATTTTTATTGGGCTTGACACGATAGCTGTTGAGATGGGGAATCTAGAACACGGTATCAGACTCAGAATAAGAATCAGCCATGTAGGACCGTGGTGAGGAGGAATTTCATTCCAAGGCATATGTATCTATGAACTCGATCCCAAAGAACTTTAGATGGTCAGTATTTGAGTTTATTCAAGACAGAGATCAATAAGATTTTTAAGTACTAAGGGAAATGGGGATAGTGAGGGAAGGTGAGCTGAGGTAGAACAGTTATGATCCTACTGAATGCCAGAGCAGACCCGAAGAGCTAAATGGCATACTCCTGCTCCTATTTCTTACCTTTTTATGTTCTCTGCTGCCCACTCATCCTCCAATAAATTTGGCTAATCTAAATTTCTGCTGCCCAGATCCTAACTTGCACCATGTTCCATTCACCCATCACCCCTGTGCTTGTTGACCTACATTGGCTCCTGGTCCACCAACACAGTGAATTTAAAATGCTTATCCTTGTGTTCCAATCCATCCAAACATCGCCCTTCCCTGTCTTTGTAATCTGTTCCACCCATACAATCCTCAGTGATCTTTGCATTTCTACAGCTCTGACCTCCTTGTGCACCCTCTAGTTCCTTTGCCCCACCAATGGCTACTGTGCTTTTGACCATTTAGGCCCTATGCTCTGGTGTTCTTCCCCTAATTATCTGTGTGCCTCCAGCTCCCTCTCCTCCTTTAAATCTCTTCTTAAAATCTGACCAAGTTTTTACTCACCCCTATTATTAACTTCCTTTGGTGTTTTAATTTTTGTCAGATAATGCTTCTGAGACACACGTTGGGGCATACTTTTACATTAAAAGCACTATAATAACAACTTATAATTATATAGTGCCTTTAACATAACAAATAAGATATAAACATAATTGTACCAAGTAATCCTCCAATTATAAGAAGTCACTTTTTCCTGTACTGGTTCGTCTTTTTATTAGAAAATGTGCATTGCACCCATTATCTAAGTTGCACATAAAAGGAGTTTATATTACTCAAGCATAGAACCACAGTTTGTACAAATCCTCGGACGTAGTTTCATCATCGCTGCATCAAAATCCTGCAGCACTGCGGAAGTGCCTTCATTATACAGACAGCACAGTTCAAGAAGTTGCCACATCGTCGTTGCCTTCTCAAGAACAATTAGTGATGTGAAATTGCTGGCCTTGCCAGCAGCAATCATATGCAAAGAATTGTAGGTTGGAGAAATAAGTTCCATTACAGTCCCTGTACACTGACGAATATTCCAGGGGTTTTACTTTGGAGATTTTTACATGCTCCATAGACAATCTCTGCAGATCTCTGCAATTTGAGGGGAGGTCCAGAAGCACTCTCCAAATCTATATTAGCTGGGTGCACCAACTCACAAGCAATTAACAGCTGGCGGAGAATACAAAAAGTCAAGGGTATTTCAAGCAATTTGTAACTTGGAAGTAACAAAATCACTTGCCAGAACCAGGTTCTGAAAGTAAATAACATTTAATTTTTGGGCATTTATATCATGCGACCCCATTCAAACCAAACCCTGCAGAGAAAAAAAATCTCTGAAGTGGTAAGCGAACCAACAGGAAAGTCACGGGTTTGATTAAAATGTACATTCACGACACTGCAACAAGCCACCAGTATTAAAATGTTAGCTGCATTTTACTCTGTCCAAGGCTCACACTGAGACACTATTTATTGTACCACATTCATTGCCTTCACCTCCCCCCACCACTCTTTCCAATTTCATTTGTTGATATAGTGTGTGAAGAGTATACTCCACCAGTTAGCACCATCTATTTCATCAAACCAGAAGCTAAGCAAAATAAATGAACTATTTATAACATTTCAACAAACAAACATGAACCACATTCCTTTCTCAAATACAGACATTATTCAACTATATGCTTCAAAGATAGTTCTCAAATTATTTGCAAACATACGAGTGCCAGACCAGACTTATAAATGTCTAATGAACATACCTGAATTTTTTTTGAGGTAATTGACACGGTAGATAAGGAAGTGTCTATGGATGTTGGTTAAATAAGACTTCCAGAAGTTATTCGACAAGGCTCCAAGTAAGTCACTGCTAAAAATGAAAGCACGTGAAGCTGAAGGCACCCTATTAGCTCGGGATCGGTTTGGAGATTAGATACAGAATAAGGATGGATATGTACTAAATGTAGCGAGATGTAAATAGTAGTGTCCCCCAAGGATTATATTGGGGCCTGAGCCCTTGACTATATTAAAATGCGACTTGGTTGAAAGAATAGAGAACCATTCATCCAAGTTTGCTGATGATGCTAAGTTAGGTGGCATAGCAAATAGTGTCAATGGAAGCAGAAAGTTGCAAAGTCACAGATATGTTAAGTAAGTGGGCAAAACTGAGAAGGAGTTTAGAATAAAAGAAATTTGAAGGAGACCAAGCCAATGTTGTGTATAGCAAATATATTTTATTAATAGCAAACATAAAAGAAACAACAGCAGCCACAGAGTTAACAAATCAACTCAATCGCCAAGCATAATCCTTGTGCTGAAAAAGCGGTCCAGTGACAACCTCTACTGTTTACTATGTTGTAGGACAGTCAGAATATTGTGGGAAACTGACAGCTTGCTAGATGTAGTCAAGATTTCTTAAAATCACACTGGAATACCTAACCAATGCAAGTGAAGGCATTCTAGGCTACATCTTACAAGAACCAAGGTGGAAAATTGGACTTAAGATACAGATCAGACATGGGAGTATGTCAGTTAGCCACTGGAAACTGCTAGAACTATTTTAGATCTTTGTTAAGGAAGGAACTTGGCACATCTAATGCTTTGCAATAACCTGGGCACAGACTATTTCTAGAAAATACAGAGAAATAATGTCTCACCTTAAATATAACAAATTGTGAATAGGTCTATTTGATCCAAAAGGCATTCAACAAAGTTCCAATTAAGAGACTTTTAAAAAGGACAGCACATGGAGACATCCTATTGGCTTGGATAAGCAATGGGTTAGGAGATTGGAAACAATGTCAGGATAACACATATGCACTGCAATTGGCTGAATTTTTAAAAATTCATTTTATGGGATGTGGACATCACTGGCTAGGCCAGCATTTATTGCCCATCCCTAATAGCCCTTGAGAAAGTGGTTGTGAGCTGCCTTCTTGAACCGCTGCAGTCCCTGTGATGTAGGTACACCCACAGTGCTGTTAGAGAGGGGGTTCCAGGATTGTGACCCAGTGATAGTGAAGGAATGGTGATATATCTCCAAGGAGATGGTGGGTGGCTTGGAGAACTTCCAGGTGGTGGTGTTCCCATGTATCTGCTGCCCTTGTCCTTCTAGATGATAGCGATCATGGGTTTGGAAGATGCTGTCCAAGGAGGCTTGGTGAGTTTCTGCAGTGCATCTTATAGATGGTACACACTGCTGCCACCGTTCATCAGTGGTGGAGGGAGTGAATGTTTCTGAAAGTGGTGCCATTCAAGCGGGCTGCTTTGTCCTGGATGGTGTCAAGCTCCAGGAGTGCTGTTGGAGCTGCACTCATCCAGAGCAGTGGAGAGTATTCAATCACACTCCTGACTTGTGCCTTGTAGATGGTGGACAGGCTTCAGAAAGTCAGGAGATGAGTTACTCATCACACTATTCCTAGCCTACAACCTGCCCTTGTAGCCACAGTATTTATATAGCTAGTCCAGTTCAGTTTCTGGTCAATGGTAACCCAAGGTGATGATAATGCCATTGAATGTCACGGGGTGATGGTTAGATTCTCTCTTGTTGGAGATGACCATTGCCTAGCATTTGTGTGGTGCTAATGTTACTTGCCACTTGTCAGCCCAAGCCTGGATATTGTCCAGGTCTGGCTGCATTTGGGCATGGACTGTTTCAGTATCTAAGGAGTTACGAATGGTGCTGAATATTGTGCAATCCTCAGCAAACATCCCCATTTCTGACCTTATGATGGAAGGAAGGTCACTGATGAAGCAGCTGAAGATGGTTGGGTCTAGGACACTACCCTGAGGAACTCCTGCTGAGTTGTCCTGTAGGTGAGATGACTGATCTCCAACAACCACAACAATCTTCTTTTCTGCTAGGTATGACTCCAGCCAGTGGAGGGTTTTCCCTTGACTCCCAATGACTACAGTTTTGCTAGGGTCCCTTGATGCCACGCTCGGTCAAATGCTGCCTTGATGTCAAGGGCAGTCACTCTCACCTCACCTCTGGAATTCAGCTCTTTTGTCCAAGTTTGAACCAGGGCTGTAATGATGTCAGAAACCAAGTGACCTTGGCAGAACTCAAACCGAGTGTCATTGAGCAGGTTATTGCTAAGCAAGTGCCGCTTGACAACTGTTGATGACCCCTTCCCATTACTTTACTGATGATGGACAGTAGACTGATGGGGTGGTAATTGGCCGCATTGAATTTTACTGCTTTTTGTGTACAGGACATACTTGGGCAATTTTCTAGATTGAACTTCTGTTGTAGCTGTAGAGCTCTGGTTAAACCCCATCTGGAGAACTACATGCCGGTGTTGTAGCTGTACTGGAACAGCTTGGCTAGGGATGTGGCGAGTTCTGGAGCAGAAGTCTTCAGTACTATTGCCGGAATATTGTCATGGCCAATAGCCTTTGCAGTATCCAGTGCTTTCAGCTGTTTCTTGATATCACGTGGAGTGAATCAAATTGCTGAAGACTGGCATCTGTGATGCTGGGGACCTCCGGAGGAAGGTGAGATGTATCATCCGCTCGGCACTTCTGGCTGAAGATTGTTATGAGTGCTTCAGCTTTATCGTTATGCCAATAGTGTCTCCCGGGAATCTGTATTGGGGCCTCAGCTATTCAATACAATTCATATCTAACTTGATTAAAAGAATAACTTATATCCAAGTTTATTAACAACACTAAGTTAGGTAGTACAGTAAGTAGCGTGTATGGAAAGATGGGACGTCAAAGTTGCTAAGGTTCACTGATAGATTAAATGAACGAACAAAATTATAGCAGATGGAGATCAACATAGGAAAGGCTGGGACCATCCACTTCAGGCCCAAGGAGGATAGATTAAGAGTATTTTCTAAATAAGGAGAAGCAGGGAACTGTGAATGAGCAGAGACAGTTTAGGAATCCAACTAACCACTAAAAGCTAGTGGTCAGGTACAACAAAGGGACAGGAAGACAAAGGGATTGAACTTCTGTTGTAGCTGTAGAGCTCTGGTTAAACCCCATCTGGAGAACTACATTCAGTTAAGAGCACCATACCTCAAAAGAATATTTGACCTTGGAAGGGGTACAGAGATGATTCACCAGAATTATACCGGGCTTAAAAGGATTAAGTTACAAGGACAGGTTACATAGACTAAGCTTGTATCCCTTTGTATATGGAAAATTAAGGGGTGATATAATTAGATGTTTCATATAGGATAAAGAGAGAGAAACTCTCCCCTCTGGCAGGACAGTCCAGAACATGGAGACAAATCCTTATAATTAGAGCTAAGTTGTTTTGTTTTCTCTTAATTCTTTGATGGGATGTGCATGTCACTGACAAGACCAGCATTCGTTGCCCATCCCTAATTGCCCTTGTACTGAGTGGCTTACTAGGCCATTTCAGAGAGCAGGATCACAGAATCACACAGTGCAGAAGAGGCCCTTCGGCCCATTGACTCTGCACCGACACGTCAATCACATTGCTGGGGATCTGGAGTCACATGTAGACCAGACCAGGTCGGGATGGCAAATTTCTAGGACATTAGGGAACCAAATGGGTTTTTAATGACAATCGATGATAGTTTTACTAATACTGAAACTAGCTTTCAATTCGATTCTTTTTATTGAATTTAAATTCCACCAGCTGCTGTGGTGGGATTTGAACCCATGTTCCCTGGGCATTACCTTGGGCCCCTGGGTTACTAATCCAGTGACACTGCCACTACGCCACCATCTCCCCCTATTCAGGGGCCATGAAAGGAAGACTTCTTCAAACAACAGATAATGAAAAACTGGAACTTGCCCCAAAAAAGCTGTTGAAGTCAACTGAAAATGTCAAAGTAATATTGGCAGACTGTAGTTCCTCTCTTTAGATGCTGCCAGACCTGCTGAGTTTTTCGAGGTATTTTTATTTTTTGTTTTTGACAGATTTTTGTTAGGCAAGTGTACTATGGGTTACAGGAGCAAAGTGGGTAGATGGGAGTTAATAATCAGATCAACCATAATCCAAGTGAACGTTAGAACAGATTTGGGAGCTGAATGTCCTCCTCCTGTTCTTCTGAATTTACTGTTCAGTATTTCTGAACCCTTTCTGGATCTTGGAAAGTCCTACAGCAAGACTGGAACTGGATATACCACAGTAAGTGACACCAATACAATAATTTCTGTTGCAAGGATCTGCACCAATCCCAGAAATAACCATTATATGGTCGACATTATATTTAACAAATATACTGAGTTCAACAACCTGTACAAATCATTTCACCTGGCACCATAGCCATCATCACTATTACTTGTCTCTTGCAACCATTACAGGTGGGAAATAAGTGGGAAGGAAGAGCAGGTTGATTCATACTAATGGATGTATACTTCTTAGTGGAAGTGAAACTCTCTATAAGCTATCATGAGTACAGAGCAGTCTCATTCTTGCAAAGACAAATCTTCTTCTAGTATCATCCAGGATGAATAACAGGTCACCCAATGGCGATCAGCTTTTGACAAGAGCAAGGAAAAGATTGAAAACAAGTCTTCAGACAGGGACCTCAGCCAAGAAACAACATATTTCATCTCACAGTCTCACCTTAGAGCCAAAGCAGTTGACCATTTGTAACCCCCTGTCCAATTGCAATACATCTTCTTTTGAAACGTACGATTACCTGATGAATATAAAAATCACTTCAATCTGAAAGTCAAAGAGTTCACACATCATAGTTACTTATATCAAGGTATCCTGTGTCTGTATGTTGAAAATCAATTACAAAAGAATGCTTACAACCTGAAAAAAACAAAAAAAACTAAAGAATAACAGTCACAAAAACGTACTGTCAAGTTTTAGCACATTGTTTAATCCCCCCCAACATTAAATTGGTTCAGATCCACTTGTACAAAACCCACAAGGTACAGCTATTAGTTGGCCAAGTAAATGAGTGTACCACTAAACAGACAAAGTCAACCCAGTTTTGATCGCTAGTCTTTGTTGAGTTAATTGATCGTGAGCTGCACTGATAAGGTTAGCATTGGTCTTGACAGCCGAGGAAATCAGAGGGGGATTTGATCCAGATTTATCTAACTAGAGCTTAATAGAACTGTAGCATCACTTCTGACCCTTTGTATTCTAACACTTTAGATACAAAACTCAGCACTCCATTCGTCTTTCCGATTATTTTCTATATGTATCTGATATTTTAATAATCCATGTACATGGACCTAAGTCTCTTTGGACTTCAACTGTTTCTAGCTAGGTATTCTACTGCCAATAATCAGCGGAAACTAACATTTTCATTTGAAAAAAACTGCAGCTATTTGATCTCTCTTTCTCCATATTTCTTTTAGACACACCCTTCTCACCAGCTCTCCCTAAAAGGCTACTTACCAAGACAATGCACATGTTCCAAAGTCGTGCAGTTGGAAATGAAATATTCTCGCGGGCACTGCACTGTCTTGCATTTGGTGGTTTCTTTGCACTGGTACTCAGTAGGTGGCAGCTGCCAACAGAACCGGCAGATCATTGTAATTTGAAATGTTTTCTGTTCCACCTTATTTTCATCCTGAGTGTGAAAAGAGCGAGATACGAAAACAAATAAGGGAAGAAATGAATGATTATATAGAAGTTCCTATGAATTCTGTTACACCCATGTAGTTATGACCACGAATTTATGAAGATGATGGACACCTAACCTTTAAAAAGCAGAATGAAAATGGACAATTTATCTTGGCACAGGGTGTCATGTGTTTGCTGCTAATGTGAATTAACCTCATCAGTGCAGCTCACAAGATCAATTAACTCAGCAGAGACCATCAATCAAAACTGGGTCAACTTGTCTGTTTAGTTGTCCCATGGGGTGGTATACTCATTTACTCGGTCAACTAGTAGCTGTACCTTGCGGGTTTTGTACAAGTGGATCTGAAACTGCAAACACGTGAAACTGCCTTAACCAGAAGTAGCTTAAATGTAAATGACTTCTTAGACAGTCCACTGAAGAGACATGTCAGAAAGATATTAATGTATATAACGTTACTGGAAATTATTTTAAATTGGACTTGTAGTAGGGTCTGTGTCTGTGGGTGCGGGTGTGAGTGTGTGTCTTAATTGGATTAAAGCCAGCTAGTCTGGTGTTATGATGCATAGTAGTTTTGAGGTGTTAAACAGTAAGGTAGAGGGCACATTTGCATTTTGTTGAATAAACCATTCGAAGGGAGTGAAATCTTGCACCTAGCTAGGAGATACCAAGCGATATGTTTATATTACTAATTAAATTGGTGCTATGAAAGGGGTTTTATTGTTAGAAGAGGTGGAGTTCAAAGGGCCTGGTTATACAATAAGAATTTACATTCAAAGGGAAGGCTAGGTATACACAGAAGAGTTTTATGTGCAGGTCAAGAGGCATGCTGCCTGTAAGCCTACAACTTTGCAAAGGAACCAAACTGAAAGGAACCTCATTTTGAATTGGTTAGATAAAATGTGCTTTGCCTGTTGTCTGTTTATGTCTATGGGTTATTCTAGCCTTGAAGATATTTACCTCGGAGTGATTAATTTGGGGATTTGTTTACAAGTTAATATGATAGTAATTTGTAGACATGTCTATGTGTTTAATTCCTTGTAAGTTATTAAATGTTTAATCTAATTTATATAAAAAACCTCTGGAGGCTTGGTGGTTTCATTTCTGAATTCAGAGCTGCATCTCAAACATACCAATTGAAAATATAGGTTATGACAGTTCTTCAAAGTTTCCCTCTGGGATTTTAAATAATTCAGCTTTTACGAACTGCTGCGTCATAAAAGACATTAAAGATGCAACAAAATCTCTCCAGTGGAGTTAACAGCTCCTATTGTTTAAATGTCTACAGAAGCTAATAAATAATGGATGCCCAGACTTAGTGGCTGCAGTCTGAAATTCCACAAAAATAGGTGAGGAAAACCATTTGACCACAATGAGATGCAAATAGGTAAGATTCAAATACCATTGTGCATCCATGTTAATGTAGTCAGGAGCCTTTTTTTTTTGGACAATGGGACCACCGATAATGTGGTCACATGACTAGAAACTAGCTTTTTGAAACACCTTATTCAGTCACAGCTTGAGCAGCCGAGCATGGGATAGTCTGGGATAGAGACCAAGGAGGGAGAAATCTTACCCAGAAAAGGAAGATTAAAAACAAAAAAACTGCGGATGCTGGAAATCCAAAACAAAAACAGAATTACCTGGAAGAACTCAGCAGGTCTGGCAGCATCGGTGGAGAAGAAAAGAGTTGACGAAAAGGAAGATCCCTGTCTAGGAAATTCACCCCAGGCACAGAATTGGGGCTAAAACAAAAAATGCTGTAAAAACTCAGCAAGTCTAACAGCATCTGTGGAGAGAAAGACAGAGTTAACATTTCAAGCTTTGAAGAAGAGTAATATGGGCTCGAAACGTTAACTCTTGTCTTTCTCTCCACAGGTGCTGTCAGGCCTGAGTTTTTCCAGCATTTTTTGTTTTTGTTTCAGATTTCCAACATCCGCAGTATTTTGCCTTTATATTATTACAGAAGTGGGGCTATGCTTTTATCTTCAGATTATATCTTCACTGTAGGGGCTCAACTACAACTTCAACTGGAGCAAAGCTAGAAACCTGATGTTGCATACAGCAAGCCACTGTAAGTTCATCATCAGAATCTTCCAACCTCCACTGACTTCAGTGAACCAAGAGTGAACCAAACTGAAACTAACTTACAGGCTGACTCCCATATAATTAGGCTAAGTGCTAAAAGGAGAATTTGTGCGTTCTCTAATGATTAAAAACTTAGCATTAGCAGATGTGAATTGGCCAAAAAGAAATCCTCAGGCCTGCAATATTTCCAGCTACCATTATGAGCACTGATAGCAAAAATGACTTTCTGCACGCTTAAGAAACCTAAGTACATGTGGCATATTTTCTTTTGTATGTGTGCCTTATGTGAGTGAGTGGGTGCTGGTACATTTTGGATGTTGAGAAAAATAAATATTTATTCTTTCTTTTAATTTAAGCTTACAAGAAAGCCTATCTTGTACCTTCTTCTTGAAAGTCACAGCACTCAAGGGATTAAAACACTTCTTTAAAACACATATTGTCGCAGTTAGTTGAGAGTGGAAAAAAGGGGGAACCATCCTACTTTATCTCCCCTGTCCATAACAAGTCCCAAGTTTCATTTCCAGTACACGCAACATTAACTGATCTAAGTCACAGCATCTTTTACAATTTATCTCACCAACTGAGCTATGAGGGAGTCTCAGTCCTGACCCCATCTAGTCAGGGATCCCAGTCCTGACCCTTATTTATCAATCCTTCAGCAACAACGTTCCCCTTCCCTCATAGGATCATGAATCGTTCTGGTTCACCAGTACAACCACTGGTACTAAGAGTGGGGTGGGTGAGGGGTCACTAATGCCCATGGAACTGTATCCCAACAAGATGAGAGAACAAAAGAGAGAAAATCATCAGCAGGTGCTTCCACCAAGAGGACATGACTGATTAGTTCAGTGGCCAGCAGCAAGAAGGCAACTGCCTCATAGCAAGCTATCAGCACTCAGCCTTTAAACATGGTACACAAGTAAAGGCAGATAGAAAATGCTAAACTAAAAATGAATAGTAAAACATTAACAAGTGAAGAGGCCACTCAGTACAGCGCACTTCTCTGCCACGCTGTGTTAACTCAATGTTGTTACGATTACTTTTCCTTGAGGCTTTTCCCTGCTTGGTTGATGATCTGTAACTACAAAAGAGCTTCCACCTCACTGAGGTGGCTTTAGGCCAATCCACATCCAACAACCTGCTCTGAAAACTCTGCTTAGATTTTGACAGCCGTGACAAATTCCACCACAGCCTAAATAAAACAAACAATAATATTCCAAAAAAAAAGTAAATTTGCCCTCTCTCACAATGTTAATAGATCCATCAAAAAATTCCAGGACCCTGTTATAAATGCCTAGTTCCTGGTAATATTTTAGAGGTAAATTTTAGTTCTGGGAAAATTAAAAAGTTAACTGCTGAAAATGGTATAAATGCAACTAAAGCAATTTTAAGATTATTACACTTAAAATGTAACACCTTTATTCAACAAGGAAGGGAGACAGAAAGCACGAAACAGGCCAGTTAGCCTAACATCTGTCATAGGGAAATTGCTAGAATCCATTATTAAGGAGGTTATAGCAGGATACTTCGAACATCCTAACTTGATCAAGCAGAGTCAACATACATTTGTGAAAGGGAAATTGCATTTAACTAATTTATTAGCGTTTTGTTGAGCAAGTAACAAGCAAGGTGGATTCGGGGGAACTTGCAGATGTGGTGCACTTGGATTTCCAGAAGCATTTGATAAGGTGCCAAATCAAAGGTTACTACACAAGATATTACATGGTGCCGGGAGTAACATATTAGCATGGATAAAAGATTGGTTAGCTAACAGGAAGCAAAAAGTAGGGATAAATGCGTCTTTTTTAGGTTGCGAAGCTGTAACTAGGGGAATGCCAGAGGGATCAGTGCTAGGGCCTCATTTTGTTACAATCAAACAATGATTTGGATGAAGGGACTAGTTGTATGGTAGCTAAATTTGCTAATGACATCAAGACAGGTAGGAAAATAAGTTGTCAAGAGGAGGTAGAGTGACTTCGAAAGGATATAGACAAGTTAAGCGAGTGGGAAAAAATTTAGCAGATGGAGTATAACGTGGTAAAATGTGAACTTACCCTCTTTTGCAATAAGAATTACAAAAAAATATACTATTCAATTGGAGAGAGATTGCAGATTTCGGCGGTGCAGAGGGATCTGGGCATTCTGCTACAAAAATCACAAAAAGTTAGCATGCAGGTATAGCAAGTGGTTAGGAAGGCAAATCGAATGTTGGCATTTATTGCAAGGGGAATGGAATATAAAAGTAGGGAAGTTTTACTGCATGTTAGCCAGTTCCTGGCAGATAAGTATTGCTGTTAGCTGTCTCTGCATCACTGGGGCTCAGAAGACCCAGGAACCATTTTATAACTCAATACAGTTAGGGCTCAGGAGAAGACCTGAGGAGCTGGGAAGGAGGCAGATGATCACTGGCTCAATGCTAGAAAGGGTTAGAGCTCTGAAAAACCTGAGGAGCCAATTATAGCTTGGCGTAACTGCGGAGATTGGAGCTTGGTGAAATTCAGGGCAGTGCCAGCCCAGTGAAGCTAACTGGCTATGAAAGAGTTGAAATTGTGTTGGTAAGTAGAGGCTGGAATGCAGACTCGGAAATCCAGGGGAGCAGTGTCTTGGGAGATGAGATTGAAATCCTGGGAGGCGTGCAGTTATTGAGTTAGCCTGAGCTGAAGCGGCTTTGAGGGAATTCAAAGGCTTGATCTTTAAAATTGAAAAGTTTAGAGACCCTCGTGAGGCAGACAGAGTTTCAACAAGGTTGGTTGACTCAGTGTTTATTGACGCCTAGATGGGTTGCTGAGAAATCCGTGGGACCTGCCTTGATGCATTTGCTATTTTATGTGTGGTATATGCCTGTTAATTCATATTTACTCATGTTAATTCTTAAAGTTGGAGTATAAGATAGATATTGTAAATTATTTCTTCAAAACCTGTGGTTTATTCTCTTAGCAAGTGTCTTTGAATCTCAAACGTTGTCTATTTTAAACAAAATGTTACTGGTCCCTCATTGGATCTTCCCAAAAACTTGATGTCTGGTCTAGAATCAAAAAAATCTGGATCTGTACCTTCACCAAAAACTGATCAATTTTCCTTTGGGCCATACCTTATCTGTATACCAAGTTTCAATGAAATCCATCCTGATGACTGCAAGATGAAAAGCTTGGACATTTCAGCAATCCTCAAGTTCTGTACTACCAACCAACTATTTGAATTCTACTTTTATTTGTGCAATGTCACTCACTTCAACCTCACCATCCCAAAAACCCTAATCCAAACTTTGTCTGCCAAACTCAACTTCTCAAAACTCTCAACAATGTTTTAGACAAAAATCAATCAATTGTATTGTTTCTGAGTCCAGCCTGACTGATCTCCATTTCCCCATCCCCCAAGAGAATGAATTAAAAATCCAACTGCTACAAGACCTACATCTTCATCACAAGGACTGCAGCTGAGGAGAAAAACTATTTAACAAGGAAGCAATTAATCTTATGGAGAAGCTGAGCTCAGCAAACAAGGGCAAGTGGGCAAGACAGAACAGGAACTAAAGACTGTTGTTCAGGATGAAAGTGGGTCAGAGTTTACAATAAGCAAGGAAAAACGCAGAAAGGAGACAAGACAGCTGAGTGGCTCCTAGTCTTGATAATAAATAAATGCATGAGCTTCTTGTACCTTCTTTATGGAGATGGTCTGTGGTGGTGAAATTAAGTTAGGGATTTTCTTTGATTTCCAGGATGATTTTGAAGCAGGAAGTGCTCTTAACAGAGCAAAGTGAAGCCCAAAAGCACCAAATGTGATGACAGATAGATGGGTAAACCAGTTGTGTGGCAAATACATTCATGCCTTGAGAGGAAAAATGAGTGCCATACCAGGGAAAACTGACTGTGATGAGAAACAGAGACAGTTTTTTCTGAAGTCAATAGCATCACAGGTGGAGATGAGGGAGGGGCTTCACAAAACAACAGTTGGAAAGGTGTCATGCACAAATCCTACGCATCCCCCACCACTCCTCCATTCCAGAATTGACAGAGCCTCAACACCTCAATGCTCCGCTCACTGGAGCTCTGTACATTGCTACTCCTCTCCCTGGGTTCAAATATCTACCCTTTCACCCATAGTCAACACTGCTAATTCTTCGACTAGTACTCAGTCTATTTTCCCAGTATGAAGCAACATGTAAAGTTTACTTTATTAAATATGCTATATTCATAATTGTTTTAACAACTTATAGTAAACAAAACTAAAGTAGGGCCAAAAATTTAATGATATTTATTTCCACAATCCCCAGACATTGTACAGAAGGTTTACTTACTGTGCAATGTACACGTGGCTTGACTGTACAGTTGAATGATACATCCTTTCCATAGGTGCAGTTCCAAAGCTGCATACAATTCATACAAACTGGGTCCAATTTGACACACAATCCAGCACTGGGGCACTTTGACAGGTAAGACGGTTCTGTGGTTATTGCTAGAAACAGTCACAGGCAAGAGTTGCATAGAATCATCACTGTGTCAAAGGCAAGCCACAACTTACATTCAGACAGATCTCATATTCTACTTTAAGAAACATTATTGCTATGAGTCTATTTTTAACAAACATTAGCTTTAGAACAGGAGTAACAAGAAGACAGAAGTTACATTTTTATTCTATATTTCCTTACAGTCTGCTAGATGAGCAGGCGTGGTGCCTAGGGTGGATGGAAATACAGCATCTTTGGGTGACAGCATTCCGTCAGGTTCCTTGGTGCTCAGGGAATCTGTTGGAGAATATTTACACTGTGTGTCAGGCTGAAACTTGTGTATCATCCACCAAAATACCAGCATCACTTCAGAAACAGGCCATGCACCACCATGTCTCGTAGTAAATAAACTCAGCAGGACAACAAAGTTCTGTCAGGCGTCAACAGTATGTAAGGTGCCAGGGAAAGGAAACCTGAGGGTAAGGCGGGCGGGCGGGGGGGGTGGGGCAGAAGATCTGGAAAGGACTGAAATGTCTTTTCCCCTGTCAGGTATGATTCCCTCACAGACTCGGCGGGCAGGGCAAACACTGGCCGCTCAGCCTGTCTTAACAATCGCCGGGAGGGGTGTAGGTTAATCTCACCCTCGGGCCTGTCTCTGGTCGGGACACGGAGCGGCCGCACCGCCATCACGCAGCCCGAGCGACAGATTTCCTCTCTCTCTCTCACTCTCTCACTCTCACACTCTCACACACACACTCACACAGCCGCCACTTGAACATGATCGCGGCCTCCCCACCTCCCACAACTCACCGCCCCTCAGCAGCCCGAGCAACTGCCACAAAACCAAAAACCGATCCAGAAGCTTCCACACCGCCATCGCGCCCGACCTGGAGCCGATGGCCTCCCTGGACTAAGTCGCCAATCACAGCCGACGCAAAGTGAACCAATCACAGCCGACGCAAAGTGAACCAATCACAGGCTGCGCAAAGTGAACCAATCACAGGCCGCACAGGGAACGCTAACCAATCACAACCTGCTTACACGTTAATTAGCCAATTAGTCAGCGAGAACAGCTAGCCAATCATAACTTGAATACACAGAAGGCCACCAATAACAGGGCGTATACGCTGTCACGAGTGGAAATGAGGAAGTGAGAACCAAAGAAAGGCTACAGCCCAGGAGAGGGCAATTTGGCTTGTGGTGACCCTGGGGAAAAGAACTGCAATAGTCTCACTGCCTCACCCTTTCCCTGTGTCTATGCAGTGTTTTTCTCTTCAGGTGCTTAGCCAATTCTCTCTTAGATCCATGCTTGAATCTCCCTCCACCACACTCAGACATGGCATTCAGATTACAACCACTCCATAAAAATGCTTTCCTCATGATGCCATTTTTGTTTTTTTTTTTGCCAGTCACCTCAAACTGCTGACCTATGTGACTGTGATTGCACTGGAGAGGGTGCAGAGGTGGTCGGAATCTGGAACATGCTGCTTGAGGGTGTGGTAGCAACAGGAACGCTCGCAACATTTTAGTAGTATTTAGATGAGCACTTGAAATGCCATAACATACAGGGCTACGGGGCAAGTGCTGTAAAATGGGATTAAAACAGGTGCTTGATGGCAGGCATGGACATGATGGGCCAAAAGGCCTGTTTCTGTGCTGTATAACTCGATGACTCGTTCTCAATCCTTCCATCAAGGGCAACAGTTTCTTTCTAGAGTGCCATTACGTCCAGTTTTATCCAGGACCTCCCAATTTTGAGCTAGTCCACCCACTGTCTGATATCAGATGGCTTTAAAACCCACATGTTGTACTATCATACACTTACTTCAGTAAAGCACCAACAGGGGCCAGTGTTCATTCCTTTTCCCATCTGTTGCAGTTTTAAATCAACCTCATGTTGCAGTGGTGTTTGGTATTTGTGGCCACCAGTAGTGATCACCTACTTCATTCTAATGACTCTATCCAGGCCACTCATTATTTTGAAAACCTCTATGAAATCTCTTCTCACAACCTTCTCTTAGGAGAACAACCCCAAATTCTCCAATTGATCCATGTGGAAATCCCTCCAACCTCCCACCATCCTCGTAGATCTTTCCTGCACCCTCGTTGAAGCTTTCACATCCTTCCTGAAGTGTGGTAGTCAGATGGGACACAATATTACAGTTGAGGCCAAACTAGTTTTTTTATAAGGGTTCACTGTAAATCTTTGTACTTTTGTACTCTGTACATCTTAGTATAAGGAACATAGGAACAGGAGAAGGCCATTCAGCCTGTCGAGCCTGTTCCACCATTCAATATAATCATTGCTGTTCGAACACTTCAATGCCTTAACCTACACTATCCACATTACCCTTTACGTTAGTGTTAATCAGAAATCTATCGATCTCTACCTTAAACATACTCAATGACTGTGCTTCCACAGCTCTCTTGGGCAGAGAATTCCAAAGATTCACAACCCTCTGAGAAAAGACATTTCTCCTCATCAAAAACAGAATTACCTGGAAAAACTCAGCAGGTCTGGCAGCTTCGGCGCAGAAAAAAAGAGTTGACGTTTCGAGTCCTCATGACCCTTCAACAGAACTGGGTGAATCCAAGGAGAGGGGGGAAATATAAGCTGGTCTAAGGTGTGTGGTTGGGTGGGGGGAGAGAAGTGGAGGGGGTGTGTGGTTGTAGGGACAAGCAAGCAGTGATAGAAACAGATCATCAAAAGATGTCACAGACAAAAGAACAAAAGAACACAGGTGTTGAAGTTGGTGATATTATCTAAACGAATGTGCTATTAAGAATGGATGGTAGGGCACTCAAGGTACAGCTCTAATGGGGGTGGGGGGAGCATAAAAGATTTAAAAATAATGGAAATAGGTGGGAAAAGAAAAATCTATATAAATTATTGGAAAAAACAAAAGGAAGAGGGAAGAAACAGAAAGGGGGTGGGGATGGAGGAGGGAGTTCAAGATCTAAAGTTGCTGAATTCAACATTCAGTCCGGAAGGCTGTAAAGTGCCTAGTTGGAAGATGAGGTGCTGTTCCTCCAGTTTGCGTTGGGCTTCACTGGAACAATGCAGCAAGCCAAGGACAGCCATGTGGGCAAGAGAGCAGGGTGGAGTGTTAAAATGGCAAGCGACAGGGAGGTTTGGGTCATTCTTGCAGACAGACCGCAGGTGTTCTGCAAAGCGGTCACCCAGTTTACGTTTCGTCTCTCCAATGTAGAGGAGACCGCATTGGGAGCAACGAATGCAGTAGACTAAGTTGGGAGAAATGAAAGTGAAATGCTGCTTCACTTGAAAGGAGTGTTTGGGCCCTTGGACGGTGAGGAGAGAGGAAGTGAAGGGGCAGCCGTTACATCTTTTGCATGGGCATGGAGAGGTGCCATAGGTGGGGGTTGAGGAGTAGGAAGCGATGGAGGAGTGGACCAGGGTGTCCCGGAGGGAATGATCCCTACGGAATGCTGACAGGGGGCTGAAGGGAAGATGTGTTTGGTGGTGGCATCATGCTGGATTTGGCGGAAATGGTGGAGGATGATCCTTTGAATGCAGAGGCTGATGGGGTGATAAGTGAGGACAAGGGGGACCCTATCATGTTTCTGGGAGGGAGGAGAAGGCGTGAGGGCAGATGCGCGGGAGATAGGCCGGACACGGTTGAGGGCCCTGTCAATGACCGTGGGTGGAAAACCTCGGTTAAGGAAGAAGGAGGACATGTCAGAGGAACTGTTTTTGAAGGTAGCATCATCGGAACAGATGCGACGGAGGCGAAGGAACTGAGAGAATGGGACGGAGTCCTTACAGGAAGCAGGGTGTGAGGAGCTGTAGTTGAGGTAGCTGTGGGAGTCGGTAAGCTTGTAATGGATATTGGTGGACAGTCTATCACCAGAGATTGAGACAGAGAGGTCAAGGAAGGGAAGGGAAGTGTCAGAGATGGACCACGTGAAAAAGATGGAGGGGTGGAGATTGGAAGCAAAATTAATAAATTTTTCCAAGTCAAGACGAGAGCATGAAGCAGCACCGAAGTAATCATTGATGTACTGGAGAAAGAGTTGTGGAAGGGGGCCGGAGTAGGACTGGAACAAGGAATGTTCCACATACCCCATAGAGAGACAGGCATAGCTGGGGCCCATGCGGGTACCCATAGCCACACCTTTTATTTGGAGGAAGTGAGAGGAGTTGAAGGAGAAATTGTTCAGTGTGAGAACAAGTTCACCCAGATGGAGGAGAGTAGTGGTGGATGGGGATTGTCCGGGCCTCTGTTCGAGGAAGAAGCTAAGGGCCCTCAGACCATCTTGGTGGGGGATGGAGGTGTAGAGGGATTGGATGTCCATGGTGAAGAGGAAGCGGTTGGGGCCAGGGAACTGGAAATTGTTGATGTGACATAAGGTGTCAGAGGAATCATGGATGTAGGTGGGAAGGGACTGGACAAGGGGACAGAGAAGGGAGTCAAGATAACGAGAAATGAGTTCCGTGGGGCAGAAGCAAGCTGACACGATCGGTCTACCAGGACAGTTCTGTTTGTGGATTTTGAGTAGGAGGTAGAAGCGAGGTTGGGCGACTATCAGATTGGAAGCTGTTGGAGGAAGATCCCCAGAGGAGATGAGGTCAGTGACAGTCCTAGAAACAATGGCTTGATGTTCAGTGGTGGGGTCATGGTCCAGGGAGAGGTAGGAGGAAGTGTCTGCGAGTTGACGCTCAGCCTCCGCGAGGTAGAGGTCAGTGCGCCAGACAACAGCACCACCCTTGTCAGCAGGTTTGATGACAATGTTGGGGTTGGACCTGAGAGAACGGAATGCAGTAAATTCAGAGAGAGACAGATTAGAATGGGTGAGAGGAGCAGAGAAATTGAGATGACTAATGTCGTGCCGACAGTTCTCAATGAAAAGATCAAGAGAAGGTAAGAATCCAGAGGGAGGGGTCCAGGTGGAGGGAGAATATTGGAGGTGGGTAAAAGGATCCGTTGAATGGGGAGAGGACTCCTGCCCAAAGAAGTGAGCCCGGAGACGAAGACGGCGGAAGAAGAGTTCAGCATCGTGCCGAGCCCTAAATTTATTGAGATGAGGGCGTAAGGATATGAAACTAAGTCCTTTGCTGAGCACTGAACGTTCAGCATCGGAGAGGGGAAGGTCAGGGGGTATAGTGAATACACGGCTGGGGCTGGGATTGGAAGATGGGGTGGGGACGGAGGGACAGGCAGGGGTGGAGGGTCCTAGATGGGTGTTGGTGTCGATGAGTTGTTGGAGCTTGCGTTCCTTAGCACTTGAGAGAAAGAGAAAAAGTTTCTTGTTGAGGCGTCGGATGAGACGAAGGATAAAATGAAACTGGGGGCACGCGCAGCTTTGAAAAAGGGTACGGCGGTGCTGCTGGAGGGAGAGGTCGAGTGTGTTCATATGGCATTCATATTTCTCCTCATCTCTGTCCCAAGTGGCTTCCCCCTTATTTGGAAATTGTGTCCCCTGGTTCTAAACTCTCCAACCAGGGGAAACATCTTACCTGCATCTACTCTGTCTATTCCTTTAAGTATTTTGTAGGTTTCAATGAAATCATCTCTCATTCTTTGAAACTGTAAAGGATACAGGCCCAGTTTCCCCAATCTTTCTTCATAAGTCAGTCCCGCCATCCCCAGAACAAGTTTGGTGAACCTTTGTTGCACTCCCTTTATGACAATAATATCCTTTCTGAGGTAAGGAGACCAAAACCGCACACAGTACTCCAGGTGCAGTCTAACCAAGCTTCAGTACAATTGAAGCAAGACTTCACTACTCCTGTACTCAAATCCTCTTGTGATAAAAGCTAACATACCACTAGCCTTCCTAATTGCCTGCTGCACCTGCATGTTAGCTTTCACTGACTTATGGTCAAGGACACGTAGGTCCTTTTGTACATCTACACTTTCTAATCTGTTACCATTGAGGAAATACTCTGCACATCTGTTCCTTCTACCAAAGTGGATAACCTCACATCTTTCCACATTATATTCCATCTGCCATAATCATTCTTACTCACTAAGTCTGTTCAAATCCTACTGTAGCCACTTTACATCTTCCTCACAACACACAATCCAGCCTAGATTTGTATCATCTGTGAGTTTGGAAATATTACATTTGGTTCCACATCCAAATCATTGATATATATTGTGAACAGCTGGGGCCCAAGTACTGAGCCTTGCAGTGCCCCACTAGTCACATTCTGCTAACATGAGGGCGATCCATTTATTCCTGCTGTTCTCTGCCTGTTAGCCAACTCTTAATCCATGCCAGTATATTTCCCATGTGCTTTTATTTCGCTAATCAACCTCCTGTGGGGGACTTTATCAAAAGCCTTCTGAAACTCCAAGTATATTACAACCTTTGACTCTCCTTTATCAATTTTGTTAGTAACATCCTCAAAAAACTCCAAGTTCATCGAACATGATTTCCCATTCACAAATCCATGCTGACTATGCCCAATCAGATCATGATTATCCAAGTATCCATTTATCATATCCTTTATAATAGATTCCAGCATTTTCCCTACTACTGATGTAAGGCTAACAGGTCTGTAAGTTCCCTGTTTAACTCTCCCTCCCTCCTTATATAGTGGGGTGACATTTGCTACCTTCCAATTTTCAGGAACCATTCCAAAATCTATAACATTTTGGAAAATGATCACCAAATGCATCCACTATCTCTATAGCAACCTCTTCCAACACTTGGATACAGAATATCAGGTCCCAGGACTTACCAACTTTCAGTCCCATTAACTTCTCCAATACAACCTTCTTATTTAAACTAATATCCTTCAACTCCTCATTTTCCTAGTCCCTTGGATCTCTAAATTTTGGAAATTTCCTGTATCTTCCTCAGTGAAAACAGACATAAAGTAATCATTTAGCTTCTCTGCCATTTCTCTATTCCCCATGAATTCTCCTGACTCTGCCTGTAATGGACCCACGTTTGTCTTAGCCAAATGCTTTCTTTTTACATACCTATAGAAACTTTTACAGTCATTTTTTATGTTTTTTGCTAGATTGCAATCATATTCTATTCTCCCTTTCTTTACCAGTTTCTTGGTCTTCCTTTGCTGTATTCTAAAAACCTCCCAATCCTCAGGTTTACTACTACTTCTGGCAACTTTAAAAGCCTTTTCTTTTAATCTTATACAATCCTTAACTTCCTTTGTTACCCACAGTTGACTGACTTTTGTGTGTTTTTGCACCTTGAAGGAATGTATAGGTTCTGTGAGCTATGTAATAGTTATTTGAAAACTATCCAATTGACTGTGTACAATCACCTTTTAATGAATTTTCCCAATCCACCTCAGCCAATTTGTCCCTCATGTCTTCTTAATTTCCTTTATTCAACTTTGATACCCTTGCTTCAAAATGAACTACCTCACTTTCAAACATAAAGTAAAATTCTATCATATTCTGGTCACTCATCCCCAAAGATTCTTTTACAACAAGATTATTAATTAGCCCTTTTTCGTTATATAATACTAGATCTAAAATAACCTGCCCTGCAGTCGGCTCCTCAACATACTGCCCGTAAAAACCATCCCTAACACATTCCAGAAACTCGTCTTCCACAGCATTAGTGCTCGCTTGGTTTACCCAGTCTATATGCAGATTGAAGTCACCCATGATGACTGTATTGTTCATGCTACATGCTTCTCTCATCTCCTGATTAATACCATGCCCCATATTACCACTACTGTTTGATGGCTGATAAACAACTCCAACAGCCTTTTGCTGTTCCTTGGCTCCACCCAAACTGATTCCACACATTGTTCTTCTGATCTGAGACCCTCGCTTATTAATGTACTAATTCCATCCCTTCTTATTAGCGCAGCTCCACCTCCTTTTTCTTCTCATCTGTCCTTCCTTAAACGTTGAATATCCTGGAATATTCACTTCCCAGTCTTAGTCACCATGCAGCCATCTTTCCATAATGGCAATTAAATCATACCCATTTACCTCTATTTGTGCCTTTAGATCATCTACCTTATTGTGAATGCTCTGCACATTCAGGTAGAGTGCCCTTAACTTTGTCTTTTTGACATCATTCTGCATTCGAAGCGTACGTAATGCTCTGCTTCGTTTCTCCTGCCCTCCAATCCCTCTACTACTGCCTGTTACCTACTTTACTTTTTCCCATTTGGGTCACCCCTCAGGTTCCACCCCCCTGACGAGCTAGTTTATACCCACCCCAACAGCACTAGCAAATCTCCCTGTGAGTAAATTAGTCCCAGTCCTAAGATGTGACCCGTCCAGCTTGTACAGGTCCCACCTGCCCCAGAACCGGTCCCAATGCCTCAGAAATCTGATTCCCTCCCTCCTACGCCAGTTCTCCAGCCACATATTTAATCGATCAATCCTCCTAATCCTATGCTCACCAGCACATGGCACTGAGAGTAATCCTGAGATTACTGCTCTTGAGGTGCTGCTTTTTAATTTCCTTCTTAACTCCTTGAAATCTGCTTTCAGGACCTCATCCCTCCTCCTACTTATGTCGTTGGTTCCAATGTGGACCACAACTTCTGGCTGGTCCCCCTGCCCTGAAGGATGTCCTGCAGCCGCTCCGTGACATCTTTGACCCTGGCACCAGGGAGGCAACACACCATCCTAGAGTCATATTTACTGCCGCAGAAATGCCTGCCTGAAAGCCAGACTGTGGAATCCCCTATCATTATTGCCCTTCCATTCTTCTTCCTCCCCCCCCCCGTACAGCTGAGCTGCCCAAGGTGCTTGCCTCTGGCAGCCCTTCCCTGAGGAACCATCGCCCTCATCAGCATCCAAAATGGAAAACCGATTAGCAGGCAGGATAGTCTCAGGGGACTCCTGCACTACCTGCCTGGTTCTCTTAGACCGCCTGGTGGTCACCCATTCCCTCTCTAGCTGTGTGCTTCTGACCTGCAGTGTGACCACCTCCCTAAACATGCTACACACGTAGTCCCCTGTCTCACGGATGCACGACAGTGACTCTAACCGCTGCTCAAGTTCTGAAACCCGGGGCTCAAGCTTGTGCAGCTGGTGACACTTCCTACAGATGTGTTTGTCAGGGACACATGGTGTGTCCACGACTTCACACATACGACAGGATGTACACTCCACTTGGCCGAGCTGACCTGCCACCCTGTAACTCTAAAAACTATTATACTTCAAGTAGAATAAATTACTAGTAACTTAACTTTACTATACATACGCTAACTTTATCTTACTTTGGTTTACTTTATTACATGTTTCACTTTGATTTGATTTAACTTTAAATTCCATATTGCTAGTGTTCCTTACTGAAGTCCAAGAAGCTACTTCTTTATAAATGATACATTTTTCTAGTTTTAAGCTATTTAAACATACTCCCTCACAGCATCCTTTCACCAACCAATGAACTTAGTTTTCCTGTGATGTCACTCCTGGATTTTCTTTACAAACTCAGCCCACTGCGCGAGTAGAGGTGTCTCTCGCGGGTCTGGCTGTCTCTGCTCCCGGAAGGTGAGTGAAGGCCCTGAGCCTCATCCTCTATTTATCCGCTCCCCAAGCAGAGGTGTTCTTCACAGGTGTGGCTGTATCCACTCCTGGACGGTGAGTGAAGGCCCCAAAGCTCACCGTCTGTTTACCTGCTGCCAAATAGAGGTGTCACTCACAGGTCCGGCTGTCTCTGGACCCGGAAAGTGAGTCCAGGATTCCATATACCTTTTTAATGGTTTTCTCAACCTGGCCCTGCCACCTACTACAATGTGTGCACATATACCGCCAGTTTTCTCCGTTCCTCAAATCCCTTTAGAATTGTATCCTTTATTAATTCAAGCTACTCAAGCATCCCCAATTTTAACTGCTTCATCGTTGCTGGCTGTGTCTTCAGTTGCTTGGACCCGTACTCTCCTTACAGCTCTCTGCCCTGCTTTCCTCCTTTAAGACACTCCTTAAAACCTACCTCTTTGACCAAGTCTTTGGGCATCTAACCCAATATCTCCTTATGTGGCTTGGCATCATGTATTGTTTAAGGTTCCTTTGAAGCACTTTGGGATGTTTTATTATGGTAAAGGCTTTATACAAATTGTAGTTGTTTATATTGCCTTACTTCATTCTCCCTATTAAAATATATTGCTTCAAATTTATCAACATTAAATTTCATCATCCGTGTGCCTGCCTGTTCCGCCAGCTTGTCTCTATCCTGTTATGAAAATAATATATTTTTTATTATATTGTGATTTATTGTCAAGTAGGTTTATAGGGGTGAGTACGGATGATTGTGTGAGAATTGGAGTCAGCTAGACTGCAACTTTGAAATTATCAAAAGGAGTTAGTTTTGTTACCAGTACCAGGTGAACTATTAAAGGCAAGGTTTACTGGGCCTTGCAGGACTGAAAAGAAATTGAGTGAAGTAAATATTTAATAAATGCTTCAGATAGAAGAAAGCAGAGGGTGTTGTCATGTAATTATGCTTAAAAAGTGCTTTGACAGGGAAGATGATCAAGAGAAGGGATTAGTGATGGTAGATAAAGAGGTAGAAATGGAGGATTCTGAAATTGATTTCCTCTAATCAAATTGGACCACAAAGAAGTACTTAAAAATTTACATGTAATATTGAGTTACCTTCCAGACAAGTGTCAAAGTGAATTGGAGAAGCTATTGCAGTCGCACAGTTCTTTGTGGGAATAAGCTCGGGAGAACAAATTTAGCTACACATGATGTAAATGTGGATGATGCAGCTTCAATAAGGCAACATCCTTATAGATTAAGTCCTGCAAAATTATCACAAATGCAGAAAGAATTGCAGAGTCGGAGGGCGGAGTTCCAGACAGGTTAGTATAAAAACCTTACCTTGGGTCTTTTATAAAAAAATTAAAAGTGCCGTCATGGTAAATCTGTTATCTGATTGGCTGGTAGAGAATCTACACTGAAATTGAAACTAAAACATTGTTAAACTAATTAAACCAAATAAATTAATCACTTAATTAATAAGTAGAGGGTATCTAGACCAGAATCAGGGGATTACTGTTCTTAGAATTTAGCATTTATGTAGAAATCTAGCCCTAGGGAACGTATAGTTAATAAGGAGTCAATAAGCAGTTATCAGATTTAAATTAATTTATTAAATAGTTCTAGAAATGGCAGTTGCTGGGGTGAAGTGCTTCACCTGTGGGACGTGGGAAATCCGTGACACTTCAAGTGTCCCGGACAACTACATCTGCAGGAAGTGTACCCAATTGCAGCTCCTCACAGACCGCATGGATTGGTTGGAGCAACAGTTGAATGCACTTAGGAGCATTCAGGTGGTGGAAAGCATCATTGACAGGAGTTTTACAAACGTGGTCACACCCAAGGTACAGACAGATAGATGGGTGACCGCTAGAAGGGGCAGGCAGTCAGTGCAGAAATCCCCTGTGGCTGTCCCCCTCTCTAAGAGGTATACCATTTTGGATACTGTTGGGGGGGATGGCCTATCAGGAGAAATCAACAGCAGTAGTCAGAGTAGTGGCACCACAGCTGGCTCTGTTTTTCAGCAGGGGGGGTCAAAGCACAGAAGAGCAATTGTCATAGGGAACTCTATAGTCAGGGGCTCAGATAGGCGCTTCTGTGGTCGTGAAAGAGACACCAGGATGGTATGTTGCCTCCCTGGTGCCAGGGTCCAGGATGTCTCTGATGGGGTACGGGACATTTTGAGGAGGGAGGGAGAACAGCCAGAGGTCGTGGTACACATTGATATTAACGACATAGGCAGGAAGAGTGACGAGGTCCTGCAGCAGGAGTTAGGCAGAAAGTTAAAAAACAGGACCTCCAGAGTTGTAATCTCAAGATTACTCCCTATGCCACGTGCCAGTGAGGCTAGAAATAGGAAGATAGTGCAGCTGAACACGTGGCTGAACAGATGGTGTAGGAGGGAGGGTTTCCGATATCTGGATCAGTGGGATCTCTTCTGGGGCAGGTGGGACCTGTACAAGAAGGACGGGTTGCATCTAAACTGGAGGGGCACCAATATCCTGGCTGTGAGGTTTGCTGATGTCACTCAGGAGGGTTTAAACTAGAATGGCAGGGGGTGGGAACCAGAGCAATAGGTCAGCTGGTGATATAAAGGACTGGGAACCAGTGAATATGGCCAGTAGGACTAAGAGGAAGGACAGGCAGGGAGAAATTACTGAACACAGTGGGACTGGGGGTCTGAAATGCATTTGTTTCAATGCGAGAAGTATAACAGGCAAGGCAGATGAGCTTAGAGCTTGGATTAGTACTTGGGACTATGATGTTATTGCTATTACAGAGACTTGGCTGAAGGATGGACAGGATTGGCAGATAAACGTTCCAGGATTTAGATGTTTCAGGCAGGATAGAGAGGGATGTAGAAGAGGTGGGGGAGTTGCACAGCTGGCTAAGGGGAATATCACAGCTGTACGACAGGAGGACACCTCAGAGGGCTCATGCAGCGAGGCAATATGGGTAGAGCTCTGGAATAGGAAGGGTGCAGTCACAATGTTGGGGGTTTACTATAGGCCTCCCAATTGCCGGCGGGAGATTGAGGAACAGTTATCTAGGCAGATTTTGGAAAGATGTAAAAGCAATAGGGTTGTTGTGGTGGGTGATTTTAACTTTCCCTATAGTGACTGGGATTCACTTAGTGCAAGGTGTTTGGATGATGCAGAATTTGTAAGGTGCATCCAGGAGGGCTTCCTGAGACAATATGTAGATAGTCCAACTAGGGAAGGAGCAATACTGGACCTGGTATTAAGGAATGAACCCGGCCAGGTGGTGGAAGTTTCAGTAGGGGAGCATTTTGGGAAAAGTGACCATAATTCAGTAAGTTTCAAGGTACTGGTGGATAAGGATAACAGGAGTCCTCGGGTTAAGATGCTTAATTAGGGGAAGGCTAATTATAACAATATTAGGTAGGAACTGAGGAATCTAGACTGGAGGTGGATGTTTGAGAGCAAATCAAAAACTGACATGTGGGGGGCTTTCAAACATCAGTTGATAAGAATTCAGGACTGGCATGTTCCTGCTATGATGAAGGATAAGCATGGCAAGTTTCAGGTACCTTGGATAATGAAGGATATTGTGAGATTAGTCAAAAAGAAAAGGGAAACATTCGTAAGGGCTAGAAGGCTGGGAACAGATGAAGCCCGTGGAGAATATAAAGAAAGTAGGAAGAAACTTAAGCAAGGAGTCAGGAGGGCTAAAAGGAGTCATGAAAAGTCACTGGCAACCAGGATTAAGGAAAATCTCAAGGCCTTTTATACATATGTAAAAAGCAAGAGGGTAGCCAGGGAAAGGGTGGCCCACTCAGGGACAGAGGTGGGAATCTGTGTGTGGAGCCAGAAGAAATGGGAGAGATACTGAATGAATACTTCTCATCTGTATTCACCAAAGGACTTAACGGTTGATTTCTCCAGGGAAGAGTGTGTAGATAGCCTGGATCATGTTGAGATCAAAAAAGAGGAGGTGTTAGGCGTCTTGAAGAATATTAAGATGGATAAGTCCCCAGAGCCAGATGGGATCTACCCCAGAGTCCTGAGGGAGGCAAGGGAGGAGATTGCTGGGGCCTTGACAGAAATCTTTGTATCCTCACTGGCTACGGGTGAGGTCCCAGAGGATTGGAGAATGGCCAACGTTGTTCCATTGTTTAAGAAGGGTAGCAGGGATAATCCAGGAAATTACAGGCCGGTAAGCCTTACATCAATGGTAGGGAAATTATTGGAGAAGATTCTTCGTGACAGGATTTACTACCATTTGGAAGCAAATGGGCGTATAAGTGAGAGGCAGCATGGTTTTGTGAAGGGAAGGTCGTGTCTCACTAACTTGATTGAGTTTTTCAAGGAAGTGACAAAGATGATCGACGATGGAAGGGCAGTGGATGTTATATACATGGATTTCAGTAAGACTTTTGACAAGGTCCCTCATGGTTGACTGGTACAGAAGGTAAAGTCGCACGGGATCAGAGGTGAGCTGGCAAGATGGATACAGAATTAGCTTGGTCATAGAAGACAGAGGATAGCAGTGGAAGGGTGCTTTTCTGAATGGAAAGCTGTGACTAGTGGAGTTCCGCAGGGATCAGTGCTGGGACCTTTGCTGTTTGTAGTATATATAAATGATTTGGAGGAAAATGTAACTGGGCTAATTAGTAAGTTTGCAGACGACACGAAGATTGGAGGAGTTGCAGATAGTGAAGAGGATTGTCAAAGGATACAACGGGATATAGATCGGTTGGAGACTTGGGCGGAGAAATGCCAGATGGAGTTTAATCCGGACAAATGCGAGGTAATGCATTTTGGAAGGTCTAATACAGGCAGGAATTATACAGTAAATGGCAGAACCCTTAAATGCACTGACAGGCAAAGGGATCTGGGTGTTCAGGTCCACAGGTCACTGAAAGTGGCAACACAGGTGGACAAGGTAGTCTGGAAGGCATATGGTCTGCTTGCCTTCATTGGCAGGGGTATTGAGTACAAATAGGGAAGTCATGCTGCAGCTGTATAGAACCTTGGTTAGGCCACACTTGGAATATTGCGTGCAATTCTAGTCACCACATTACCAGAAGGATATGGAGGCGTTGGAGAGGGTGCAGAGGAGGTTTACAGGATGCTGCCTGGTCTGGAAGTTATTAGCTATGAGGAAGGGTTGGAGAAACTCTGATTGTTCTCACTAGAGCGACGGAGATTGAGGGGCAACTTGATAGAAGTTTACAAAATTATGAGAGGCATGGACAGAGTAGATAGTCAGAAGCTTTTTCCCAGGGTGGAAGAGTCAATTACTCGGGGACATAGATTTAAAGTGAGAGGAGAAAACTGTAGAGGAGACGTGTGGGGCAAATTTTTTACGCAGAGGGTAGTGAGTGTCTGGAATTTGCTGCCAGAGGAGATGGTGGAAGCAGGTAAGATAGTGGTGTTTAAGAGGCAGCTTGACAAATACATGAATAGGATGGGAATAGAGGGATACAGACCCCGGAAGTGCAAAATGTTTTAGTTGACGGGCAATATGATCGGCGCAGGCTTGGAGGGCCGTAGGGCCTGTTCCTGTGCTGTACTTTTCTTTAACAAAAACAAAAATACCTGGAAGAACTCAGCAGGTCTGGCAGCATCTGTGGAGAGGTACACAGTTAATGTTTTGAGTCCGTATGACTCTTCAACAGAACTAAGGAAAAATAGAAAAAGGGTGAAATATAAGCTGGTTTAAGGTCGGGGGGGGGGGGGGGAGTGGGACAAGAAGAGCTGGATAGAGGGCCAGTGATAGGTGGAGATAACCAAAAGATGTCACAGACAAAAGGACAAAGAGGTGTTGAAGGTGGTGATATTATCTAAAGGAATGTGCTAATTAAGGGTAGAAAGCAGGACGAGCAAGGTATAGATAGCCCTGGTGGGGGTGGGGTGAAGGAATTGAAAAAGGCTAAAAGGTAGAGATTAAACAATGGATGGAAATACATTTAAAAATAATGGAAATAGGTGGGAAAAGAAAAATCTATATAAATTATTGGAAAAAACAAAAACAAGGGGGAAAATCAGAAAAGGGTTGGGGATGGAGGAGAGAGTTCTTGATCTAAAATTGTTGAACTCAATATTCAGTCCGGAAGGCTGTAAAGTTCCTAGTCAGCAGATGAGGTGTTGTTCCTCCAGTTTGCATTTGAGCTTCTCTGGAACAATGCAGCAGGCCAAGGACGGACATGTGGGCAAGAGAGCAGGGTGGTGTGTTGAAAATGGCGACAGGGAGGTCTGGGTAATGCTTGTGGACAGACCGAAGGTGTTCTGCAAAGCGGTCACCCAGTCTGCGTTTGGTCCCTCCAATGTAGAGGAAACCATATTGGGAGCAATGAGAGGGGAAGTAAAGGGGCAGGTGTTGCATCTTCTGTGGTTGCATGGGAAGGTGCCGTGGGAGGGGGTTGAGGTGTAGGGGGTGATGGAGGAGTGGACCAAGTGGACCCCTCACAGTCCAAGGACCCAAACATTCCTTTCAAGTGAAGCAGCATTTCACTTGCACTTCCCTCTACTTAGTCTACTGCATTCGTTGCTCCCAATGTGGTTTCCTCGACCTTCAATACCTTTTTGTCCTTTTGTCTGTAACATCTTTTGGTTATCTCCATCTATCACTGGCCCTCTATCCAGCTCTTTTGGTTCCCCCCCCAAAACCAGCTTATATTTCACCCCTTTTCTATTTTTCCTTAGTTCTGTTGAAGAGTCACATGGACTCAAAACGTTAACTGTGTTCCTCTCTGCAGATGCTGCCAGACCTGCTGAGTTTTTCCAGGTATTTTTGTTTTTGTTTTGGATTTCCAGCATCCGCAGTTTTTTGCTTTTATCTCTGTACTTTTCTTTGTTCTTTGTTCTAGTTGCAGTAACTGGAGTTCGCCTATTGTGATGGTATCAAAGCTGGGTGGATTATCGAAAAGTGAATGCAATGACGAAAGTGGATTCATATCCTATACCATGGTTGGAAGGTTGCATTGAGAAAGGGAGACAATCAAAGTTTATCACAAAGATTGACTTGGCAAATACAATTATTGGATAGAGCAAAGGAGATATCAGCTTTTGTAACGCCAGATGGACTATATCAGTTTAAAGTTATACCATTTAAATACATTTAAAAATAATGGAAATAGGTGGGAAAAGAAAAATCTATATAAATTATTGGAAAAAACAAAAACAAGGGGGAAAATCAGAAAAGGGTTGGGGATGGAGGAGAGAGTTCTTGATCTAAAATTGTTGAACTCAATATTCAGTCCGGAAGGCTGTAAAGTTCCTAGTCAGCAGATGAGGTGTTGTTCCTCCAGTTTGCGTTTGAGCTTCTCTGGAACAATGCAGCAGGCCAAGGACGGACATGTGGGCAAGAGAGCAGGGTGGTGTGTTGAAAATGGCGACAGGGAGGTCTGGGTAATGCTTGCGGACAGACCGAAGGTGTTCTGCAAAGCGGTCACCCAGTCTGCGTTTGGTCCCTCCAATGAAAAATGCACCAGCAACATTTCAAAGTCTGACAAACAAAGTAATTGCAGGGCTGAGCAATTGTGCTGTTTATATTGACAACTTGATAGCTTTCAGTCACAAATGGGAAGAGCATTTACAAGTACTGTTTGATCGACTCCCAGAAGCTAATTTGGTGATGAACTTGGCTGAGTGTGTTTGCAAAAGTGCAAGTTACATATCTAGGCCATACCATTGGACATGGTAAGGTGGCTCCGAGATGTGAAAGTAAAAGCCATCGTGATTTTTCCTATGCCTACAACAAAATGAAAAGTTCTGAGATTTCTGGGCATGAATGGCTCTTACTGGAAGTTTGTACCAAATTTTAGCAGTGTAATTTCTTCCATTGAGTACATTTTTACAGTACCTAATTATGCCAAGCAGTTTAAGTTGGTAGTAGATGCATGCAGTGTAGGTATTGGTGTACTGTTGCAAGATCATGAAACTGGAATTGAGAAACCGATAGGATATTTTTCACGAAAGCTGAATGTACATCAGAGAAGATATTCAACCATTGAAAAGGAGGCTCTGGGTTTGGTGTTAATGTTGCAGCACTGAAGTATATGTTGCAAGCATTTTATCAGAAACAACTGTTTATACATACCACAATCCTTTAAAATTTCTGGACAAATTTCAAGACCGAAGTGCACGACTTGTTGTGATGAGGACAAGATGGAGTTTATTACTGCAGCCATTTAATTTACAGATCATACATGTGTCTGGACAAGAAAATCTAATTGCAGATACATTGTCATGAGTTTAAAGCTCAAAGAAAATTGGACATTTAAAATCTGGACGCTAGACTGAACTGACCTCTGCCGATACAAAGGATTTGTATATATTATGTTAATGCATGCACGTGGTAATGTAATGGTTTGTGCATATAGATAAGTATAGTAGGTAATATAAGATGGGGTGAGAAAATGAGCCGTTGTTTAAAATTATGACGGTTCATTTTTCCATAGGGATGGGAGTTTCATGAAAATTGGTTACTGTTGCAGAAAAACGGAGTGAACACTCAGACCCTGGAGGCTTGTCTAGGAAGTCTTTATTAAAATCGTGAAATCACAGAGAGCCTAGTCGCATACAACGGAGCGAACCAGTCTCTGACTAACACCTCTTTACACACATAGATATAGCAAAAGGTTCGTGACAGAAACTTGGGCAATTACAATAGTTTCAAATGGCTTCAAAGGATAGCGATCAGTGTTAATGATTTAACGCAAAACAAAAACAGAATTACCTGGAAAAACTCAGTAGGTCTGGCAGCATCGGCGGAGAAGAAAAGAGTTGACGTTTCGAGTCCTCTGAACTGAGTCCTTTCGAACTGAGTTCTGTCGAAGGGTCATGAGGACTCGAAACGTCAACTCTTTTCTTCTCCGCCGATGCTGCCAGACCTGCTGAGTTTTTCCAGGTAATTCTGTTTTTGTTTTGGATTTCCAGCATCCGCAGTTTTTTTGTTTTTAATGATTTAACGATTCGACAGGACAATGTCAATGATTTAGCAAATAGACAGGACAATGGCGATGGTTCAGGAAATAGACAGGACAATGGCGATGGTTCAGGAAATAGGACAATGTCGATGGTTCAGCAAATAGATAGTGTTAATGGCTACATATCTTGGGCAATGCACACACAATAGTTTTTTTTCTCTTGGATTTTGCAACCGTATCTGACATCCGGAGCCCCTTAGTCTGGGAAGATAGCACTGGCCCTTTGATTTGCTCATTTATGTGCTGGCTGTGAGACTGTTTGGGGACATTCTTCAGTAATTTCATTATACATGGATTTTAATTTCCTTTCCCAATCATTCATGTAGTTTATTTCATTCACAATTATACACGTATTTTATTCCTCCACAGTTACACAGAAGACAGAGTTGGGATTATTGGGACTTTTTCAGGTTGGAAAGACCTAACTAGTGAAGTACCACAAGGAACAGTCGAAGGGCCTCAATTATTTATTATCTATATTAATGACTTGGAGGGGGCAGAGTGTCATGTATCCAAATTTGCTGATGAAACAAAAATAGGCTGAAGGGCATGTTGTGATGAGAACATAAGGAATTTGTAAGGGGATATAGATAGGTTAAGTGGGCAAAAACTTGGCAGATGGAGTTTAATGTAGGAAAATGAGAGGTCATGCCCTTTGAAGAATCAAAAGGCAAACTATTATTGAAATGGAGAGACACTCCAAAAAGAGGAACACAGAGGGATCTGAGTGTTCTCGTGCAAAAAACAAAAATTAGCATGCAGGTGCAGCTAGTAATTAAGAAGGCAAATGGCCTGTATTGCTAAGGGGTTGGAGTTTAAAAATAGGGAAGTCTTGTTGCAATCGTACAGGGTATTGGTGAGGCCGCACCTGGAGTACTGCGTACAGTATTGGTCCCCATATTTGAGAAAAGGATATTCTGGCATTGGAGGCAGTTCAAGAGAGATTCACTAGGCTGATTCCTTGGATGAAGGGGTTGGCTTATCAAGAACGGCTAAACAGGTTAGGCCTTTATTTGTTACAGTTTAGAAGAATGAGAGGTGATCTTATTGAAACATACAAGATTCTGAGGGGCCTTGACAGGGTAAATGTTGAGAAGATGTTTCCACTAGTGGTGGGATCTCAAACTAGGGGGCATAGTTACAGAATAAGGGGACACACATTTAAAACTGAGATGCAAAGGAATTTCTTCTCTCAGAGGGTAGTGAATGTCTGGAATTCTCTACCCGAGAGAATTGTAGAGGCTAGATCACTGAAAGTATTTAAAGGAGGTAGATAGATTTTTGAAATATCAGGGAGTTGAGGGCTATGAGGAGCTGGCACGAAAGAGGAGTTGAGGCCTGGGGCAGATCAGCTATGATCTTATTGAATGGCGGGGCAGGCTTGAGGGGCCGAATGGCCGGCTCTGGCTCCAATTTCTTATGTTATGTTCTTATGATATATCTTTCATTCTATTATTGAGATTTATTGTAAAATAGGTTTATAGGGGTGAGTATGGATGATTCCATGTGCGATTTAATTGGAGTCAGCTAGATGGCAACCTTGAAATTATCAAAAGGAGTTAGGTGTAGAAGGGTACTTGAAATGCTAATGCGTAAATGTGGATGAGGTCTTAGCTTAAAAGTGTGAAGGAAATTTGTATTTTTAGATAACTTTGGATTTCAGAGGGATGGTTGGATGTTTACAAGTAGTTAGATAAACAAGGCCAAGTAGTGTGTTTATTTTTCCCAAAAGGAAAGAGGTCATATTGGCAACATGAAAGATTTTTATATTGTGGGAAAAGTAAATTTGCAAAGACATATGAACAAAGAAATTTACAGATTAAAGAGAGGGAAACATATAAAAGGGAATGAAAGGCCATGTTGTGGTGGGGGGGGAGGGGCGGCATGTAAGATCTAACAGGAGTTTGTGAAACAGCCTTGAAGAAACCTCCAGCCATTTTTGCAAAAGTCTGGTGTCCAGTAACTAAAGTTGGAGAAAAGCCACTGTCAAGTGGGTGCTATGGTAACTTGCTGGCTTGCTTTTTAAATTTAAAATCTATTTTGGACTGTTGCCTTAAAGGGGTGTTGTTGGGAGTTAGGTTAATTAAGAATTTTAGGATTTGCTGTAGTAAGTAACTGCAATCTTATATATGTGCTTGAAATCTTTTTTGTTAATAAAGACACACATCATCTTGTAATAAGCACAAATTGCAAAGCTGTTGTGATAGCATGGCCAAGCTTCTCTTGTGGATTTGGTCCACCTGGCATATATCACCTATCATGTCATACTGCATCCTCTTGAAGTCTATCACTAACCTCCCCAACAGCTCACACCACTTCCAATTGTGTCCTATGCAAGTTTTGAAATTGCACTCTGTACATCCAAATCTTAGTCATACAACAAGAATAGCAGTGAACTGAATACTGACCCCTGGGGAACCCCACTGTATAACTTACCCAGTCCAAAAAGTACATTGTTTATCACTACTCTGAGTCATATCACTCAGCTGACTTCATATCCATGCTGCTATTGTCCCTTTAATTCTGTGGTCTTCAACTCTGCTGACAAGCCTCTTAAGGGGAACTTTATCAAATGCTTTTTGGGAAGTCCATGTACACCACATCAACCGCAGTGCCCTCATCAAACCCCTCTTTTACACTATCAAAACGCTATCAAGGTAATTAAATACGATTTTCCTTTAACAAAACCATTTTGGTTTCCTTAATTAATCCACACTTGTCCAACTAACAGTTAATTTTGCCCCAGATTATCATTTCTAAAAGCTCTCATCGCCAGTGTTAAACTGACTAATCTGACTGAATGCAAGGCTTGGAATACTGGGCATTAGTTTTAAAACTGGAATTCCTGGGACCATTAAATAAAACAATAGTTGTGTTCCCAAACTGGAGACAAAATGCAGCTAACATTTCAGGCAGGATCATCAGTTGGGCTGATACACTGAAGCAGACTCTGGACCAGACTCGTTCCCCACCCAACCCCCTGCAACATGAGCTCATCTGTTAGTTTTGTTTACCAAATCCAAAACATAAGCTGTCGTTCAGGATCAGCACAGTCTAGTAGCACCCCCCACCCCATAACCCCACCCCCCCAACCCATACAATTGCTAATTTTGTACAGAAAATGATATATAAGCTTCACAAGAATTTTGATTGCATTTTTCTTTTCCAAGTGTCATACATTTTGTCAGCAGGTTGCCAGATTTGTGAAAACTGTCCCATGACGTGGGGTGGATTCCTGCATGCAGTGACAGTGTGCATACTCACTGCCACAGGGTACCACACATTACCAACCTAACCCAGAAAACTAAAACACAGGATGACAAAAGTCCACATTTAGACCATAAGTATTTTGAGCACAATTCTGAGGAACAGATAAAGCATTGAAACTTACTAGAACAGCCAACCAAGGTCATGGCCATAGCAGGTATATTTGGTAACAAACTTTCATCATAAATGTCAGCCTGGAGACACTTCCATTCCAAAGAGCCTGTCTAATACTTCCGCCTCCCCATCCCCTCTTGAAAAGTGAAGCTTGAATTAGGCCGATCAGAACTATGACTTTGAATGTTTGTTTCCACCTACAGTTATGGGTTTTGAGTGGCTGAGAAAATCTCTCTCCAGTTTGCAGAATATCAGAAATAGGGCAAGCAGGATACATTAATTCAAAAGTCTCCATGCTACCAAGATTAAATCTTTTTCATAGAACTCAATACAAATTCTTCCAATATTAGTAATCTCTTCCACAAGAGGTGGGGGCGGGGTGGGTGGGAGAGAAGAATGTTAAATAAAAGGTACAGCACTCCATCTAGATGCTTCTCCCCTTTAAGATCTCCACAATAAATTAAGAGTCTAGTCTCAATTGATACCAGTCATGTAGCAACATGAATAATGGCTGGTTCAAAGTTGCCCTGTGCTATCTATGCAGTTACAGTATCTGGGGAGTGGAAAAGACGAGTTATTGCGGAATGGGACTGAATCATCATGCACTCAAGGCTCAGTGATGTAAATGAACCAAAGAGAGCAGCTTTTAGAACCAACATTTGAGCTTACATTATATGAAAATTAGCTACCTCAGCACAGATCTGGGAATGAACCTGAATCTTCTGAACTGTCTATCTCAGGACCACAACCAGTAACACACATACACACTATCGGAAGAAGACACACATGAACCAGAGTCAGAAAACCAGGGAGCTGCATAGTATCAGCCAACATTTTATTCAATAAAAAGTGAAATTCTGCATTTTTTTAAATTAAATTTACCTTTATCTCCTCCATGCACTAGGACATGCAGTGAGCAGCAGCTGTGATACTGATCCATGTGTTTTGTTTGTTAGGCATAGCTAGAAATTAAATATCTCCGTTCCATTTAACAACAGACAAGTGCCAGAATCAGATTAGCCAAGCTTCACATCTTCGTTACAGAATGGTTTCCAGGTCAGAACATTAACATCGCAGCTTCAATTAATGAGAGGTTTATTTAAATAGTACCTAGTAGTCCCTGGGTTCTTCTATGATTCTGTTAAATGTTTTTCACAGTCTATTCATCCATCCAGCAAACAGGATGGGAAATTAAAACTCCTCTTCAGCCCTTACTTTACGCAGTTGCTGCAGCCTCTTCATTTTCTCTATAGTTGCTCCCACAGAAAGCTCACCATGTACCTTGTTATCTCGTGTATGGACATTCACTGAATGATTCACTTTCTCCCTCTCCCCGACTACTGCAGGCAAAGAGGTTTCACAAAAATTGACTTAACTTTCAGTGTAGCTCAATAATGGTGCAACAAAGTTCTTGCAGCAGACATTTAAACAAACCAAGACAGTGCAGGTATTGAAAGTGGTTGAGGGAGGCTTTGGGGGAGACCGGGGCACCATTTTTGTAGGAAATAAAATAACTTTTACGCCACAACCATCCTAGCTGATTCCTATTTCATGTGTACACTCACACCAGTAAATGTAGATTGCAACGTCAGAGACCTCGACTGAACTCCATTTTATCTCCATTACAGTTCCTTCTGGGTTGAGTTCTGTTGGTGAGGATATAGCAATGCTGTCCTTTGGCTGGATAGAGTTTCACAACAGTAGGCTGCTGGAACACCTCGTCCGTACCACACTAACACATCCATGCTGGAAATACCCTCTATCCATCAGTCCTGACACCTCCATGCTGGAAATATCCTCTGTCCATCAGCGCCGACAACTCCATTCTGGAAATACCCTCTGTCCATCAGCCCCAAAACCTGCAATGCTGGAGATACCCTCTGTCCATCAGCTCCAACACCTGCAATTCTGGAGATACCCTCTGTCTATCAGCCCCAACACCTGCAATGCTGGAGATACCCTCTGTCCAAAAGCCCCGACATCTGCAATGCTGGAGATACTCTCTGTCTATCAGCCCCTACACCTCCAATGCTGGAGATACTCTCTGTCCATCAGCCCCGAAACCCGCAATGCTGGAGATACACTCTGTCCATCAGCCCCGACACCGGCAATGCTGGAGATACCCTCTATCCATCGGCGCCAACACCTACATGCACAGCTCAGAACTGAAACTTACTGCAGTGGAGAATCTCAGCCTGTGTCATTCCATTCCATGTTACCAACAGAGTGTTAAAATAGGAGCACACCAGACTGACTTGGGGTACACTGGGACACCTCCTGATTTTACTGCTATTTTTGAAAGCTGGAAGTATGTAGAGAGCTAGTTGAACAGTGATGCAATGGAAGATTCTCTTCCCATGAAAAGAAAACCAATTACAAGACATTTTCTACAATAAACATAAAGCTGTATTAAAAAGAACAGTAAGAGATCACAGCTATATTTGTGGGTCTGCATCAGGGTCCCAGAATCAATGCGGTGTCACTTACCATGCCAGTTTTGGCTGAGTAACCAGGAGAGGTTCTCTTTACATCCCACAATGAACAGATACACGGATAGCACTGATTGTTATAGGGATCTTTGGAAAGTGGACCCAGCAGATTAACAACCATGCAGACGGAGTGAGGGGTGTGTAAACTGGACAAAATTACATCTTAGATTAGAATGGGAGCATTAGACTTAATTTACCGAGAATGAAATTATACTGAGCAAGTTGTGAATCACGGATCTTCTTATTCAGCAAACAGCCAGGATCTAGGTCCACATCGGCCATGAAACCAGCTTCGACAAACTCTTGGCAAACCTAAAAGAAACATACTTAAAGATCTCTTCACATAAAGATAAGTTTAAGCAGTCAGTGCCTCATACAGCCCTGCTCACCATTCGACCATACTCCTCACAGCCTGGTACAACAGGGATGACCATAATCTGACGGGGGGACAGCCAGAATGGCCTAGATTAAAACAGAAACAAGATTACTCACAATAATTAACAACTTTGAATTTTATACAAATGAAATGACAGAACTTGCCCCTTACAGGGTTTGATCTCAGCTTCTCAATACTGTTGTTACAAATAAGATAGAGAAGATTGTTGAGTTTTGGGACTGTGACTTTAACACAAGGTAAAAAATGGAGGTCATGTGACCTGTTCAGAAGTCTGCCTGGCAGCAATTCTGAGTGGTATGATTGTTAGAGATTAAAGGGGGCCCAGAGTATTTTACTGGGAAGATGGTTCAAAGTGCTTACAGCTGGAGACAATAGCAGCAGACTGCGTGCAAACAGTGAATAGATTGACAGTCTCCAAAATCCCAGAAAAGGGTTTTTTTATTCGTTCATGGGATGTGGGCATCACTGACTAGGCCAATATTTATTGCCCATCCATAATTGCCCTGGTGGTGATGAGCCGCCTTCTTGAACCACTGCAGTTCACGTGTTGTTGGAATACCCACAATGCTGTTAGGGAGAGGGTTCCAGGATTTTGACCCAGCAACAGTGAAGGAACATCAGCATAGTTCCAAGCCAGGATGATATATGGCTTGGAGAGCAACTTGCAAATGGTGGCGTTCCCATGCATCTGATGCCCTCGTCCTTGTAGGTGGTAGAAGTCGGGGTTAGGAAGGTGCTGTTTACAGAGCCTTGGTGAGTTGCTGCAGCGCATCTTGTACTTGGCACACATTGCATTGGTGGTGGAGGTAGGGAATGTTGAAGGTGATGGATGGGGTGCAAATCAAGCTGGCTGAATGGTGTCGAGCTTCTTGAATGTTAATGGAGATGCACTCATCCAGGCAAGTGGAGAGTATTCCATTATACTCCTGACTTGTGTCTTGTTGATGGCAGACAGGCTATTGGGAGTCAGGGGGTGAGTTACTCACCACAGGATTCCTAGCCTCTGACCTGCTCTTGTAGCCACAGTATTTATATGGCTAGTCCACTTCAGTTTCTGGTCAATGGTAACCCTCAGGATGTTGTTAGTGGGGGATCCAGTAACAGTAATCGCATTGAATTACAGGGGCAGGTAGTTAGATTCTCTCTTGTTGGAGATGTCATTGCCTGGCACTTGTGTGGTGCAAATGTTACTTGCCACTTATCAGCTCAAGCCTGAATATTGTCTTGCTGCATATGGACACAGACTGATTCAGTATCTGAGGAGACGCGAATGGGCTGAACATTGTGCAATCATTGTACGTACATCCCCAATTTTTTTTTATTCATTCGTGGGATGTGGGTGTTGCTGGCTAGGTGAGCATTTATTGCTCATCCCTTATTACCCTTGGTCAAAGGGCTTTTAACAGTCAATCACATTGCTGTGGATCTGGAGTCACATGTAGGACAGACCAGGGAAAGACGGCAGATTTCCTTCCCTAAATGGCACTAGTGAACCAGAGAGCTTTTTACGACAATCGACATTGGTCGATTGGTCATCATCAGACTTTGAATTCCAGGTTTTTATTGAAATCAAATTGCAAAGCTCAAAACACAATGTCCAACAATAGATGTGATTCCGTGTTTGCACAATATTTGCTAAACAATTCTATCTGCTAAGAATTACACTGACAACCAATTTAAGATTATCAGTCAAGCTCACAATGTGGCGCATTTGCGTGTACTGGAAGCTACATATATTAATACACAGAGCCCTGTTCTTTGCAGACAGAAAGAACATGTATACACGTTGCACCTGTTTCAGCTAAACAAAATAAGTGACAGCCATTTGCTGACCTCTGGTCCAGGCAATACACCATCAGGGTCAAGCTGCTTGGCTTAAATTTCAAACAATGCTGGCAGTTAACTGTCAGTCATCATCAACTGGTGCAATCTCTATGGCAATGCCTTTACCAATCAGAGTCCACTTGCCAACCAATCAGCACTCTCTTCTCACACAGCATAAATTGTTTCCCCCTTATATTGGTATTCTTGCAAAGTGTCCTGATGAGCGAAAAGTTACGACATGTCTCCTTTTTCAGCAATACTCTCAAGTTCTATACCACCAAACGACTATTTGAAAAGGGGAATATTCTGCTTTGTGGCTAAAATATAAGTTGCCTACAAAGATAGACTAAACACTATAACTAAACACTAAGTAAAATTTAATCAGTAAAATTCTGAAAACCCAATATCTTGCTGTATCATCCTTTCAACTATTAATGAAGTATGAAATACTTTTCAAAAGCTATCAATCTTTATGGAGATCATTACATTTGTATTCCATTTTCTCATTTTGCTTTTGATAAATTTTTCGGCTTAAGGGATGATAGTTTGCAAAATGGAACATTTTCAATTTGAAACTGTCAATGTCAGCAGTGAACTCAACTTCAAACAAAAAGAAATATTTGATACAAGTCAAATTCAAACAGTAGCAGTTCAATTCCTACCTCATTGCTGAGTTTAATCTCAGAAACATAGAAAATTTACAGCACAGAAGGAAGCCATTTGGCCCATCGTGTCTGTGGCAGCTGAGAAAGAGCTATCCAGCCTAATCCCATGTTCCAACTCTTATTCTGTAGGCCTGAAGGTTACGGCACTCCGAGTGCAAATGCAAGTTAAGTTTGATGAGGACTTAACCTCCACCACCCTTTCAGACATTTCTGACTAGACGACACCATTACATTTACAAGAGGATTCTAATAATAAATGTGAATAATATTTGAGACATTCAAACAGATCATAAATCAGATCAATCAGGCTTTCAATGTCCTTATAGGTAACAGATATAAACAGTAAATTTATGCATTTATAAAAAGTATTTGACAAGTTAGTAGTTTTGGGAACAAGCAGAAGGGGTAGCAAATTGCAGCTGAAGAGCCAGATGCAGGGAAATGGACTGTGATCTAATAACTTGTAGCATCCTTGCATTGCGAACTGTAAGGGCCTTAGCACAGGGAGGGAAAATACCTACCGCCAGTTTATAAATGTCAGAGAGAGTGCAGTCACAGGGTTGAGCAAGTGGGTGGAGGGGATTAAAAAAGTGGGATGGGGAGGGTAGATGGGAGAAATGCATGGAGAAAGACTATTAGGAATCTAAGTTCAAGGGGATAATTACAAAGGCTTGCAAATAGGCCAATGTCACCTTTTCCCACGGGTGCCCTGTGAGGCAGACCAGTTGAGAGATAAATCATTAAAGCTCAGGTCTAATCCTCACTGTCCATCTGTTCCCATTTAAAGCTCCACAATGTTTGCACTGACATCAATAATCCCCTAATAATGTTTACTCGCCAGCTGCCTTCTTCCAATCAACAGTGCTGTTATACTCAGAATAGCTGATTATTTCAGCATATTGGCCACTCCTGCAAGTGACACAGAGCTGGACACGGAGTGAATACAAGGAATGCCAGGGGTATTAACAGAGCCTCAGATACCAGGCACTCACCCTCAGGATCTGATAGGACTGAAATCCCCATGACTGGGAAGGTTTCTTGTGGAATAAACGCCAATCAAGTACATATAGGTAAAGGCCCAGAGCAGAAAATTGCTACTAATTATTCAACATGAACTGGAAAAGTGCTCAAGAGCCCAAACCAGGACTGGATTGTGGGATGGAAGAAAAGTCAGACAGAGCACAGAAAAATCACCATTACAGCCTTCGCTATAAGGGACTGACGGTCAGGGGGACCAGAGCATCAGGCACAGCTTTAGCTGTCACAGAGAGCAGCACCCACACTTTTCCATTGAACTCTATCTTACTTGGTGGGGGCGGTGGAAAGGATACATTTAATTCAACAGTTATCATAGCAGCTCCAGTGCATTGTCAACATATTCAACTTCAAAGTTTAATTTTTTGAATAGGAACATTAAACAGGACAAAGACTCAAGTTAGTAATTTACCAACTCATTGTTTCTGTTGTTTCCATGGGAGGAAGGAGAGTGTGAGTGGTTGCCAGGAATGTGCCGGATTTACAGCAAGTTCTTGCAATCTGGAGTCAGCAATCCAATTCACTTCATGGTAAGCAACCCATCCCAACCCTATCTGGTACTACTCATGACTTCATTCCCATGCTACATTGTGGGATTGCCTTCAGTGCGTTATCTACATTGTAGAAATAAAACATAAAGCATCGCTGCAGCATGACAGAGACCACATGTTGAGGATTTCCATTACATGAACGGAGCTGGTACTGTAACGACACTCTGACTCTGGATCCAGACACCTCTGGCCAGCTGAGGGCGAGACCAGCAGAATTTCTGAGTGAGACACTCATTCTCTATAGTGTTTGGTATTTGAAATATTACCATTTCCCGGCGTAGTTCTCAGCGAGGATAGCCACCATGTGTCCCAGCGATCCCAACACAGCGCGGTGAATGATAACCGGGCGACTTCCATCCATTCCATCCTTACTATAGAGAACAGGAAAGTGAACCAGCGATAGCAATACAAAACAAAGGCCTTCCCACCACCAATTCCAAGTCTTCACACCCCCCCACCAACCCAACCTAACCTGCCCAGTTACTCTCCCACCTCTCTGAAACCACTGGTTTTACTGGGATGCTGGTCAGAAGGAGCAGCCACTGCCCAGAAGCTCACCCCAGTCACCATTATTCACACATGAATCCAAGCTAGCTATTTAACAGTGCAGCATCGTGCCATCAAATCTGATCCTATCCCACACACCACTTCCCACGGGAGTTGCTGAACTATAGTCAGTAGCAAGAACCCCAGTTGATCTTTCCCCCCTCCCCAACATTGGCTCTGAAGCCAGTTCCATCAAAGCAATTGCTACCCAAGCTGTGATCAGCACAGCCAGATAGATGGGGAAAGTGAGACTAACCCAGTCTGCAAAGTTTGATCCTACATCGGTGGTGACAGCGCAACTGCTCTACCCAACAACCCTGCAGACAGTGCAAACAGGCGGGGGAGTGGGGAATCAAAACTAAAATGAGGAAACGAGCAGGATCCAGAGAAGTCACAATGACATTTTCAAACTGAACTTACCTAACATACGTCAGATTAAACTTAATGGGTAGCTGGAAGTCCAGCTGGATGGTTGCACATTGATGGTATTGGCCTACAGCGTCCTTTATCTCAATGTCGATCTGCAGTAAATCAGAGAATCAGAAAATCTCTGCTAATTTTGAGCAGATGATGATTACATCAGAGCTACACTCCATACTAACCTTTGGTCCACACAAAGCTTCGTCCCCCTCACTCAGTCTCCAGCACTCGCCAAACTTGTTCAAACTGCATTCCAACTGCTAAACCACAGGAAATAAGACAACAAAACTCAGTTTATTTTTCTGTTACATTTGTTTAAAATCTGGCTTTAATAGGTTTCATGCTTAATGAAGTTCAATGAGAGTGCCAGACAACGCACATTTTCCAAATGTCAGCATCAAATACTCTGTGGACAGGTACAGCATGGGGTTAGATACAGAGTAAAGCTCCCTCTACATTGGCCCCATCAAACACTCCCAGGACAGGTACAGGATGGAGTTAGATACAGAGTAAAACTCCCTCTACACTGTCCCCATCAAACACTCCAGGGCAGGTAGAGGACAGGGTTAAATACAGAGTAACGCTCCCTCTATACTGTCCCCATCAAACACTCCCAGGACAGGTACAGCAGGGGGTTAGATACAGAGTAAAGCTCCCTCTACACTATCCCCATCAAACACTCCCAGGACAGGTACAGCAGGGGTTAGATACAGAATATGCTCTCTCTACCCTGCCTGGTCAAACGTTCCCAGGGTAGGCACAGCAAGGGTTGGATGCAGTACAGTTTGTAGGTCATGTGCTATAAACAGCTTGAAGACCTCCTTTTCAATAGGGCCACGATAGCTCTTATATCCAGAATTCGATGTATCAGATAACCAGTGTTGGTTTACAAGGCGTTCCATAAAAGTTAAATCCAGCTGCCCTGGTGCAAGACTGATAAGATAGTGGTGAATGCAGCTTCTCACTATTGATGTTAAGCCAACTCACTATCAGTACTAATCACTGTCTTTCCACATTAACCGGCACAGTCCAGCAATCCCTTGCCTTTTCCGCCTGCTGCCACAAGTTGACATCTCCAAGAAACTTCTCTGCCCGTGTGGAGAGGTTGAGCTGGAAACTGAAGCCAAACACACCATACACCGAGCGGAGAAAGTCCAGGCATCCCCTTATCTCCTCCTCAATCTGAAATAAGAAAACGAGAATAAAAACATCCAACTCCAAACCAGCAAAGGGACAAGCCATTTTGCAAACTGAATACATCTGATGGATTGTGCTAAGCAGGAAGTCACTGTGTCAGATGGAGCAGGATGGCCAGGGGTTTGGTCACTGGGCTGTGCTGAGTAAACTGACCTCAGATGTGATGGTAATTAGGTGTCAGCACTGACCTCTGCCCTTGGGCTGGGAAAAGGAAAACTCATCTGAGGGTCTTCCTGATCTCTGGCCAGGGACACCTGCTAGCTCAGGCCTGCATAAAGATCTGGAATAAACGCGTAGGCTCAACTCTCAAGAATAAAGTTCCATTCTTTATTCATGGGCATCTGGTGCCATGAAACTGCCCTCAGCAATAGTGCCCAGTTGACAGTCATTGTCTTCAGGAACTGTACCCCGGTGAGAATCAGCGCCTTAAGGATCCTAAGTTAAAATTTTATTCTCACTCTTCAGCATAAGAACTTTAGACAAAATATTATCTAAATTAAGTTTCAATTTCTGCTCAAGTTATAACCTCTGCTACAGGTTAAAAAGGTGAGTGAGATCAGAATGCTGTATTGCACTCACCTGCTCTATCGTACAGAAGATGTGAGCATCATCCTGTTCGAAACGGCGCACTCTAGTTAATCCGCTTAATGCTCCCAAAGGCTCGTTGTGATGAAGAACACCAAAGTCAGCTAACCGCAGAGGGAGTTCACGCCAGGACCGTGGGCGATGGTCAAACATCAAACTGATAGAAACAGTGTGTTAGAGCATTCTGTCACAATTAATCTGGTATACCACTTCTACTCAGAACCAAGTCTCCCTTCAGGAATCAGTCTCAGTCTGACATAGATCAACCCAGGTCCACAGATTGATACAAATCCATTAAACTGAATCTAGAGTCATCCGTGTTTGGGGGATTGCTGAACTCTAAAAGGGCTCTGGCTTGTACCAATATTGTGGGGACACTGGCATAAGTTATATAGTATCACACAGAATATTTGGCACAGAAACAGGTCATTCAGCCCAACCACTCTATGGTGGTGCATATGCGCCACTCGAGTTTCCTCTCCTCTTTCCTCAATCTACCTTTGTATCCCTCAAATGCTTGTCTAGCTTCCCCTTAAATGCATCTGTACTATTCGTTTCAACCACGCTCCGTGGTACCGAGTTCCACATTCTCACCACTCTCTGGATAAAGAAGTTTCTTTGGAATTCCCTGTTGGATTTCTTGATGACTATCTTATATTGATGGCCTCTCGTATTCCCTTCTGCACAAGAGGAAACATTCTCTCGGTATCCATTCTGTCAAAACCTTCAATAATTATAAATACCTACATTAGGTCACCCCTCAGCCTTTTTTCAAGAGACCCAGCCTGTTAATTCTTTCCTGATATGCATACCCACGAAACTCTGGTATCATCCTTGTAAATCTTCTCACCTTTCATCTTTTCCAGTGTCTCTATATCCTTTTGGATACAGGATTAATACAACTTGTCTACTTTTCAATTCTATCTCTCTGAAAATAATGCTTGGTTTTCATTTTTTCTGTTTTTTAAAATGGCCCTATCCTGCTGTATAACTTTTAGTGGTTGGTGTATTTGTACTCCGAGATCCCTCTGTTCCTCTACCCCACCTAGACTTGCATCTCCCAAATAAGTGACCTCCCTATTCTTCTGACCAAAATGTATTACCTCATATTTATTTGCATTGAACTTCAATTATTTGCCCATTCTGAAAGCTTAGTAATGTACTCCTATAATTTGTTGCAATCCTCAGTATTTGACTATCCACCCTGCACCCAATTTGGTGACACCCTCAAATTTAGAAATTGTATTTCTGATTCAAAGTCCAAGTTATTAACATGAGTTGTGAACAGCAGTGGTCCCAACACTGTTCGTTGTGGAACACCACTTCCCACCTTCTGCTGCTTTGAACAGCTACCCATTAGGAACATTGAAGCTGGAATAGATCATTCAGCCCATCGAGCCTGCTCTACCATTCAATATGAGCATGGCTGATCATCCACTTGAATGCACTTTCCCTCATATCCCTCTACGTCATTGGTATTTAGAAATCTGTCAATCTCTGCTTCGAACATACTCAATGACTAAGCTTCCATAGCCCTCTGGAGTAGAGGGTTCCAAAGGTTCACAGCCCACTGAGTGAAAAAATTCTCATCTCAGTCCCAAGTGACTTCCCCCTTATTTTGAAATTGTGTCCTGTGGTTCTAGACCCCCGAAACAAGGGAAACATCTTACCTGCATCTACCCTGTCTATTCCTTTAAGTATTTTGTAGGTTTCAATGAGATCATTCTTCGAAACTGTAGAGAATACAGGCCCAATTTTCCTAATCTCTTTTCATAGGACAGTCCCACCATCCCGGGAACAAGTCTGGTGAACCTTTGCTACACTCCCTCTATGCCAATAGTATCCTTTGAGGTAAGGGGACCAAAACTGTACTCCATGTGCTTTTTAACCAAGGTTCTCTACAATTGAAACAAAATAATAAAGGCTGGAAAACCCCAGGTCTAACAGCATGTGTGGAGAGAAAAACAGAGTTAACATTTCGAGTCCATATGACTCTTCTTCAGAGCTCTGAAGAGTCATATGGACTCGAAACGTTAACTATGTTTTTCTCTCCACAGATGCTGTTGGACCTGCTGAATTTTTCCAACATTTTCTGTTTTTGTTTCAGATTTCTAGCATCCGCAGTATTTTGCTTTTATTCTATACAATTGTAGCAAGACTTAGCTACTCCTATACTCAAATCCTCTTGTGATAAAAGCTAACATACCATTAGCCTTCCTAACTGCTTGCTGCACCTGCATGTTAGCTTTCAGTGACTTATTGATGCGGACACAAAACAAGGTGTACAAAATTATGAGTGGCGTAGACAGGAGAGACTTGTTTCCCCTAGTGGAGAGGTCAAGGTGATTGGTAGAAGGATTAGAGAGGATATTAGGGAAAACTTTTTCACCCAGAGGGTGGTAGATGTCTGGAATTTACTGGCACTGAATTCACTGTCTGGATTAGTGGTTCAGGCAGAAGTCCTCAATTCATTTAAAGGTACCTGGATCTGCACGTGAAATGCTGTAACCTGCAAGGCTACAGACTGGGTGCTGGAAGGTGAAATTGGAATGAGTGGCTAGTATTTTCAGCCAGCACAGACACGATGGGCTGAACAGACTCTTTCTGCACCATAACTTTTCTATGGCTCCATGGGCACCCAGATCCTTTTGTACATCTACACTTTCTAATCTCTCACCATTTAAGAAATAGTCTGCACATCTGTTCCTCCTACCAAAGTGGATAACCACGCATTTTTCCACATTATATTCCATTTCTTGCCCACTCACTCTGTGCAAATCCCCTTGAAGTTGCTTTGCATCTTCCTCACAACACACATTCCCACCCAGCTTTGTGATATTTGTGAACTTGGAAATATTACATTTGGTCCCCACATCCAAATAATTGATGTATATTGTGAACGGCTGGGGCCCCAAGTACTGATTCTTGCAGTACCCACTAGTCATAGCCTGCCATTGTGAGAATTACCCGTTTATTTCTACTGTTTTCTGCCCGTTAACCAATCCTTAGTTCATGCCAGTATATAACCTCCTGTCACATGTGCTTTAATTTTACTAACTAACCTCTTGTGGGGGATTTTGTCAAAAGCCTTCTGAAAATCCAAGTAAACTACATCCACTGACTCCCCTTTAACAATTCTGTCAGTAACATCCTCAAAAAATTCCAACAGGTTCGTCAAACATGATTTCCCATTCATTAATCCATGTTGACTATGCCAATCAGATCATTATCATCTAATGTTCATTTGTCACATCCTTTATAACTGATTCCAGCATTTTCCCTACTACTGATATAAAGCTAACGAGTCTGTAGTTCCCTGTTTTCTCTCTCTCTCCCTTCTTAAATAGTGGGGTGACATTTGCTACCTTCCAATCTGCAGGAACCATTCCAAAATTTATAGAATTTTGGATGATGATCACCATTGCATCAACCATCTCCATAGCAACCTCTTTAAACACTCTGGGATGTAGAATATCAGGTCCCAGGTACTTATCGACCTTCAGTCCCATTAATTTCTCCAATACAACCTTCTTAATAATACTAATTTCCCACTTACTCCCACTCTCTGCTTTCTGTCTTGAAGCCAGCTAGCAATCCATTCTGTGATATGTCCCAAGCTTCCACATTCTCTGACCTTAATCATTAGTCTGAGATACCATATCGAAGACCTGCTGAAAATCCAAATAAACTACATCTACTGCATAATCATTGTCTACTCTCTCTGTTACTCAATCAAAAATTCAATGTTATTGGCCCAGATTTTAACATTTTGAAATCCATTTGGAGTATTTCTCATTTCTGGACTTTCTTCTAATCTCTCTTTTCATAAGGGTTCCAAGATTTTCTTACCACCAATGTTAAACTGACTAGTCTAATAATATTCCCCGGGCATGTTCTGCGTCCCTTCTTAAATATAAGAATTACATTAGCTATCTGCAAGTCCTCTGGCATGACACATTTTCCAATTAACTATTCAGTACGAGCAATAAGACCTATACGATTTCTTCCCTAGATTATTTTAAAATACACAGATGCAATCCATCTGGACCAGGGCCCTTGTCCTCTTTGGGGTTTGTTTAGTTTGTTGAATGCATCCCCTTTATTTTGCATTTAAAATGTACTCATCTCATCACTCAATGTCATGTCTACTTGCTCTCTCTCCCCTACCAAAGTAAAATAATTATTTAATATTTCTGTCATTTGTCTATTGTTACCTTTGGTATTATCTTGTCTATCCCTTAATGGTCCTATTCTGATTGCAGTCTTTTTATTTTATTGATGTGCCTGGAAAATACTTGTTTATTTTGTTTTGAGCTCCTTGACAATTTAATTTCAGTTTCTCTTTGCCTTCCTAATTGAATTTTTTTACTTCTCTCCTAATCTCTTTGTATTCTCTCTTATCCTGCATTCCTCTGCTATCTATGTACTTAATATATGCCTCTTTCCTAACCCTCAGTTGTTCCATTATGTTTTTATTCATCCATGGAGACCCACTAGTGTTTAGTTTGTTCTTTCCTCTTTGTGGAATATATTTTCCTTGTACTCTGAACACTGTTCTAAATGTTTCCCATTGCTGTTCTACATCATTGTTTGCCAAGTTCTATTCTCAGCCTCTGAAAATCAGCTTTTCTCCAACCTACTAACTTGGTTTTTGTCATAATTATGACAGTCCCTATCATTATCTTAAAGCGCATAATATTATGGTCACTATTGCCTAGATATTCTTCTACTTTTATGTCTTTTATCTGCTCTGGTTCATTCCCCGTTTATAGATCTAACAGCAAATCTTCCCTTGTTGGATTTTTGTACATATTGGGTTAGAAGGTTGTCCTGTATATACTGTAGGAACTCCATTCTCTTATCCGCTATGCCTATCTCCTCTGTCCAATTAATATCAAGGGAGTTGAAATCCTCCTAATTATTTTTCAATGTTTTTTACTCAATTCCCTAATCTGTTTGCATATTTCTTCCTCCACCTCCCTTCCACAATTACATGGTCTGTAGACAAAACCTATTAGTGTGATTAATCAACAAAGAACAAAGAACAGGCCCTACGGCCCTCCAAGCCTGTGCCGATCATATTGCTCGTCAACTAAAACATTTTGCACTTCCGGGGTCCATATACCTCCATTCCCATCCTATTCGTGTATTTGTCAAGCTGCCTCTTAAACATCACTATCATACCTGCTTCCACCACCTCCTCTGGCAGCAAATTCCAGACACTCACTACCCTCTGTGTAAAAAACTTGCCCCACACATCTCCTCTCAGCTTAAATCTATGTCCCCTAGTAATTGACTCTTCCACCCTGGGAAAAAGCTTCTGACTATCTACTCTGTCCATGCCACTCATAATTTTGTAAACTTCTATCAAGTTGCTCCTCAATCTCCGTCGCTCTACTGAGAACAATCAGAGTTTCTCCAACCTCTCCTCATAGCTAATAACCTCCAGGCCAGACAGCATCCTGGTAAACCTCCTCTGCACCTTCTCCAATGCCTCCATATCCTTCTGGTAATGTGGTGACCAGAATTGCACGCAATATTCCAAGTGTAGCCTAACCAAGGTTCCATACAGCTGCAGCATGACTTCCCAGCTTTTATACTCAATACCCCTGCCAATGAAAGCAAGCATGCCATATGCCTTCCTGACTACCTTATCCACCTGCGTTGCCACTTTGTGACCTGTGGACCTGTACACCCAGATCCCTCTGCCCATCGATGCACTTAAGGTTTCTGCCATTTACTGTATAATTCCTGCCTGTTAGACACTCCAAAATGCATTACCTCACGTTTGTCCGGATTAAACTCCATCAGCCATTTCTCTGCCCAAGTCTCCAACCGATATAGATCCTGTTGTATCCTTTGACAATCCTCTTCACTATCTGCAACTCCTCCAACTTTAGTGGCATCTGCAAACTTACTAATTAGCCCAGTTACATTTTCCTCCAAATCATTTATTAATCCTTTATTAGTTTTCATCTCTATCCACATGGATTCTATTTTTGCCCTGCTGAGCGATGCATCTCCTTTTTTTGCTGCCATGTTATCCCTAATAAGCTACTCCACCTCCCCATTTTTCCACTTTATCTCTTCTAAATATGTTATACCCTGCAATGTTAAATTCCCAGTCCTGATTTTTATGTCTCAGAATCCCCACTGCGCCCAGTTCCTCCCAACACATGATCGTCTCCAGTTCCCCCCAACACATGATCGTCTTCAGTTCCTCCCAACACATGATCGTCTCCAGTTCCTCCCAACACATGATCGTCTCCAGTTCCTCCCAACACATGATCGTCTCCAGTTCCCCCTAACACACGATCATCTCCAGTTCCCCCATCTGATTATGGATAATGTGTGCACTGCTGTTCAGACATTTTTATTCATTTTAATAGGATTTCCTCTCACATTGTTTAACTTTCTAGACTCCTATTCTATCTTTCTATTTATTCGCTTGCTATTAACGTCCTTCCTTACTTTATTCTTTCCTATGTTCTCCTGTTATATTCTCTTGTTTACAGTGAGCCAGAAAGAGTTTCTTTTTGCTTCCAAATTAAAGTATGTCCCAGACTTTCCGCGGTGGATTTTCACACAGTGTAGAAACATGTTCAATATCATGTTGAAGTATTGAAGTTACTCACATCAGTCCATTTACCACAGTTCCTGAACTAATGTGATGGAAAATTATTTTATTGACAAACTACATTTCCATAATTAGAGATGTGGCTGAATATTCAGGACCTGTACAAAAGAGGACCATTTATTTCAACAGTTAATGAATGCAAAAAGTATAGAAGGAAGTTTAATAAAGTTGAGCTTCGTGACGAGGTGGCTGAGGTTAAGACTGCTAATCCATTATGCTTTGCACGCGTAGGTTCAAATCCCACGCTCGTCGTTACTTTATCAACTGCTTACGTTTAAAGCTGCTTACGTTTTTGTAGATCCCCGCCTGCCACCTAACCACCACTTTTTCTAGTTTAAAGCCTTTCCCACCTCCCTCTTTTTCCATTCAGACATGGGGGAGTTCAGGCAGAGCCCGTCCCATTGGTACAGGTTGCTGGATTATTGCAAAAACCCCCAGTGACTTTTAATGAAGGTAGTCGGCAATCCCCGCCAGCCCCTAAAGGTGACTGCACATCCACACCGTCTGCCTGACTCCTGGGGAATTAGAATGGCAACAAATATCCCTCACCTCAAGAAAAATGTTCATTACAAATTGACCCCCGACAAACTATCAAAATATCTTCCAAAATTTTTTAAAGAATTAAATATTCCGTGTTTAACACATACCAGTGACCTGGGCAATTCATGGGCTTCAGTGCAAATACTTCCTTCTCTACCTCAAAGCTGAACATGCTCTCACTGTTGTGCTGCCAGTGGCCAGAAACCTCCCATAGACGGCTGTTGTAGATATTTGGAGACACCACTTCAGTGAATCCACGTCTATGATACTCCTCCTGCAACAAGTACAGATCAATAATCAAGCCCAAACTTGTAATTTTCCAGCACCTTTCACAACCTCAGGGAATCCCATACGCATTATGGTGATAAAGTACTTGTGAAGTGTCACCAATGTTCCAATGTAGTAAAGATTTTACACAATTTGCATACAGCATAATCCCACAAAACAGCATATGATTAACGACAACAATCTGCTTTAATAACATTATCAGAGGGATAGGTATTTGCCAGAGCACTGCAAACAGCAACTTTAAGAAATTATTTCATGGGATGTGGGCATCACTGGCAAGACCAGCATTTGTTGCCCATCCTTATTTTCTCCTGAGATGGTGGTGGTGAGCTGCCTTCTTGAACCGCTACAGTCCATGTGGTGTAGATATACCCACAGTGCTATTCGTGAGGGAGCTCCAGTTGTTGACGCAGCAACAGTGAAGGAACAGCATTATAGTTCCAAGTCAGGGTGGTGTGTGGCTTGGAGGGGAACTTGCAGATGGTGGTGTTTTCACACATTTGCTACCCTTGTTCTTCTAAATGGTAGAGGTCACTGATCTTCTTCAAAAAATGCCTTGCTATCTTTCAAATCCTACCTGAGGGAGAGGCAGTCTCAGTTTGTCTCATCCAAAGATCAATACCCACGACAGTGGAATACTCCCTCACAACTGAATTGTCAATCTGATTTTTGTGTTCAACTTTCTGAAGTGGGGTTTGAAATCACGACCTTCTGATTCAGAAAATCCTACTCGCTTAGCCAAGCGGACAGGTACCAGCCTCCACAACTTACTTACTCAGACTTACAGACCCTCCGGTTCCATGCAGGACAAAAGGCAACAAGACTCTGACCGGCCCCACCCTACAGCAATCACTTTTGCTCTAGCCTAGGTAGTGTCCCGCTCTTGGAAGTCCTCCTTATACGTACTTCCCCGGGTCTTATTTTGCCTTGCCCCGTGATGTCCACTCAACTGCCACACTGAGGTGTACGCCCAGAGGCAAAGGATGTGTCCTGTCAATATCCCACAATCTGACCAGTCCACTGCAGCACTTTCTCACTGCAAATGTTGTCTCTCCATATGATACCCAACTTCTTACATAGGCAGCACTGGTGAAAGACATCCAACTTACATGATGCCTTTGCTGTTTGCTTCCATATCTCGCTGGCACGCATTGCAGTTGGTACTACTATGGACATGTGGAATCGCAGCTTTCAAGGCGGTGTTGGTAGTTTTGGATACCCACACAATATGGACCCACTGGAAGACCAATGCTGCTTTGCTAATTCTTGTGTGGCCACCCATCTCTACATCACCGTCTCTGAAGATGCTCTTCCAAGCTATGGGAAATGGCCAACTTCTTCAATGTTCTCTTACCCAATGGTGGGTGGTGGGTGGGCCTTGTTGCTGTCTAGTCGTCATCATCTTGGTCTTCTCACAGTTGATATGTAGATCAACCTTGGCACTGTTACTGTCAAAACTGGTGGTCATGTCTTGGGGTGCACGCGATTATTTGGCTAGCAAGGCAATGGTGCCTGTAAAATCCAAGACCGACAACCAATGGTGCTGCCACGGGATGCTGAAGTCTGCGCCCATGATCGTCTTCTTCATGATGAAATCAAAAACCAAACAGAAAAGAAATGAGGAGATTATGCAGCTTTGCCATATTCCTATGATGATGCTGAAGGAGTCCATGGTGCCCTTACTGGCCTTGGCGCAACAGCTGAAGTCATGGTCTAGGGCCTTGAAGATATTAATATACCGCTCCAGATGCCATACTGTCTTGCAATGTACCAGAGTGACTGCCAATGGATGGTGGCGAAAGTCTTATTGAAATAAATGAAGTCCACAACAAGTGGCTTCTGATACTCTAGGCTCTGCTCTATGATGTTCCAGATCATACAGATTTGCGCGTTGCATGATCTGGCACCCTGGAGTCCTGCCTGTTCTTCTCAAAGGGTATCATCTCCTTCTACTTTCAATCTGTTCAGCTGCACCATGCTGAACACCCTGCCAGGTACTGACAACAGTGTTATGCCCCTCCAGTTGTTGCAAGTATTGAAGTTCCTCCTTCTTTGGCTTGACGACTATCAGTTATCTGGGATATTCACTGCCATTCAGACCTTGTTGAACAAGTCCGTGAGCTCTGTTGTGGCAGTGTTCTTAGACCTTAAGACCATAAGACATAGGAGCAGAAATTAGGCCATTCGGCCCATCAGAGTCTGCTCCGCCATTCAATCATGGCTGATAAGTTTCTCAACACCATTCTCCCACCTTCTCCCGTAACCTTTGATCCCCTTAGCAATCAAGAACCTATCTATCTTGGTCTTAAATACACTCAATGACCTGGCCTCCACAGCCTTCTGTGGCAATGAATTCCATAGGTTCACCACTCTCTGGCTAAAGAAGTTTCTCTTCATCTCTGTTCTAAAAGGTCTTCCCATTACTCTGAGGCTGTGCCCTCGGGTCCTAGTCTCTCCTACTAATGGAAACATCTTCCCCACGTCCACTCTATCCAGGCCTTTCAGTATTCTACAAATTTCAGTCAGATCCCCCCTCATCCTTCTAAACTCCATCGAGTATAGACCCAGAGTCCTCAAATGTTCCTCATATGTTAAGCCTTTCATTCCTGGGATCGTTCTCGTGAACCTCCTCTGGACCCTCTCCAGGGCCAGCACATCCTTCCTGAGATATGGGGCCCAAAATTGCTCACAATATTCTAAATGTGGTCTGACCAGAGCCTTATAAAGCCCCAGCAGCACATCCTTGCTTTTATATTCTAGTCCTCTCAAAATAAATGCCAACATTGCATTTGCCTTCCTAACTACCGACTCAGCCTGCAAGTTAACCTTAAGAGAATACTAGACTAGGACTCCCAAGTCCCTTTGCACTCCAGATTTCTGAATTCTCTCCCCATTTAGAAAATAGTCTATGCCTCTATTCTTCCTACCAAAGTGCATGACCTCACACTTCCCCACGTTGTATTCCATCTGCCACTTCTTTGCCCATTCTCCTAACCTGTCTAAATCCTTCTGCAGCCTCCCCGCCTCCTGAGTACTACCTGTCCCTCCACCTATCTTTCTAACAACTGTAAACTTAGCCAGGATGCCCTCAGTTCCTTCATCTAGATCATTAATGTATAAAGTGAAAAGTTGTGGTCCCAACACTGATCCCTGCGGAACTCCACTAGGCACCGGCCGCCATTCTCTTAAGGACCCCCTTATCCCCACTCTCTGCCTCCTGCCGGACAGCCAATCTTCTATCCATGCTAGTACCTTGCCTCTAACACCATGGGCTCTTATCTTACTGAGCAGCCTCCTGTGCGGCACCTTGTCAAAGGCCTTCTGGAAGTCCAAGTAGATAACAACCATTGGCTCTCCTTTGTCTAACCTACTCGTTACCTCTTCAAAGAATTCTAACAGATTTGTCAGGCATGACCTCCCCTTGATGAAACCATGCTGACTTTGCCCGATTTTACCATGCACTTCCAAGTATTCTGAAATCTCATCCTTAATAATGGACTCTAAACTCTTATCAACGACCGAGGTCAGGCGAATCGGCCTGTAATTTCCTGTCTTTTGGCTCACTCCCTTCTTAAACAGGGGGGGTTACATTAGCGATTTTCCAGTCCTCTGGGACCCTCCCTGACTCCAGTGATTCCTGAAAGATCACCACTAACGCTTCCACTATCTCTTCAGCTATCTCCTTCAGAACTCTGGGGTGTAATCTATCTGGTCCAGGTGATTTATCCACCTTCAGACCTTTCAGTTTTCCCAGCACCTTCTCCTTGGTAATGGCCACCATATTCACATCTGCCCGCCGACTCTCTTGAACATTGGGGATGTTACTCGTGTCTTCCACTGTGAAGACTGACGCGAAGTACCTATTCAGTTCCTCCGCTATTTCTTTGTTCCTCACTACTACTTCTCCAGCATCATTTTCCAGCGGCCCAATGTCCACTTTTGCCTCTGTCTTACCCTTTATATATCTAAAAAAACTCTTGCAATCTTCTTTTATATTACTGGCTAGTTTACCCTCATATTTAATCTTCTCCCTCCTTATTTCTTTTTTAGTTGTCCTCTGTTGGTCTTTGCAGGCTTCCCAATCCTCTGGTTTCCCACTGCTCTTCGCCGCATTGTATGCTTTCTCTTTAGCTTTTATGCTGTCCCTGACTTCCCTTGTCAGCCATGGTTGCCTCATCCTCCCTTAAGTATGCTTCTTTTTCCTAGGGATGAATTTTTGCTGTATCTCCCAAATTACTCCCAGAAACTCCCGCCATTGCTGTTCCACTGTCTTTCCTGCTAGGCTCAACTCCCAGTCAATTCTGGCCAGCTCCTCCCTCATGCCTCTGTAGTTGCCTTTATTCAACTGTAATACCGTTACATCTGATTCTAGCTTTGTCCTCTCAAATTGCAGGGTAAATTCTATCATACTATGGTCACTTCCTCCTAAGGGTTCCTTCCCCTTAAGCTCCCTTATCAAATCTGCCTCATTACACATCACTAAATCTAGAATTGCCTGTTCCCTAGTGGCTCCACCACCAGCTGCTCCAAAAAGCCATCTCGTAGACATTCCACAAATTCCTTTTCTTGGGATCCACTACCAACCTGATTTTCCCAGTCTACCTGCATATTGAAATCCCCCATGATCACTGTAACCTTGCCTTTCTTACACACCTTTTCTATCTCCTAGTGTATCTTGTGCTCCACATCCTGACTACTGTTCGGAGGCCTATACATAACTGCTATTATGGTTTTTTTACCTGAACTTTGGTTCCTCAACTTTACTCACACAGATTCTACATCAATGTTAACTGTACGCCAGTTGATGAAGTTTAAGCTAAGACACAGCACCTTTCTTTGCTGGAGAGAGCTTATTGACAGTTCATAGTCAACACTACTCAGTCTTGCTATGATTCAATAGCTCTGCTGGTATCTCATCGAACCCAGGTGCATTGTTGTTCTTTAGGCCCTTGGTTGCTCTTCATACTTCTGAACAGGGTTGACTTTTAGCTTCTGAGGTGCAGTGTTGTCACAATAATACAAGAAATAGGAGTAGACCATATGGCCCATCGAGCTTGCTCCGCCATTCCATACGATCATGGCTGATATTGGGGCTTCAATGTCAAAGTCTTATTAATTACATTGTTGAGGCTTAAATCAATTATGTTGTTAAACAGGTGATGGGTATTGGAACACCTATAAATGGGGATTACAGGAGACTGGCACGTGAGCAGTGTTGACTATGAACTGTCAATAAGCTCTCTCCAGCAAAGAAAGGTGCTGTGCCTTAGCTTAAATTTCATCAACTGGCGTACAGTTAACATTGAACCCCATCTTCCCGCCCAATCCCTCAATTGCCTGCAAGATCAAAAATCTGTCTACCCCAACATTAAATGCATTCAACGATGGAACATCCACGACTCTCTTGGGTAGAGCATTCCAAAGAGTCACAACCTTTTGAGTGAACAAATTTCTCACCTCATCCTAAATGACTGGCCCCTTATCCTGATTCTGTACCCCGTGTCTTAGACTCCCCAGTCAGTAGAAACCATCTCTCAGCATCCACCCTATCAAGCCCCTTCGGAATTTTGTAGGTTTCAATGAGATTGCCTCTCATTCTTCCAAATTCCAAATAAAAGTCCAATTTACATAGCCTTGCATCATAGGACAACCTCCTCAGCCCAGGGGCCAATCCAGTGAACCTTTGCTGTTAACGCCTCGAATGCAAGTATATCCTTTTACCTCCAAACTCAAGCATGCAGCTGAGGTGGGCTAGTTAAGGATCTCCAGAAAGTTTCCGGCTCCTCATCTGTTAATAGCATCCTACTGTCCTTGCCTTTGATTGGTACCATGTTGCTTTTTGCGCCAACCCTGTACAGCATCTCGGAGTCATTCCAATTTGCTGTTTCTTGTGCTTCCCTAGCTTTGAACTCTATCTATTCTCATTTGTCTCTCCTGCAGCTCTTCACGGCTTTATCCAGTTTTCTGTACTTCACATCATCTTCTAGTGTTTGCTCAATATTCTTTTCCTGAACCGTCTTGCTCTTTGCCAGCTTTCTTTCATCAATCAACTTCCATATTGAGTCAGTGGTCCATCATTCTTTCTCTGTTCCTCTCCTCTGTCTGATGGCACCTTCTGTGTTCACCTTAATCCCTCTTTTGAAGATGTCCCACTGTTGCTTAATATTGCCTGACTGCAGCCATACTTTGAATCTGTTGGAGGGGGCCAGCCGGAAACTGTCTGACCTGTCATTGTCCTTCTCCATTGCAAATAGCCTTTGTAACTTAATAGTTGTTGCCTTCTTCAGCTTCGGGTAGATGTTGCCACACAAGGTGGTGATCCGATCAGCCATCAGCACCTCAACACATCCGGACATCTTGTAGGGATATCCTCCAACTGCTGCTAATGCATACATAGTCAATCCCATTCAGCATGTTACCATATGGTGACCTCCATGTCTTTTTTGTGGACGTCCTTGTGTGTGAAGGCGTTCCCAATGTCAAACCCATTGCTGTTGCAGAAGGCCAACAAACATTTGCCGTTTCCGTTGAGCATTGTTGCTGGCCCAAGGGGTCCAATTGTACTATTCAGCCCTCGCCACTTGCCATCAAGCTTAGCACTGAGGTCATGATCAGTAGTTTGATATCTTAGCTGCGTGCCTCATCCAGCATGTCCTGAAATTGATGGTCAAAGTCATCTTTATCCTGCTTAGTTTGTTTCTGTTGGTTCATAAATTTGCACAAGTGACTTTGATGTGCCTTGTGTAGGATCTGGTGGTGATGACTTACTGGCTTCCACCCAACTAAGGCTTGTGCTGAGCATCTGTAGAATATGAGGCTAACTCCATGAGTTTGGTCGTCTTTTTGCCTGGAGTACAGCTGATGCGTCCTTGGCCTGTCCACCATATTTTGCTGATGACCAAGATGTCAAGTCGATAGGATCTCATTTTTGGAGCAGATGGGGCATCTTCCCACACTGCATGAGTGTTCGGACAATCTAGGTGCTGATTCTGGTGCTGATTTTGGCATTGAAGATTGGGCTCATCAGGGATTGGATTTCCTTGCAGATTTCATCTGCAGGTGTGTCATCCTTTCTTTGATGGGGTTTGCCGGTATGGTGACTTCTTGCTGTTTCTGTTGCGGTGATGAGATTTTACAGGGAGAGGGTGCTAGCCCAATCCCCCTCCTCTTCCAACCAGGCTTGGGACTGCCACTACACAAACAATTATTTAAAAGATAGCTTTTGTCTCCATTTGCCTCCTGCTGCCCCAGAGGATCAAGTCTTCTCACCCTCACCTGTACCACTAGCAAATCGCTACTCCTCACATGAGCCCAGACAGTGAGAGTTCACAGGCTATTCCACTCTGTGAAGTAACACAGCAGAGCCACATTCTGTTCTCAACCAAACAAGGTCAGTGAGAATACTCAGGAACAGTAATTCCTGCAGATTTTTCTGCCTCTTTAAATCTATGGCATGGAAGCCTTTTGCTGCTTAGTGAGCACAGACTAGAGGTGGAACCTGGGACTGTCCTGGTCCACACCAGGTGGTGCAACCACTGAGGGATCTCAAAGAATTAGAACATAGGAAGGAGCCCTTCCACCTGTCCATATATTGCCCCATCTTAATGATTTCTATAAACAATATAAACTGTGGCAGTACAATTGTTGTGCAAGTGAGGTACGTACCCGTATAAATGCTGTCAGTGTGTTGTAAATAGAAGTCCCTCTCGGGAGAAAGAAGCAGCTTCCAGGGCTGAGCTCATGGAAGAAAAACAATTCTTGCTCCTGAAAAGCACATGGAAGTAAAGTGAGGGTTGAGAAGTAGTGCACAGTCCTGGCCTAAACTGCTCAGTGGCTCCAGTCAATGTCAGGATAACAGAAACAAATGCAGCAAGTTGTTAAATTCTTACAGTCAATGTTTATTTTCTGCTGTTCTCATCACATTCTACTCAGATCTGAGCTGTTCTGAACTCCTTGTTCCAACTCTCCTGAAGTTTCACCAGCCTGATCTACACAGTCCCCTTGCTACTTGTGTTTCCTACTGACTTATTCTTTCGCTCAACCTTGGGACTCCTCTCCCCAACAGTCTTTGGTTATGAACGCCCAAGTTTGTGTGCTGTGCAACCTCTCATTGAACACATTGCTAATGTTTAAGTTGCAATGCATTCTATCGTTGGAGCTACTGCATCTACATTACTGGGAACCTCTGAGGGAGAAAACAGAAAAATTCTAGCAAGCAGAGAAAGGGTAAATTTAAACATGGGAACCCTCAAAGGACAGTGTCATTATTTATGTTCACATACTGACAGTGGTCAGATTAAAAGATTGTAATCTTAAATGAGCTTTATTAAACAAAATCTTCTGAGTAACACCAAGTACTATTTCAGAGACATTAGTTAAATGAAGGAAGGTAGGAAGGATGCAAATTAATTTACTCATTTCTTAAATGTTAAATAGCTTGGTCCTCAATGAACAAAACTGCTCCCTGACCCAAGAGAACAGTCTGTTCAGGAATGATTGCAGGTAAACCTGCCTCTCTGGTTCTCCACCCTCCAGGATTGTCCTGAAGTCATTAGGATTTAAAGATAAATCTGGGCTGCTGCAAGCAACCCAGGAGAAAAGTCTTTGGAAATTTAAGATATTTTTTCAATTTTCTTTGAACTGTTTTATTAGTTATAAAAATATCGCAGACAAGAATAAAACTAAAAGCTAACAAATCCCCAGTACCTAATGGCTTACACCCTAGGGTCTTAAAGGAAGTGGCTGCAGGGATAGTGGATGCATTGATAGTAATCTCCCAAAATTCCCTAGATTCTGGAAAGGTCCCAGCTGATTGGAAAACCGCAAATGTAACACCACTATTCAAGAAAGGAGGTGTAGGACTGAGTTTAATATAGCACTGTTAGAACTTAGTTGTCACATCCTTAAGTATATCAGTTAAAATTGTTTTCTACATGTAACATAGCCGCAAAGCATGATGGATAAGCTTAGTTGAATGTAAACTACAGTTCTGTACAAATCATAACACGTCAAGTAGTGACGAAAAGGACTAACTCAAACAATGTAAAGATCCTTTGTTTAAAAGTTATTAGAACGTGGATAATCCCAAGAAGGCTGTTAGCCTTTTAACCAGTAACAACGACAACCATTTTGTCTTTTATTCGTTCATGGGATGTGGCCTTCGCTGGCTGAGCCAGCGTTTGTTGTCCATCCCTAGTTGTCCTTGAGAAGGTGATGGTGAGCTGCCTTCTTGAACTGCTGTAGTCCATGTGGTGTAGGTACACCCACAGTGCTACTAGGGAGTTCCAGGATTGTGATCTTGAAGGAACGGCGATATATTTCCAAGTCAGAATGGTGAGTGACTTGGAGGGGAACTTCCAGGTGGTGGTGCTCCCATCTATCTGCTGCCCTTGTCCTTCAAGATGGTAGTGGTCATGGGTTTGGAAGGTGCTGTTGAAAGAAGCTTGGTGAATTCCTGCAGTGCATCTTGTAGATGGAACACACTGCTGCTGTGCATCGGTGGTAGGGGGAGTGAATGTTTCTGGGTGTGGTGCCAATCAAGCTGACTGCTTTGACCTGGACTGTGTCAAGCTTCTTGAGTGTTGTGGGAGCTGCACTAATCCAGGCAAGTGGGGAGTATTCCATCACACTCCTGACTTGTGCCTTGTAGATGGTGGACAGGTTTTAGGGAGTCAGGATACAAGTTATTCATCACAGGATTCCTAGCCTCTGACCTGCTCTGGTAGCCACAGTGTTTAAATGGCTAGTACAGTTCAGTTTCTGGTCAATGGCAACCCCCAGGAGGTTGATAGTGGGGGATTCAGTGATGGTAATGCCACTGAACGTCAAGGGATCATGGTTAGATTCTCCCTTGTTGTCTGGCACTTTTGTGGTGCGAATGTAACTTGCCACTTGTCAGCCCAAGCCTGGATATTGTCTAGGTCTTGTTGCATTTGGACATGGACTGCTTCAGTATCTGAGGAGTCGCAAATGGTGCTGAACATTGTGCAATCATCAGCGAACATCCCCACTTCTGACTTTATGATGGAAGGGAGGTCGTTGAGGAAGCAGCTGAAGATGGTTGGGCCTAGGACACTACCCTGAAGAGCTTCTGCAGTGATGTCCTGGAGTGACCTCCAACAACCACAACCATCTTCATTGGTGCTAGGTATGACTCTAACCAGTGGAGACTTTTCCCCGATTCCCTCCGACTGACTCCAGTTTTGCTAGGATTCCTTGATGCCACACTCGGTCAAATTCAGCCTTGATGTCAAGGGCAGTCACTCTCACCTCACCTCGGGAGTTCACCTCTTTTGTCCATGTTTGAACCAAGGTTGAAATGAGGTCAGGAGCTGAGTGGCCCTGGCGGAACCCAAACTGGGCATCAGAGAGTTTATTGCTGTGGAGGAATAAAATACCTGTATAATTGTGAATGAAATGAAATACACGTATAACTGTGAATGAAATAAAATACACGTGCAATTGTGAAATAAATAAAATACACCTATACTTGTGAGAAAAATAAACTTAAAATACATATATAATGAAATTACTGTAGAATGTCCCCAAACAGTCACACAGCCAGCACATAAATTAGCAAACCAAAGGGCCAGCGCAAAATTCCCAGACTATGGGGCTCCGGATGTACAGTGGCAAAATCTAAGGAAAAAAAACTATTGTGTATGCATTGCCCAGGATATGTAACCAATTAGCACTGTCTATTTGCTGAACCATCGACATTGTCCTGTCCATTTCCTGAACCATCGACATTGTCCTGTCTAATCGTTAAATCATTAACACTGATCGCCATCCTTTGAAGCCATTTGAAACTATTGTAATTGCCCAAGTTTCTGTCACGAACCTTTTGCTATATCTATGTGTGTAAAGAGGTGTTAGTCAGAGACTGGTTCGCTCCGTTGTATGTGACTAGGCTGTCCATGATATTACGACTTTAGTAAAGACTTCCTAGACAAGCCTCCAGGGTCTGAGTGTTCACTCCGTTTTTCCGTGACAATTGCTAAGCAAGTGCTGCTTGATAGCACTGATGATGACCCCTTCCATTACTTTACTGATTATCGAGAGTGAATTGATGCGGTGGCAAATGGCCGGTTTAGAATTGTCCTGCTTTTTTGTACAGGACATATCTGGGCAATTTTCCACATAGCCGGGTAGATGCCAATGTGGTAGCTTGGCTAGGGGTGCGGCAAGTTCTGGAGCACAAGTCTTCAGTACTATTGCCAGAATATTGTGAGGGCCCATGGCCTTTGGTATCCAGTGCTTTCAGCCATTTCGTGATATCACATGGAGTGAATTGAATTGGCTGAAAATCTGTGCTGCTGGGGACCTCCAGAGGAGGCCGAGATGGATTATCCACACGGTACTTCTGGCTGAATATAGTAGCAAATGCTTCAGCTTTATTTTCTGCACTCAGGTGCTGGGCTCCCCCATCATTGACGATGGGGATATTTGTGGAGCCTCCTCCTCTAGTGAGTTGTTTAATTGTCCATCACCAGGACTGGATGTGGCAGAATTGCAGAGCTTAGATCTGATCCGTTGGTTGTGGGACCACTTAGCTCTGTCTATCACTTGCTACTTCTGCTGTTTGGTATGCAAGTAGTGCTTTGTTATAGCTTCATCAGGTTGACACCTCATTTTTAGGTCTGCCTGGTGCTGCTCCTGGCATGCCCTCCTGCACTCTTTATTGAACCAGGGTTGATCCCCTGGCTTGATGATGATGGTAGAGTGGGATATCCCAGACCATGAGGTTACAGGTTGTGTTTGAGTACAATCCTGCTGCTGCTGATGGCCTACAGCGCCTCATGGATTCCCAGTCAAGTTGCTCGGTCTGTTGGAAATCTATCCCATTTAGCACAGTGCCACACAACACGATGGAGGGATTCCTCAATGTGAACTTTGTTTCCACAATGACTGTGCGGTGGTAACTTCTACCGATATTGTCATGGACAGATGCATCTACCACATGCAGGTTGGTGAGGACGAGGTCAAGTATGTTTTTCCCTCTTGTTGGTTCCCTCACCACCTGCTGCAGACCCAGTCTAGCAGCTATGTCCTTTAGGACTCAGCCAGCTCGGTCAGTAGTGGTGCTACTGAACCACTCTAGCTGATGGACACTGAAGTCCCCCACCCAGAGTACATTCTGTGCCCTTGCCACCCTCAGTGCTTCCTCCAAGTGATGTTCAACGTGGAGGAGCACTGATTCATCAGCTGAAGGAGGACTTGGCAATTAGGAGGTTTCCTTGCCCATGTTTGACCAGATGCCACGAGGCTTCATGGGGTCCAGAGTCGATGTTGAGGACTCCCAGGGCAACTCCCTCCCAACTGTACACTATTGTGCCACCACCTCTGCTGGGTCTGTCCTGCCGGTGTGACAGGACATGCCCAGGGATGGTGGTGGTGGTGTCTGGGGCATTGTCTGTAAGGTATGATTCTGTGAGGATGACTATATCAGGCTGTTGCTTGACTAGTCTGTGACACAGCCTTCCCAATTTTGGAACTAGCCCCCAAATGTTAGTAAGGAGGGCTTTGCAGGGTCGACAGGGCTGAGTTTGCTGCTGTTGTTTCTGGTGCCTAGGTTCGTCCGGTTCCATTTTTTTTTTGAGACCTCATAGCACTTTGATACAACTGAGTGGATTGCTACACCATTTCAGAGGGCAGTTAAGAGTCAACCACATTGCTGTGGGTCTGGAGTCAGATGTGGGCCACAGCAGGTAAGGATGGCAGATTTCCTTCCCTAAAGGACATTAGTGAAACAGATGGGTTTTTACAACAATTGACCATGGTTTCATGGTCATCATTAGACTTTTAATTCCAGATTTTCACTGAATTCAAATTCCACCATCAGCCATGGCAGGATTCGAACCCATGTCCCCAGGCCATTACCCTGGGTCTCTGGATGTCTAGGCAAATAGCAATGAAAGGGGACAAGCACATACTAATCTCATTAAGTAGTGACTGATGATGAATAAACAGCAAAGAAGCATAAGCCTGCAGCCCCCCTGAATGACACAGGCTCAAGGTACCATCATGGTAGGACAGTTAGGGAACGACTGACAGTTCAGATGGACAGAAACAGGGTTTTACCTAATATGGCACAGAGTCAAGCTGGGAACAGTGTACAAAATAAGGATTTGTAAGATACTAAGCATGCATCAACATTAAGAAGAGAGGACACATTAAGAGCAGACATAAGAAAAGCTTCAAGCCTGAGACAATGTGCCCAGACAACCGGAGTAAAGGACCAGTGTTCCATCACAAAAGTGCCTGCTTCCCACTGTACTTTGCTAAGTGTGCTTACTGTGGAAAACTTAATAAAGTCTGTGAGGTTTATGAAAGTACCTCAGTACGTGATTTTGTAGCTAGTCTGAGCTGGGAGTCCCTTTTAGATTTGCTCTCCCAGCTTAATCTGTAATTAACCTAAGTCTTACATTTAAATTAAAGCAAATGCCAGATCTTACAGACAGAGGAAGACAGAAAGCAGGAAACTGTAGGCCAGTTAGTCTAACATCTGCCATTGGGAAAAAGCTAGAATCGATTATTAAGGAGGTGGTAGCAGGATATTTAGAAAATCATAATACAATCAGGCAGAGTCTTCATGATTCCTGTGAGGATCTAACAAGCAGGGTGGATAAAGGGGAACCAATAGATGTATTGTATTTAGATTTCCAAAAGTTATTTGATAAGCTGACAAAAGGTTACTGCAGAAGAGTTCATAGTGTTGGTGTGATATTAGCACGTATAGAGGACTGGCTAACTAACAGGAAACAAAGTCGGGAAAAATGGGTCATTTTCAGGTTGGCAAACTGTAACTAGTGCAGTGCCACAGCAGTCAGTGCCAGGGTGTCAACCATTTACAATCCTATATTAATGACTTGCATGAAGAGTCCTAATGCATTATAGACAAATATGCTGATGATACAAAGATAGGTAGGAAAGCAAGTTATCAGGAGAGTAAAGAGTCTGCAAAGGGATATAGATAGGTTAAGTGAGTCAGTAAAAAAAATAACAGATGGAGCATAGCGTGAGGTTGTCCTGTTTGGCAGGAAGAATAGAAAAGCAGATTATTTAAATGGAGAGACACTGCAGAATACCATAGTACAGAGGGATCAGGTATCCTTGCACATGAATCACAAAAATAGATACAGCAAGTAATTAGGAAGGCAAATGTTGGTCTTTATTGCAAGAGAGTGGGAGTATCAAAGTAGGCAAGTCTTGCTACAACTGCACAGAACATTGGTGAGATCACACCTGGAGTACTGTATTCAGTTTTGATCTCCTTACTTAAATGCATTGGAAGCTTCAGAGGAGGTTCACTCAGCTGATTCCTGGGATGAAGGGGTTGTCTATGAGAAAAGGTTGAGCAGGTTGGGCCCAATTTCATCAGGGTTTAGAAGAATGGGAGGTAATCTTATTGAAAAATATGAGATTCTGAGGGGGCTTAACAAGGTAGATGCTGAGAGGATGTTTCCTCTTGTGGAAGTATCTAGAACTAGAGGACTCAGCTTAAAAATAAGGGGTCTTCCATTCAAGATGGAGATAAAGAGGAATTTCTTTTCTCAGAGGGTCATTAGTCTTTGATTTTTGATCAACGTAGAAGTCAAGGGTTATGGGGGACAGGCTGGAAGGTGGAGAAAGGCCACACTCAGAACAGCCATGATTTTATTGTATGGTGGAGCAGGCTCAAGGGGCCAAATGGCCCACTCCAGCTCCTATTTCTTATGATCATAAGAAAAGACTGTTGGATCCGGTGGGTGGTTATGACAGACAGTAATGAGGAAAAATTTTTGCCAAAGGCCGAGGCAAAAAGAGGCATCTTCAATCATTTCCAACATTCCTCCCCTTCCCATGGCAGCTTCTCATTAAGTGCAGGAGATGCAACAACTGTCATGTTACCTTCTCACCGTTAAGGCCCCAAACACTCCTTGCAGATCAAACAGCAATTGTATTTCTATCCAATTTATATCCTGGTACTCGCTGCTCGCAATCCACACTGGGGCGATCAAATGCAAAATGGGTAATAGCTTTGGGAACGTTTCCATTCAGTCCACAAGTGTGACCCTGAGCTTCTGTTCATCTGTCATTTTAATTCTCTGCCCCACGCACACTGACTTCTCCATCCTCAGTCTCCAACACTGTTCCAATGAAACGCAAGGAACAGCAGCTTGTCTTTCATTCTAATGGACTTAATATTGAGCTTAACAGTTTCAGATCATAACCACTGTCTCCATTTTTTTGAACAGCAACTGTTGGTAAAGATTTTACTCTTGCCATTTACACCTTCTCTATGCTTATCTTGTGTGTTTTTACTTGTGCCAATATCACCCCTTTTTGCCATTTAATCCCTCCTGTCTTTAACCCGATCACAGACCTTTTTTGTTCTTTCCTTCACAACTCCCACTTTCCCCATCTCTGTTCTTGCATAAAACCTGTAGCATTTCTAACTTTTTTCAGTTTTGATGTAAGATCAAAACTGCAACGTTAACTGTTTCTCTCTCCACTGATGCTGTCTGATCTGTTAAGTGTTTCCAGTATTTGCTGTATTTATTTTGGAAAGAGACAGACCTTTGGATTGAAGGGAAAGGTATTAAAACAGCCAGAAAACAATGTGTAATAACTGTTAGCTTGCAGTGGATGAAACTGCCTTCTCCTTTCTCACTTGCATTGTCCAAGCTCTACATGTGGATTTACCTCCTCTTTTCTGCTGTACTTTTGACTAACTATAGACTGGCTCGTTGCACCAATTTGCATGCTCCTGTTAACTCTAAACCTCCAAAACACGGAACGTTGCCCATACCCTTCCAATCTTTCTGTGGTCCCGGTTCTTGGCTTCCTCCTGCAATCGCTCCCATTCCTTCAGCATCTTACCATCAGGAAATGAGATCCCGTAGATTCTCTGCAGAGTCTCCATGTTTGCGTTTCCTTCCCAGTGTGTCGAGGAGTTCTGTAAATTTATAAAACAAGTTTTTCTTTGTGTAGAATTCATTCCAATTTCAAAATTAATTTTGTGCCATTTATGTTAAAATTAACAGTGTTTCACTGGATTGGGATTGGAGATCACACACTCTCTCACCTTGTAAATTCTCAAGGCTTTAATCTTGCCAGTGTGCCTGATATGGGGTCCCCTGCATAAATCAATCAATGGGCCACACCTATGAGAGAGCAGAGTCAGGGTGAGGTCCAGTTGGATCAGAGGCCGCGCTAAGACCAAGGAGGGGGAGTGGGGGAATGTGGGGGGTGGGGAGGCGGGGGGATTAAAAACAAGAATGAGAATTTTAAAATTGATGCGTCGCTTAACCAGAATACAATTCATGTCAATGAGCACATATCATACCAATCTGTGACAGAAAAGTGTTTTGCCACACCATTTCAGTGGGTAGTTAAGAGTCAACGTGGGGATGTTCTCTGGCAATTGCATAACGTTCAGTACCATTTACAACTCCTCAGATACTGAAGCAGTGCCCATGTGCACCAGCAATACCTGGACAATATTCAGGCTTGGGTTGCTAAGGGGCAAGTATCATTAGTGCCCCACAACTGCCAAGTAAAGACATCTCCAACTGGGGAGAATCTAACTATCTCCCCTTGCCATTCCACAGAATTAACATCACTGAATATCCCACCATCAACATTTTCGGGGGTGTTACCATTGACCGGAAGTTTAACTGGACCAGCCATATAAATACCATGATCGTAAGAAAGGGTCAGAGGCTGGGAATTCTGCAGAGAGTATCTCACCTCCTGACTCCCCAAGGCCAGTCCAACAGCTACAAGGCGCAAGTCAGGATTGCGATGGAATACTCTCCACTTGCCTGGATAAGTGCAGCCCCAACAACACTCAAGAAGCTTGACATCATCTAAGACAAAGCAGCCTGCTTGATTGGCAACCCATCCACCACATTAAACATTTATTCCCTCCACAGGAACTGCAGTATGTATGATCCACAAGATGCACTGCAGCAACTCGCCAAGCCTCCTTCATCAACACCTTCCAAACCCATGACCACTACCATCAAGAAGGACAGAGCAGCAAAAATTGGGAACATTACCACCTCTAAGCTCTCCTCTAAGCCACATGCCTCCCTAACTTGGAACTATCCCTGTTCCTTCACTGCCATTGGGTCAAAAATCTCAGAGCTCCCTCCCTAACAGCGCTATGGGAGTACCTACAACATATGGACTGCAACACTTCAAAGCAGCAGCTCACAACTATCTTTAAGGGCAGTAAGAGATGGGCAGTGCTGAGGGTTTCAGCAGATGAGCTGATGCAGAAGCAGAGTTTCATATTGTTACAGAGGTGCTTCAGGCAGTCTTGGTGATGGTGCGAATACATGGATAGGAGCTCATCTTGTGTCAAATACAACACCAAGGTTATAAGCAGTCTGGTTCAGCCTTAGACAGTTGCCAGGAAGAAGGATGGAGTCAGGAGCCAGAGAAAAAGGTTTGTAGTGGAGATCAAAGATAATGGCTTAACAGGGGGAAATTTCTGCTCATCCAGTGCTGGAGTCAAGGAGTCTGATAATTTAGTGACAGTTGAGTAGCTCAGAGGGATGGTGTCCTCATCATACATGTGAAAACTGAAGTTGTGTTTTGGGATGATGTCACTGAGGGCAGCAGGTAGATGAGAAACAGGAGGGGACCCAGGATAGATCCTTCATTTCCAGCTGAAACACAAGAGCCAAATGTTCCAGATTCTGTTGCAATAATTTACCAAACCTAATAGAACACTCCACCCCCTAATCATAATTCGTAACAAGAGGGCACAATTCACATGCTGCTCCTCACCTGTACACCGTGGTAGTCAGTGTGTCAACTTTCTCGTTTAATATCCGTACTTTAAACTTGTCGTACTGAGAAAGAAAACAAAGAATCTCTTGACAGCTAAAACAGTTTAAGAAAAATTCAAGATGCGTATAACTCAGAGCCTTACTTTGGGACGTGATACTAATGTACAATGTAAAAACTCTGATAGAGTAACAGAGACCATTAAGCTGATTCATCCTCAGAAATCTACAAGCCTCTGAGCACAGGCTCCAGGCTGCCTGTTGTTTGAACCAAGATTCAAACAAGATTCAAACCAGACTCAAGTCTGTTGCCCATTCTCAGTTTTGGCCAGTGAAGGGCTTCTTCAGTTTTGCACTGGTGTCTCCATCCTCCAGTCTCAATATAGAGTTCAGATTTAATGATTCTATCCCATCACTATCCTTTATACAAGCTCCTCTCTCATTCAACCTCTCAACACCATTACACAAATTAGGCCCGCAGCCATCATGGGTCTAGGGGTCAGAGGTTAGCCTGGAAGCTTTCTGTGCATCACCTGAGGGACTTCGAATCAGTGACCAGAACTGAACAGAGGAATCAATGTGCTGTCTGGTCACAGTCATCTGCACATGGACAGACTGTAAAGCACGGTGGCTGTGGATAAAGCCCTGGGGCACCTGTTCCACACTCTAGGTGCCAGTTATATGGCAGTGCCCTGGAGACCCAGCAACTGACCATCCATCCTCTCAGAAAGTTAAGACAGAGCACAGGACAGCAAATATTACCTTAAACATTTCAAGCAGAGTTTGCTTGCTGACCTCCAATCTCTCAAATGATTGACAGTCCTCCATGATTGATTTGCAGATATTCTCCAGGTCAGGAAACTCGCCACTGGACACTCCTCTGTGAAACAGAAGACCATGAAAGAAGTTGAGAGGACAGGGGGAGTGGTGGGGAGAAGATGAGGCAAAAGTCTGGGGAAAGGTGCAGAAGTGATGGGGGCAGGTGGTAAGTAAAGAGGCAAAGCCAGAGTAGCAAGGTACTGGGTAACCTGCACTGATTCTTCTTGTTAGAAGTGCAGAGATCTGATATCACAAGGGGCCCCACCCCAAAACCCAGCTGAGATATGAAGGAACTGAACCCAACTGTACCAGTAAATGTTCAATCAAATATCACAGCAACATAGATGCAAACTGAAACAAAGAGCCAGATACTCTTCCTCCTCTCTAAACACAGATCTTAGAGTGGTATCACCCCGGAGACCAGAGATACAGGCCTCATGGTGTCAGTGACCACAGACAACTAAAACACACAGAATGTGCGACATTTACCAGGTTGTGGCACTATACCATTCAACTGTGAGGGCATCACCATGAAGTCTTACAAATCTGTGTCAAAGATGTACCTTGTTGCTTCAGTTACTCCTGGATTCATTTCAATACAAACATGAAAGCTTGAGTTTGCTGCTTGGAAAGAGTTTGTCAGAAACACAAACTCTACCTGTCTCCCAGGAACACATCATAATAGAATCCAGTCTCTATGGGTGGGCCGTAACATAGGCAGCCTCCATAATACCGCTCCATGGCTTCTCCCAGAATGTGTGCACTCGAGTGCCAGTATACCTGCATGACAAACAGTGATCAGCCCTCCAGCTACACAAATTCCAACACAAAATACGTCAATTAAATTCAGTTATATAGTTAAAGAGCCCATGCCTCAGTGCTTCTAGACATATAGTATAATAGCACCATTTCTTTCCTGCTTTAGGAATCAGTTTTTACTGGACTTCAGGATGTGTCTGTAATTAGAATTCGTGGTCTTAAAGGGGTAAAACGCTTCAACACAGATCCACTTTAGCAAGAGAATAAATAGGAACTTTCTGTCGTTGCGGTAATCACCACTACAGACAGCAGCTGGTAAAGTAAAAACTCCTGAGTGCTGCAAAAATCCCAGTAATCAGCTCAAGTGCAAATAGTATGTTTCAAAATAATTTCATTCTGTTAAATTACATTGTAAGATTACTGAAATAGCCAATGGCAGGTAACTTACAGCTCGCGCCTCTGGGTCTTCAAAGTTTAACAGCTCAAGACTGGTATCTCCTTCCAGGGGCCGATCCAGGTCCCACAGCTCACCATCAACTTTGGCAATAATGGAACTCTCCGCTAATCTCCAGCTACAGTCAGGAGGAAACCCACAGAACATTTTTGTAGCACCTTCCACTTACACACCTGATCAAACACACATGGGATTCTGAACTTGAGCAGTAAACACAAAACAAACCCAGGAACAAGTCATACCCCTCAGTTCTCAGCTCAAAGACCGCAGCTGAATTTGTAGTGTATATGGGCCGAGAGCAACATTGTAAGGTCCAGGATTTTGCAGTCTGTGGGCTCCAAACCAGAGTGCACGCTCCTATTCCTGAACTTTGTTGATCACCTTCGAGTTGTCAGTTTCACCAAAGTGCAAAATTGTCAGAAACAGATGTGTGTCTTTAATCCAATGATAAATTGAGCTCTGCAAAGCATCACAACAGCTGTACAGCACGCCATTTATTACTAGCAGACCAGCCCTGACATTTCTTAACAGAATGCTGCACACCGCATTTTATAGTAAGGTTCCCCGCGAATCTCCATGCTGTTTAGCATTGTGATGGTGATAATTCTGCTGTGCCGTGCAGCCCGCTCACTAAGTATGGAATCACGCTCCCGTTTGAGACTCTCATAAAGGCGTAAGCGTTCCTCAACATAGGACGGCCACTCGCTCCACTGAAAACACGACCACAGCAGTGTCAGACACCTCCATCCCACACCCAGGAGGAATGGCTCAGTTATTTCCCCCAAACCAATGATCCAATCCCTTCCTGAAGTTTCTTTGTAGTTCAGTTTCCCCCTCAGGAGGTCAGCCATTCTTCTACTAAAAACCTGGACATATTCAACTATGATGAAACAGAAGCATACTCAATCCTCATCTCACCAAACTAAGTGTGACAAGGACAATGTTATTGGGACTACAGCTCTGAAGAAGAGTCATACGGACTCAAAATGTTAACTCTTGTTTCTCCCTCTGCAGATGCTGTCAGGCCTGCTGAGCTTTTCCAGCATTTTCTGTTTTTATTACTGGGACTAAGTGTGGTGCTTATAGACAGTTCATACGTATCATAAGAGCTTTAACCTATTAGTATTGAATCTTACATCATATTTCTGATGTAAGTCAGGAAGGAAAGAGAACTCTGGATGTACCCATTAACTAGAGTGAATGGTGTAAAACAGGAAGAATTCAGTTGGACAGTGAGTGAATGATGTGAGAGAGACAAGGGTAGTGGGTGGGACACAAGGGGTGGGGGGAGAAACATAATGTACCTTAAGGAAAGGGAAGCAAGTTTGAAATGTGGACTGTGGGGGTCTGGTCATCAGGTGAGTGGATACGTAGAGTGACTGTATGAATTTTGGGGACAGGAAATGTTTATGGAGGTTGAGCATGGAATGTGACCACTGAAACCGCACTATCAACATCCTGGGAGTTACCATTGACGAGAAACTGAACTGGACTAGCCATATAAATACTGTGGCTACAAGTGCAGATCAGGGGCTAGGAATTGTGCAACAGTTGACTCACCTCCTGACTCCAAAGTCCACCATCTACAAGGCACAAGTCAGGAGTGTAATGGAATACTCTCCACTTGCCTGGATGAGTGCAGCTCCCACAACACTCGAAGCTTGACACCATTCAGGACAAAGCAGCCCACTTCATTGGCATCACATCACAAACATTCACTCCCCTGGCCACCGATGCACAGTAGCAGCAGCGTGCACCATCTACAAGATACACTGCAGAAATTCACCAAGGTTCACTCGACAGCACTTTGCAAATCCACAACTGCTACCATCTAGAAGGACAAAGGCAGCAGATAGATGGAAACACCACCACTTGGAAGTTCCCCTCCAAGTCACTCACCGTGCTGGCTTGGAAATATATCATTGTTCCTTCACTGTCACTGGGTCAAAATCCTTGAACTCCCTCCCTAACAGCACTCTGGGTGCACCTACACCACATGGACTGCAGCGGTTCAAGAAGGCAACTCACCACCACCTTCTCAAGGGCAACTAGGGATGGGCAATAAATGCTGGGCCAGCCAGCGACGCCCACATCCCGCAAATTAATTTTTAAAAAGTGTCCCGGACTGAGTGTACAATGCTGTACGTTGTGCACGCGTAGTTCTGAAGGACCAAGGACTGGAATAGAAACAGGAACATATTTGACATATTTACCTGATTTGACAGGCGACCTGATAAGGTGTTGTCTTCCACGATTCCCCGCGAATCTCCGTGCTGTTTGGCATTGTAATGGTGATAATTCTGCTGTGCCGTGCAGCCCGCTCACTAAGTATGGAATCACGCTCCCGTTTGAGACTCTCATAAAGGCGTAAGCGTTCCTCAACATAGGACGGCCACTCGCTCCACTGAAAACACGACCACAGCAGTGTCAGACACCTTCATCCCACACCCAGGAGGAATGGCTCAGTTATTTCCCCCAAACCAATGATCCAATCCCTTCCTGAAGTTTCTTTGTAGTTCAGTTTCCCCCTCAGGAGGTCAGCCATTCTTCTACTAAAAACCTGGACATACTCAACTATGATGAAACAGAAGCATACTCAATCCTCATCTCACCACCCCTCAAAATTTCCATACACCTTTTTTGTCCCACAGGAATTGCTTGCAAGTCATCATCAGGGGCAGAAATCTGGACTGATTCCTCCCCCCCCACCCCACCCCGAGCCCAGACCAACTGACAGAAATACCTCTATTGATTTGGCCTCTCCTCGAGTTGGACTGCGCTCTTCCTTCTTGTTCTTGAGCTGCCGAGCCAGCTGCTGAGAGTCAGCATCAGTCTGCAGGTTAAACCAGAAGAAAACCTAAACTGCAATAACTGGGCAGTTACTGAATAAACACTGAGCATCTAGACTACATGATCTGAAGGTAAATAGTCAGAGCTTGTTATCACTGGTCAGTGATTCAGTAACAAGAGGTATAAATCATTGATGGCCACAAAAGAATATTAAAGGGGAACCTAAAAGCCACATATGTATTCTCCAGCACAAGTTACTGGATAATAATTGGGAGCAGGAACTATGATTTTTTTCACCTTTCAACCACAACAGCAGGAAGGGCAACTGCATCTTGGCATGGATCAGCTATCCCAGCACAGAGCATCAGACGACTCATTGCTTTAAAGCCCTGGCTGACTGGCTAAATAATTAATAAACTGTCCAGGACACAAGGGGCTGGTTTTAAACTAAATAGAAAGAAGAAAGTTGGCAATGGATTGTGCTGGGTAGACCTATACTGTCAGAAGCAACAGATCCTCTGAGCCCAGTCAATGAGCTCGCATGACACTGTCAAATATTTACCCAAATGTTTGAGGGCATGGCAACATAATGAAGCAAGTATTCCCAGAAATACCAGCTCAAATCCCAACATATCAGCTGGGAAATTTAATTAGATAAATGTGCAATCTTATTTAAACTTGCAAAGGTCATGGTGACCATAAAACTACCAGATTGTTATAAAAACCCATCAAGTTCACTAGTGTCCTTCAGGGAAGGAAATGTCATCCTCACCCAATCTAACCGATATGTGACTCCAGACCCAAAGAACATAGGAGGAGTAGGCCATTTAGCCCATCAAGCCTGCTCCATGCTTCAATGTCATTGTTGATCTGATTGTGGCCTCAATTCCCTGGTAGATCAAAATCTTTCCAACTCAGCTCTGAACATACTCAATGACCCAGACTCCACTGCTCTCTGGGGTCAAGAATGACAAAGATTTACAACCCTCAGAGAAGAAATCCCTCTTGTTGTGAATATCTAACTCATAATTCATGTTTTACAATATAATTTGTAGTTTTGGGGATTATAGTTTTAACAGTAGAAAATGACTGATGCTGGTTGAGAAACTGGCAAAAAGCAGCCCTGAAGTAAATGCAATTTAAACAAGGTTGGAATCTATTACACTTAAAAGGTTGGGGCCATGTTGACTTAAGAGGTTAACAGTTAGAAAGGTAAAATCATAAACAGCAGGTGGGCTTAAAGAACTGGAGTCATGACATTTCTGGTTGTTCCAGTAAAGATGATGATATTCACATGGTTTCCCAGAATTAATAAAGCTTTGGAATTAAAAGGTAGTTAATTTACATTTTTACCTGGGAACAGGCTGTGTGTGTCACATTGCTATGGAGAATAGGTACAGTTTAGTGAGTCTTTGTTATCTCTGTGAATTCAGTTGGGGCATAGCCAGCAGGCAAGACAGGGTTAATGTCTAGAAAAGCAGTTAAAAGACTGTGTCAACTTTGGGTCTTATGTAGCTTGTGGCTCTTTGGAAGTTAAGTGATAAAGCCAGACCTACAGTAGAGTAAATGCTAGACCAATTACCCATGATGCACCCCTGCAAGTGGGAGCTGGTATTCAGTTTGAGACTAAGTTGGAAAGGGGAAAAATGACAAGAAGATTTGTTTAACTGAAAGCTAAAGGAAGAAATCCACAGTAATCCTCTCAATTAAAGGCAGTTAACCTTGTGACAGTTGAGATTTCTGGAAGTAATCAACTTGGTTGCAGTTTGAAACCATAGTAACAGGCTATTAGAAACCACAGCAATGGGCTATTGGAAACCACGAGTGTTTTCTGATGTTTTAAGTCATTTCGCAGGAGTCCATGCCTGAGCTGTGGAATCCGGAGTTGTGATGTCTGAAAAGAAATTGGAGAGTCACTGAAGCAAAAGTTATTGGAAGGACCCCCATGAAATCTTGCACCATTCCAGATAGCTGGAACCCTGAAGAAAAATCAGTGAATTCAAGACAACAGTGATATATCTTTCCAGTTGACCCCAGGAAAAGTGAATGAACCTTAAAGATTTCAGAAGTTAAGGGAACTCTTTGCTGGGAGGGGATGAGGGGGGAATAATAAGTAGAACTGAGTTCATAGCATAAATCTTTATAAGCCATAGTCTTAACAGAGCTTACTTTGTTTAATTATTTTTGATATACAATAGTTTTTTTAATAAAAACATGTAAGCTTGTGGTGTGCTTCAACCAGTTCATTACTAAGTGTTCAGATTTCTTCATTAAACGTTAACAGTCTCTAAGAGGATTGTAACACCTCGCCTCAATCTCAGATGGGAGATCATTTATTCTGAAACTATGTTCTAGATTCCCTCACAGGGGATTCCTCTCTCAGCATCTAACCTTCCAAGCCCCCTCAGAATCTTATACACTTCAGTAAAATCTCCACATTCTTCTAGACTCCTTTTAGTATAGGCCTAATTTGCTCAATCTTTCCTCATAAGACCCCATCCCTAAGAATTAATTCGGTGAACCTTCTCTGAACTGCCTCCAATACAAGTATAACCTGCTTTAAATTTGAAGGCCAAAACTTTGTACTCTTAATGCCCTGTGCAGGTTTAACAAGACTTCTAGTTTTATAACCCTCCCCTTTACACTGAAGGCCAACATTGCTTGTCTTCCTAATTATTTGCTGTACCTGAACACTGACATTTTGTGATTCATGTGCTAGGACAGCCAGATTCCCCCCCCCCCCCCACCCCCCCTCCGAAGAATATTGGTATTATTTTAACAATGTGGTTGAAGGGTTGCAGGTTCATTTGAGACCTCACGGCGTGGTCATCTCTTCCCTTTTGCACATTATCCCAGACAGGGTCCCACGTTCAGTGTTAAGAGCCATAACCATCAGAACCAGGCAATTTTCAATGGTGATGACAAAAGAGCGGGAACCTCAAGGGACAACTGGAGCTTGCAGGTGGAGGGTCCTTTGGGAAGAGGACAGTTTTCTTCAAGCATGCAGGAGAAACGCAACAGGAAACACCTCACATGTCATTCTCCCTGTTCCTATTGCTCTACTCTCACTGAAGTTGTTAATAAGGGGGCAGGATCTCTCTCTGAGCAGAGCGCCCGCTACAGCGTGGTTGACTATTAACTGCCCCCTGATATGTACCAGCAAGTCACTCACTTATAGAAGGGTGAAAAATAAATGAATATAAAAATCAGCACTTCTGAGAACCGGGACAAGAATTGTGAAGCGTTCCCAGTCACCATGACAGTTACATCAGGGGCAGAGAGTCACGGTGACATCGCCCAGCGCAGTGCTGAGGCCCGGGATGCTACCTGGGCCCCGGACGCCCTGATCTCCCGCGGTGATGCCCGGCCGCTGGGCTGCCCACTGCCCAGCTCCGCCCGCAGGCTTCGCTCCAGGTGCAGCCGCCGGTACTTGAGTTTCTCATTCTCCTCTCTGAGGCTTTGCAGCTCCGGACCGACAACCAACTCCTCGTCCCCCCGTTGTAGCCGCTCCATCGCGGCGCCGAGTTCGCGGAGTTGCGCCTCCTGCCCGGCCAGGCGCAACTCGAAAACCGCCATCGCCGCCATCGCGCTGACCACTCGCCCGCTGCCGGCACCGCGCAGCCGCACTGAGGGCTCGCCCGCTGCCCGCACCGCGCAGCCGCACTGAGAGGGTGGGGGGTGCGGGGGGTGCTGGTGTGAGTCGCTGCCGGCGCCCCACTGAGGAGGGTGTCACCCGCTGCCGGCACCGCGCAGCCGCACTGAGAAGGGTCGCCCCCCCACCCCCCCCCTGCCGGCAGCCCAACCCCAAACGTGACCTTGACCCCCAATCCCGACCCCGACAATGATTCACTTCCTGCGCTCAGTGAGAAATGTTCATAAAGGAGATTTTTCTGTCACCAACATTATCACAGCAAGGAAAGGGGATGCAGCAAAAGCTGCAGTTCCTTGGCCCACGTGGAGAAAATAAACTGAAACTTAAAAGAAGAGGCATGTGTCATTTCAACAAGGGAATGTTATAAATACATAAAAAACAGGTTAAAGAACTGGGAGGCCTGACTAGAGCTGAAGTGGAAAACCATATTCTGAAGGGTGAAGGAATGACAGAAAATGTTAAATAAGGACTGTGGTAATGAGAATAAACAATACAAGGACCACGTGGAGCAAGTGGATAAGATACCTGCACATAAACTAAGAATGAAAAGGCCAATGGTTTCCGCTCCTGGTTGTTCCACCATTGTGTGAAGTGAAAGGGAACAGCAGAGGCTCTGACCATGGCTACATGCAACTATTCTTGGATAGAGTTGTGTCAATGTAAGACCTTGATTCAAAAAGAGAAAGCTGGATCATCCATGTAATGGTAGAGCAGTCAGCTTAATATTGGTTGTGCATACTTTAGTTGTCAAGAGTCATCGAGTTATAAATCACAGAAACAGGCCCCTCGGCCCATTGTGTCCATGCCAGCCATCAAGCACCTATCCACTCTAATCCCATTTTCCAGCACTTGGCCCATAGCCCTGTATGCTATGATGTTTCAAGTGCTCATCTAAATACCTCTTAAATGTTGTGAGGGTTCCTGCCTCTACCACCCCCTCAGGCAGTGTGTTCCAGATTCCAACCACGCTCTGGGTGAAAAAACATTTTTCCTCAAAGCCCCTCTAAACCTCCTGCCCCTTACCTTAAATCTATGCCCCCTGGTTATTGACACCTCCACTAAGGGGAAAAGTTTCTTCCTTTCTACCCTATCTATGCCCCTCATCATTTTGTATACCTCTATCAGGTACCCCCTCAGCCTTCTTTGCTCTAAGGAAAAGAACCCTAGCATATCCAGTTTCTCCTCATAGCTGAAATGCTTCAGCCCAGACAACATCCTGGTGAATCTCCTCTGCAGCCTCTCCAGTTCAATCAAATCCTTCCTATAGTGTGGTGACCAGAAATGCACATAGTTCTCCAGACGTGGCCTAACTAGTGTTTTATGCAGCTCCATCATAACCTCCCTGCTCTTATATTCTATGCCTCAGCTAATAAAGGCAAGTATCCCATATGCCTTCTTAACCACCATGTCTACCTGTGCTGCTGTCTTCAGGGATCTATGGACATGTACACCAAGGTCCCACTGATCCTCCATACTTCCTAGGTTCCTAACATTCATTGTGTTAAGTTAATATTTATCTGGAAAGGCAAGGACTAATTTAAAATAATTATCATTGATTTATAAAGGGCAAGTTGTGTCTGACAAGTGTAACAGCTCTGAGGAAGTGATGCAGTGTATTGATAAAGGAAATGTGGCAGATGTCTATATGGATTTTCACAAAGCATTTGATACAGTGATCTGAGGGAAAATTGTAATAAAGTGAAGTAATGTGGTATGAGAGGGATGTGTTTGCAGGTGTAGTAAGTGAGTTAAAAGAGAGCAAAGGAGAGTCATAGTTATGAGAAACTTTGCAAAATGTAAGGAAAAACAGTGGTGTCCCCTAGGGGTCAGTGTTGTAACCATTCTTATTTTCAAATTGCATTATAAATAAAGGGCATTTGGATGTAGAGGGCTGTGATCAAGAAGACATAGAAAGTTAGATCAGGAAGATAAAAAAATAAATGAAATTTAAATGCAGAAAAATGTGAGGTGATACATGTTGTAAGATGTATGTAGTCCTGTAGGACTCATGAAGATGTTCTGACTCTTGTACAGTTTAAAATTGTGTTTATTAACTAATTGTAACTATAGAGATATATACAGTATACTTACCTGGCAGGGGAGAGACCTTCATCGCGTTTCTGCCAGGGAAAGAGCAATGGCTATAATCAGTCAAACCCCTTACCATGGGGTACCTAACACCATCCAAGTCATGGTGAAGGGCAGCGAGCAAGGAACATGAATGGATAGGACCTTCTTCACGAAGAGGATCTTATTCAAGCTGTGTGGTTTTGAGGCTGTGGATATCTACTGCCTACAGGATTTCCCCAGAGCTGGTTTCCTTGATGTGACCTTCAAGCAAGTGGCAGCTTGTGTCAAACTCCTGAAGGTGTTTGAGGAAAAGAAAGACATGACGACGGAGCCGCTCTTTGTTCTACGGTTGCATTGTGAACGGGTTGTGACGGTGCATCTGTACACCCCTACGTCCCTGTCGCTGACGTGCTCACCTTCCTTACCAGGTACTTGGATAAGGTTGGGAGCTGCACTGAAGTTAAAGATAATTTGGGGATCTGGACATGTAAACGCCAGGTTAAGGTAACGCTCAAGACCGACGGTAAGGGAGCCGTTTTCCACCCCCCTTCCAGATTCGCTATTGGGCGAAGCCGTGGCAACCCAAACTTTGTCGCTCATGCGGCAAGTCTGGTCATGTGGCGGCCAACTGCAGCGCCGTCCTCTGCAAGAACTGCAAACAGGAAGGACACCAGACAAAAGATTGTAAACAGGCTAAGTGCTGCAACCTGTGTGGCGAGGCAAGTCACCTGTACAAGACCTGCCCCAAACGTTGCCGTACTTATGCACAGGCAGCTAAAGCCAACGAGGGGGAAGCAGAAGAAATGCCTCGTGTCACACCAACCATCAAGGCCCCCAGGGAAAACATCGGGACAAAGGAGGACATAGAGAGAGACAATGTGGAGGAAAAAATTGAAGCAGCAGACAGCCAGTCAACAGCACTGCCCCCTGAACCTCCCACTCCTCAGGAGAGCGAATCAACGGAGGAGGAGGAGGCAGCAGTGGGAAAGCAGCAGGGGGAGTGGCAGCTGGTGAAGAGAGCCAAAAGGAAGAAGGGGCTAAAAAGAAACCAAGCCACTTCCCAGTCAAGAGTCAAGAGGCGTCTCCTATCCGACACGGATAACAAGAGCAGCAGCTCTTCGGACGAAGAAGGGCCAGGGCGGCGCCGACAGAAGAAGCGGCAAAACGCTAGGGAGTTGGAGGACGAGTCACCCAAGCTCCAGAACATTGGAGACAATGAGGAGACCAGCGCACCCCAACTTGGCCCACAACCCGAAGAGGCCAGTGCACCACAACCCCAGGAATCTGGGAGCAGTGAGGTGCTCAGCGCACCCCAGCTCCGGGAAGCCGGGAGCAGCAACGCCCCAGAGGGGGAGAGGATTGGAGAAGCTTCTCCAACAGAGGACATTTCAAACCCCGCTCTCTGCACGGACCCCCAGATGCCACCCGAGCAGAACATCTCCAATGGGGAGGGTCAGGACGCTTTCCTCAGCCCATCCCAAGTAAGGCAATTTGAGCACACCACGGGCATGAAGGAACTCTCAGAGACAACAGGTTTGGTAAGCGACTAACTGCTTTAAAATGGGCGTAAAGATTGTATCCATAAATGTGCGTAGCATTAAATCTACTACGCGATGTGTTGCAACCTTGGACTACCTTGCCAAGGTCAAAGCTGACCTGTTGTTTCTGCAGGAGTGTGCGATACCTCAGCTCCTACAGGCAATGGTCACCATGGTGGTCCCATGGGCCATCGATCTGGTCGGGAGGAAACGACTCTCATTCCTCCTGCCTGGGGATTCTGCTGCGGGGAGGCAGCTTCACCGTCTCCCAGGTTAAGGAGGTGGTGGGCGGGCGCCTCCTCGTAGCAGACGTAATGTACAAGAATGCTCCACTCCGGTTAATTAACGTCTACGCCCCGTCACAAGGGGCTGAGTGGCTGGAGGTTTCTCAGCAGCTCCCACAGCTGCTGGCAACCTCCAGGCCGGTCATTCTGGGCGGTGACTTCAACTGCATCATCGATGCGGCTGGACGATCCGGCAGGGCCGACAGCAGACTGGATGCTACGTCCAGATCCCTGGTGGAAACAGTAAAGGATGCCAAGCTGCACGACGTCTTCAGCAACCCTGCAGACGGAGCGCAGCGTAGATACACCTGGTCGTGGCCTGATGGGTCCGTCTGTTCCAGGATAGACTTCCTGTTTGTGTCCCATGCATTCACAGTCAGATCCACCGACGTCAAGCCGGTGTTCTTCTCTGACCACTGCCTCCTACTGGCTGACTGCCACTTAGAGAACGACCAGAGGGTTGGCAGTGGGGTATGGAAGCTAAACGTGCAACTGCTGACCCCAGAGAACATTGAGGAGCTCAAGAGGGATTACAAATGTTGGAGAACCATGAAACCCCACTTTGAGTCCCTGACACACTGGTGGGAAGCGATCAAGGGAAACATCAAGAGGTTTTTTGTCCTCAAAGGCACCCAGAAAGCTAGAAAGGAACAGAGGGAAATGTCCCCACTCCAGAAAAACATGCAGAATCTGCTCTGGCTGCGGTCGATGGGGGTCGATATCAAGGAGGATCTCCAAGAGGTGAAGAACCAGCAAGCCTCACTCTTTGCCTCGGAGGCCTCCAAGATCATCTTCCGTTCCAGAGTCCGCTCCGTGGAGCAGGATGAGACATGCTCACGTTTCTTCTTCCAAAAGGTACACAGAGAGAGCTCTGTGATCAGCAGCCTGAAGGAAGAAGACGGCTCAGTTAAGTCATTGCAATCTGACATTTTGAGGATTAGCAAATCCTTCTATGCCGGAATGTATGACGTGAAGCCCACAGACAGCACGGCCTCCCAGTCCTTCCTGTCCTCTATCACGGAGGTCTTAGATGACAGTACACGGGAGAGTCTGGACAAAGCGCTAACTCCTGACGAACAGACTGAGGCCCTTGAGTCCTTCGAGAAGAGTAAAACTCCCAGAAGCGATGGCTTGCCGGCAGAGTTGTATTCGGCTCTGTGGGACTGGATCGGCCCAGACCTGCTAGAAGTGTACGAGAGTATGCTCCTGGCCGGCAGTATGTCAGAATCCATGAGGAAAGGCATTATCACCCTCATCTACAAGCACAAGGGGGAAAGGGAGGAAATTAGAAATTGGCGACCCATTTCACTGTTGAATGTGGAGTATAAAATTCTGTCCAAGGTCATTCTGTACAGGACAGGGGTGTGGATACCTGCCTCATCAGCCTGGATCAGGAGAAGGCCTTTGACAGAATATCGCACACCTACATGGTGGATGTGCTCTCCAAAATGGGGTTTGGGGAGGGAATTTGCAATTGGATCCAACTGCTCTACACTAACATCAGTAGTGCAGTCTCAATCAATGGGTGGGAATCAGATAGCTTTCCTATTAAATCTGGAATCAGGCAGGGCTGCCCTCTCTCCCCTGTTCTTTTCGTGTGTTGCATAGAACCCTTTGCTGAGTCCATTAGGAAGGATCCGGGCATAAGAGGAGTGATGATCCCAGGTAGTGGAGGCACTCAGATCAAAGTCTCCCTGTACGTGGACGATGTCGCCGTCTTCTGCTCGGATCCCCTGTCGGTGCACAGACTCATCCACATCTGCGACCGTTTCGAACTGGCCTCGGGAGGCAAGGTAAATCGTGGGAAGAGCGAGGCCACGTTCTTTGGGAACTGGGCTGACCAATCCTTTGTCCCCTTCACTGTCAGGGCTGATGGCCTGAAGGTGCTGGGGATATGGTTCGGAGGGACCAGGGCATGTGTTAGAAACTGGAAGGAGCGAGTGTCTATGGTGAAAAGGTAACTGGGCATGTGGGAGCAGCGCTCCCTCTCCATTGTGGGTAAAAACCTGGTCATCAGGTGTGAGGCACTCTCGCTGTTGCTGTACGTGGCGCAGGTCTGGCCCATTCCACACTCCTGTGTGGTGGCGATCACCCGAGCCATCTTCCGCTTTATCTGGAGGTCGAAAATGGATCGTGTCCGCAGGGAAACGATGTACAAGCCTCTAGATAAAGGGGGGAAAATATGCCCAACATCGCCCTCATACTGATGGCCACCTTTGTGTGCGGCTGCATCAAGCGGTGCGTAGACCCTCAGTACGCAAACACCAAGTGTCACTACATGTTGAGGTTCTACTTGTCCCCAGTGTTACGAAGGATGGGTCTGGCCCCGCTGCCGCGGAACGCTCCAAGTAGTTGGACCGTGCCGTACCACCTGTCCCTCGTGGGAAAATTTATGCAGAGAAACACCTTTGACCACAAGTCCATCAGGCAGTGGTCGGCACGTAACGTCTTAAAGGCCCTGAGGGAAAAGGAGAGGGTGGATCCTGTGGGATGGTTCCCTGAGCAGACTGACAAAGTCATTTGGCAGAATGCTTCATCACCAGAACTTTCCAACAAACACCAAGATGTAGCTTGGCTGGTGGTGAGAAAGGCCCTCCCTGTAAGATCCTTCCTACACGCCAGGAGTCTCACCCTCTCTGCACGTTGCCCTCGAGGTGGCTGTGGTGGGGAAGAGACCGTTGTTCACCTCCTTGTAGATTGTGTCTTTGCGAAGAAGGTCTGGAGAGAGATGCAGTGGTTTCTGTCGAGGTTCATCCCGAGCAGTTCTGTGACAGAGGACTCTGTGCTCTACGGGCTGTTCCGAGGGACACACACCGAGACAAACATCAACTGCAGCTGGAGGATCATCAACTCGGTGAAAGATGCTCTTTGGTCTGTCCGAAACTTGTTGGTTTTCCAGCGCAAAGAGTTGTCCCCGACCGAGTGTAGCAGACTAGCACTTTCCAAGGTCCAGGACTACGTGCTGAGGGACACAGTTAAGCTTGGGGCAGATGCCACAAATGTGCAATGGGGAAGGGTCGCTGCCTAAGACCTTTCTGCCACAGTGCACTGAGGGGCTGGGAACTGTGTAGAGCCCCTCGCGCTGTACAGATTAAAATGTATGTCTGCCAATGATTGTAATATTCATTGTTTTTTTCTGATACACCTTGTGTTTCAGTTTGTAAAAGTTGAACCTGTTTGTATTATTGTAATGGTGATTTAAAATGTTCGAAATGTTTTTGAAGATTTATGAATAAAGTATATTTTTGCAAAAAAAAAGATATATACAGTATACTTAACTGGCAAGGGAGAGATCTTCATCACGTTTCTGCCAGGGAAAGAGAAATGGCTATAACCAGTCGAACTCCTTACTATGGGGTACCTAACACCATCCGAGTCATGGTGAAGGGCAGCGAGCAAGGAACAGAAATGGATCGGACCTTCTTCACCAAGAGGATCCTATTCAAGCTGTGTGGTTTCGAGGCTGCGGAGATCTACTGCCTACAGGATTTCCCCAGCGCTGGATTTTTTGATGTGACCTTCAAGCAAGTGGCAGCTTGTGTCAAACTCCTGAAGGTGTTTGAGGAGAAGAAAGACCTGCCAGAAATGAAGATCCTGACGGCGGAGCCGCTCTTTGCTCTGACATTGCAACGAGACCAAGTTGTGATGATGCATCTTTACAACCCCTTCGTCCCTGTCGCTGACGGTGCATCTTTACAACCCCTTCGTCCCTGTCGCTGACGGTGCATCTTTACAACCCCTTCGTTCCTGTCGCTGACGGTGCATCTTTACAACCCCTTCGTCCCTGTCGCTGACGGTGCATCTTTACAACCCCTTCGTCCCTGTCGCTGACGGCGCATCTTTACAACCCCTTCGTCCCTGTCGCTGACGTGCTCACCTTCCTTACCAGGTACTTCGATAAGGTTGGGAGCTGCACTGCGGTTAGAGATGATTTGGGAATCTGGACATGTAAACGCCAGGTTAAGGTAACGCTCAAGACCGACGGTAAGGGAGCCGTTTTCCACCCCCCTTCCAGATTCGCTATCGGGGGAAGCCGTGGTTACCTTGTCTATGCTGGGCAACCCAAACTTTGTCGCTCATGCGGCAAGTCTGGTCATGTGGCGGCCAACTGCAGCGCCGTCCTCTGCAAGAACTGCAAACAGGAAGGGCACCAGACAAAAGACTGTAAACAGGCTAAGTGCTGCAACCTGTGTGGCGAGGCAAGTCACCTCTACAAGACCTGCCCCAAACGTTGCCGTACTTATGCACAGGCAGCCAAAGCCAACGAGGGGGAAGCAGAAGAAATGCCTCATGACACTCCAACCACCAAGGCCCCCAGAGAGAACACGGGACAAAGGAAGACACAGAGAGAGACAAGGTGGAGGAAAAGATTGGGGCAACAGGCGGCCAATCAACAGCACTGCCCCCTGAATCTCCCACTCCTCAAGAGAGCGAATCAACGGAGGAGGAGGAGGCAGCAGTGGGAAAGCAGCAGGGGGAGTGGCAGCTGGTGAAGAGAGCCAAAAGGAAGAAGGGGCTAAAAAGAAACCAAGCCACTTCCCAGTCAAGAGGCAAGAGACTTCTCCCATCCGACACGGATAACAAGAGCAGCAGCTCTTCGGACGAAGAAGGGCCAGGGCAGCGCCGACAGAAGAAGCGGCAAAACGCTAGGGAGTTGGAGGATGAGACACCCAAGCTCCAGAACATTGGAGACAATGAGGAGACCAGCGCACCCCAGCTTTGCCCACAACTCGAAGTGTACCCCAGCCCCAGGGATCTGGGAGCAGTGAGGTGCTCAGCGCACCCCAGCTCCGGGAAGCCGGGAGCAGCAACGCCCCAGAGGGGGAGAGGATTGGAGAAGCTTCTCCAACAGAGGACATTTCAAACCCCGCTCTCTGCACGGACCCCCAGATGCCACCCGAGCAGAACATCTCCAATGGGGAGGTTCAGGACGCTTTCCTCAGCCCATCCCAAGTGAAGCAATTTGAGCACACCACGGGCATGAAGGAGCAGACCAAAGGTCTGCAACACTCAGAGACAACAGTTTTGGTAAGAGACTAAATGCTTTAAAATGGGTTTAAAGATTGTATCCATAAATGTGCGTAGCATTAAATCTACTACGCGATGTGTTGCAACCTTGGACTACCTTGCCAAGGTCAAAGCTGACCTGTTGTTTCTGCAGGAATGTGCGTTACCTCAGCTCCTACAGGCAATGGTCACCATGGTGGTCCCATGGGCCATCGATCTGGTCGGGAGGAAACGACTCTCATTCCTCCTGCCTGGGGATTCTGCTGCGGGGAGGCAGCTTCACCGTCTCCTAGGTTAAGGAGGTGGTGGGCGGGCGTCTCCTCGTAGCAGACGTAATGTACAAGAATGCTCCACTCCGGTTAATTAACGTCTACGCCCCGTCACAAGGGGCTGAGTGGCTGGAGATTTCTCAGCAGCTCCCACTGATGCTGGCGACCTCCAGGCCGGTCATTCTGGGCGGTGACTTCAACTGCATCATCGATGCGGCTGGACGATCCGGCAGGGCCGACAGCAGATTGGACGCTACGTCCAGATCCCTGGTGGAAACAGTAAAGGATGCCAAGCTGCACGACGTCTTCAGCAACCCTGCAGACGGAGCGCAGCATAGGTACACCTGGTCGCGGCCTGACGGGTCCGTCTGTTCCAGGATAGACTTCCTGTTTGTGTCCCGTGCATTCGCAGTTAGATCCACCGACGTCAAGCTGGTGTTCTTCTCTGACCACTGCCTCCTACTGGCTGACTGTCACTTAGAGGAAGACCAGAGGGTTGGCAGGGGGGCACGGAAGCTAAACGTGCAACTGCTGACCCCAGAGAACATTGAGGAGCTCAAGAGGGATTACAAAGGTTGGAGAACCATGAAACCCCACTTTGAGTCCCTGACACACTGGTGGGAAGCGATCAAGGGAAACATCGAGGTTTTTCATTCTCAAAGGCACCCAGAAAGCTAGAAAGGAACAGAGGGAAATGTCCCGACTCCAGAAAAACATGCAGAATCTGCTCTGGCTGCAGTCGATGGGGGTCGATGTCAAGGAGGAACTCCAAGAGGTGAAGAGCCAGCAAGCCTCGCTCTTTGCCTTGGCGGCCTCCAAGATCATCTTCCGTTCCAGAGTCCGCTCCGTGGAGCAGGATGAGACGTGCTCGCGTTTCTTCTTCCAAAAGGTATACAGAGAGAGCTCTGTGATCAGCAGCCTGAAGGAAAAAGATGGCTCAGTAAAGTCATCACAATCCGACATTTTGAGGGTCAGCAAACCCTTTTATGCCGGATTGTATGACGTGACAGCATGGCCTCCCAGTCTTTCCTGTCCTCTATCACAGAGGTCTTAGACGACAGTGCACGGGAGAGTCTGGACAAAGCACTAACTCCTGATGAACTGACTGATGCCCTTGAGTCCTTCGAGAAGAGTAAAACTCCCGGAAGCGACGGCTTGCCGGTGGAGTTGTATTTGGCTCTGTGGGACTGGATCGGCCCAGATCTGCTAGAAGTGTATGAGAGTATGCTCCTGGCCGGCAGTATGTCAGAATCCATGAGGAAAGGCATTATCACCCTCATCTACAAGCACAAGGGGGAAAGGGAGGAAATTAGAAATTGGCGACCCATTTCACTGTTGAATGTGGACTATAAGATTCTGTCCAAGGTCATCGCCAATCGGGTCAAATCCGCTCTGGAATTGGTGATCCACCCTGACCAGACATGCCGGGCAGGAAGATCTCTGACAGCCTCGTGCTGCTCAGGGATACGATTGCCTATGTACAGGACAGGGGTGTGGATACCTGCCTCATCAGCCTGGATCAGGAGAAGGCCTTTGACAGAATATCGCTCACCTATATGGTGGATGTGCTCTCCAACATGGGGTTTGGGGAGGGAATTTGCAATTGGATCCAACTGCTCTACACTAACATCAGTAGTGCAGTCTCAATCAATGGGTGGGAATCAGATAGCTTTCATATTAAATCTGGAGTCAGGCAGGGCTGCCCTCTCTCCCCTGTTCTTTTCGTGTGTTGCATAGAACCCTTTGCTGAGTCCATTAGGAAGGATCCGGGCATAAGAGGAGTGATGATCCCAGGCAGTGGAGGCACTCAGGTCAAAGCCTCCCTGTACATGGACGATGTCGCCGTCTTCTGCTCGGATCCGCTGTCGGTGCACAGACTCATCCACATCTGCGACCAGTTCGAACTGGCCTCGGGAGCCAAAGTAAATTGTGGGAAGAGCGAGGCCATGTTCTTTGGGAACTGGGCTGACCGATCCTTTGTCTCCTTCACTGTCAGGGCTGACGGCCTGAAGGTGCTGGGGATATGGTTCGGAGGGACCAGGGTACGCGTTAGAAACTGGAAGGAGCGAGTGTCTATGTTGAAAAGGTAACTGGGCATGTGGGAGCAACGCTCCCTCTCCATTGTGGGTAAGAACCTGGTCATCAGGTGTGAGGCACTCTCGCTGTTGCTGTACGTGGCGCAGGTCTGGCCCATTCCACACTCCTGTGTGGTGGCGATCACCCAAGCCATCTTCCGTTTTATCTGGAGGTTGAAAATGGATCGTGTCTGCACGGACACGATGTACAAGCCTCTAGATAAAGGGGGAAAAAATGTGCCCAACATCGCCCTCATACTGATGGCCACCTTTGTGTGTGGCTGCATCAAGCAGTGCGTAGATCCTCAGTATGCAAACACCAAGTGTCACTACATGCTGACGTTCTACCTGTCCCCGGTGTTACGAAGGATGGGTCTGGCCACGCTGCCGCGGAACGCTCCAAGTAGTTGGACCGTGCCGTACCACCTGTCCCTCGTGGGAAACTTTATGCAGAGAAACACCTTTGAGCACAAGTCCATCAGGCAGTGGTCGGCACGTAACGTCTTAAAGGCCCTGAGGGAAAAGGAGAGGGTGGATCCTGTGGGATGGTTCCCTGAGCAGACTGACAAAGTCATTTGGCAGAATGCCTCATCACCAGAACTTTCCAACAAACACCAAGACGTAGCTTGGCTGGTGGTGAGAAAGACCCTCCCTGTAAGATCCTTCCTACACGCCAGGAGTCTCACCCCCTCTGCACGTTGCCCTCGAGGTGGCCGTGGTGGGGAAGAGACCGTTGTTCACCTCCTTGTAGATTGTGTCTTTGCAAAGAAGGTCTGGAGAGAGATGCAGTGGTTTCTGTCGAGGTTCATCCCGAGCAGTTCTGTGACAGAGGACCGTGTGCTCTACGGGCTGTTCCCAGGGACACACACCGAGACAAACATCAACTGCAGCTGGAGGATCATCAACTTGGTGAAAGACGCTCTTTGGTCTGCCCGAAACCTGTTGGTTTTCCAGCGCAAAGAGTTGTCCCCGACCGAGTGTAGCAGACTGGCACTTTCCAAGGTCCAGGACTACGTGCTGAGGGACACAGTTAAGCTTGGGGCAGCCGCCACAAAGGCGCAATGGGGAAGGGTCACTGCCTAAGACCTTTCTGCCACAGTGCACTGGGGGGCTGGGAACTGTGTAGAGCCCTTCAGGCTGTACAGCTCAAAATGAATGTCTGCCAATGATTGTAATATTCATTGTTTGTACTGATACACCTTGTGATTCATGTTGTAAAAGTTGAACCTGATTGTATTTTTGTAATGGTGATTTTGAAATGGTTCGAAATGTTTTTGAAGATTTTTGAATAAAGTATATTTTTGCAAAAAAAAAATAGAGATATATACAGTAGAAGGTCTAAGCTAGGTCTAAGCTAGAAGCTGTTTCCATGCTTGCCTCGACACACATCTCTGTCCGGTGAGAGTCAATGTGTGTGGGACCTATACCCCAGTGAGAGTCACTGTGTGTGGAACCCGTACCCCAGTGAGAGTCAGTGAGTGTGGGACCCATACCCCAGTGAGAGTCAGTGTGTGTGGAACCTGCACTCCAGTGAGAGTCACTGTGTGTGGAACCCATAACCCAGTGAGAGTCAGTGAGTGTGGGACCCATACCCCAGTGAGAGTCAGTGTGTGTGGAACCTGTACCCCAGTGAGAGTCAGTGTGTGTGGAACCTGCACTCCAGTGAGAGTCAGTGTATGTGGAACCCGTACCCTAGTGAGAGTCAGTGTGTGTGGAACCCGTACCCCAGTGAGGGTCAGTGTGTGTGGGACCCGTACCCCAGTGAGAGTCACTGTGTGTGGAACCCGTACCCCAGTGAGAGTCAGTGTGTGTGGAACCCATACCCCAGTGAGGGTCAGTGTGTGTGGGACCCGTACCCCAGTGAGAGTCAGTGTGTGTGGAACCCGTACCCCAGTGAAAGTCAGTGTGTGTGGAACCCATACCCCAGTGAGAGTCAGTGTGTGTGGGACCTGTACCCCAGTGAGGGTCAGTGTGTATGGGACCTGTACCCCAGTGAGAGTCAGTGTGTGTGGAACCCGTACCCCAGTGAGAGTCAGTGTGTGTGGAACCCGTACCCCAATGAGAGTCAGTGTGTGTGGAACTGTAACCCAGTGAGAGTCAGTGTGTGTGGGACCCATACCCCAGTGAGGGTCAGTGTGTGTGGGACCCGTACCCCAGTGAGAGTCAGTGTGTGTGGAACCCGTACCCCAGTGAGAGTCAGTGTGTGTGGAACCCGTACCCCAGTGAGAGTCAGTGTGTGTGGAACCTGTACCCCAGTGAGAGTCAGTGTGTGTGGGACCCGTACCCCAGTGAGAGTCAGTGTGTGTGGGACCCATACCCCAGTGAGAGTCAGTGTGTGTGGGACCCATACCCCAGTGAGAGTCAGTGTGTGTGGGACCCATACCCCAGTGAGAGTCAGTGTGTGTGGGACCCATACCCCAGTGAGAGTCAGTGTGTGTGGAACCCGTACCTCAGTGAGAGTCAGTGTGTGTGGGTCCCATATCCCAGTGAGAGTCAGTATGTGTGTGGAGTTAATTTCCCAGATCCTTTGGGCAGGAATAATAAAGAGTTGGAGAACAAATTTACCCTTCCCTCTTCCTCTCTCCTTCTCAAAACTGTGAAGAGTGGATTCAGGTCAGACTGACCAAGGAGCACGGATTCCTGATGCAATGAGTCAGACTTAATCAATCAATAGTGGGTGAGAAGGATTGAAAATCCCGAACTTGTCCATAATCCTCTTACCCATTGAGAACTGAGTGAGCTCACTGTGTTTAGCTGCTTCAGCCTCTGTTTGTGTCAGAGATCTACCGTAAAGAGATCTCACAATGTGGCACTCATGCCAGCTGCCAAATAATGTGCATTTTATTTGCTGATCAGTGTATCACTAAAACCCACAAAGAAATTTTTGTTTCATTTCTAAGTGACTACATGTCCCATGACACCACACTGCGCTTGCTGGGAAAACCAGACAGAAGAAACAAGCAGACATCATGTGTACAACAGAGGAACATCAGGCTGCTGAGAAATCACCGTGAGAGAATCAGAAGAGAGCTGGATATCAGCAAAATCCTATTGCACCTGGTGAATCACAAGGTATTCTCCCTGGCAGAGTACCAGGAAATCGTGTCCTACAAGTGCAGAGGCCAACGAGCGGAAGCCTTTGTGGAGAAACTTTGTTTGAAGGGTCCTCACACATTCTCTTTCTTCTGTTCAGCCCTGGAGGATGTCTGCCCCAGTCTACTCCCTTGCTTCACTCTGGACTGTGAAGGTGAGACCTTGGCTCCACCAGTACTCATTACAGATCACACAGATACAGTGCTGAAATCAGCCAGCAGAGAAGAATACAGCTGTGTGATTTGGGTGGGACTCTTTATTACAATACAGGTTTATCACTAAATTGTTAATCAATTAAATCATTAGTTGTTAACCAGTCAACTTCCAAAAGGCATTTGATACAGTGCCCCACAACAGATTTGTGAGCAAAGTTATAGTTCATGGAATAAAGGGACAGTAGCAACAGGAATAAGAAACTGGTTGAGTGACAGGAAACAGAAAGTAATGGTCAATGGTGTTTCTTGGGCTAGAAGAACGTTTGTAGTGGAGTTCCCCAGGGGTCAATATTGTGACCCTTGCTTTTCCTGATATATGTATTAATGACATAGATCTTGGTGTGCAGGGGACAATTTCAAAATTTGTGGATAATATAAAACTTGGAAGTATTGTGAGCTGTGAGGATAATAGTGCAGAACTTCAAAGGACATAGACAATTGGTGGAGTGGGCAGACAGTTGGCAGATGAACAAAAACAGAATTACCTGGAAAAACTCAGCAGGTCTGGCAGCATCGGCGGAGAAGAAAAGAGTTGACGTTTCAAGTCCTCATGACCCTTCAACAGAACTCAGATGAAGTTCAATGCAGAGAAATGTGATTAATTTTAGTTGGAAGAACACAGAGAGACAGTATAAAATAAAGGGTACAACTCTAAAGGGGGTTCAGGCACAGAGGGACCTGGGTGTATATGTCTTTAAAGATGGCAGGACAGGTGGAGAGAGCAGTTAATAAAGGATGCAGTATCCTGAGCTTTATTAATAGGGACATAGAGTACAAGAGCAAGGAAGCTGTGTTGAACTTGTATAGGACACAAGTTTGGCCTCAGCTGGTGTATTGCAGACAGATCTGGGCACTAAACTTTAGGAAGCATGTGTAGGCATTGGAAAAAAATTCATGAGAATGGTTCTAGGCATGAGGAACTTCATTTATGAAGATAGATTGGAGAAAGTTGAGACTTCCTTGGAGAAAAGAAGCTGAGAGGGGAGTCATGAGGGGTCTGGTCAGAGTAGGTAGGGAGAAACTGCTCCCATCGAGAAGGATCAAGAACCAGAGGGAACAGATTTAAGCTAATTGTCAAAAGAAACTAAAGCGATATGAGAACTAACCTTTTCACACAGCGAGTGTTTCGGGTCTGGAATGCACTGTTGGTGTGAATGTGGTGGGGACTGGTTCAATTGAGACATTCAAGAGGGAATTAGACTGTTGTCTGAAATTGAAGAATGTGCAGGGTTATGGGGAGAAGATGGCAGAATGAAACTAAGTGAATTGCTCATTCGGCGAGCTGGTGCAGACACAATGGGCTAAATGACCTCCTTCTGCACTGGAACAATTCTGTGATTCTGTCTAATCTGTTTTAGAGACTGACTGTGAAATTTAAACACTGGATCTTTTTGTATCAATGCAAACTAGGGTTTGACTGTATATACTCAAACTCAAACACTGTCACACTGGACTGTAAGAAACTGCCACACCATCCTGTACGACACTGTCACACCAGCCTGTACGACACTGTCACACCGGCCTGTACGACACTGTCACACCGACCTGTACGACACTGTCACATCGGCCTGTACGACACTGTCACACCGGCCTGTACGACACTGTCACACCAGCCTGTACGACACTGTCACACCGGCCTGTACGACACTGTCACAACGGCCTGTACGATACTGCCACACCTTCCTGTACAACACTGTCACACTGGCCTGTACGACACTGTCACACCGGACTGTACACGGCCTGTACGACACTGTCACACCTTCCTGTACAACACTGTCACACCGGACTGTACGAAACTGTCACAGCAGCCTGTACGACATTGTCACACCTGACCGTACACGGCCTGTAAGACACTATCACACCAGACTGTATGATACTGCCACAGCCTGTACGATACTGCCACACCGGACTGTACGACACTGTCACACCAGACTGTATGACACTGTCACACTGGATGTACGACACTATCACACCAGACTCTATTTCACTGTCACACTGGACTGTATGTCACTGTCACACCATATTGCACGACAGTGTCACACCAGACTGTACGACAGTGTTACACCGGACTGTATGACACTGCTACACCTGACTATACGACAGATTCAGATTCCTGGGACATTGGGATCGGTTCTGGGGAAGGTGGGACCAGTACTAACAGGATGGGTTGCACCTGAGCAGGACCAGGACCAATGTCCTCGGTGGGGGGCGTTTGCTGGTGCGATCAGGGAGAGTTTAAACTAGAATGGCAGGGGGATGGGAACCCAATCAGGGAGACAGAGGAGGGGGAAACAAGGATAGAAATGAAAGTCAGAAAAGTAAGAAGCAAAAGTGGAAGGCAGAAAAAAACAAAAGCAATAAACAAATTCGGTCATCGTGCAAAATAAAGCTAAGATGACTAACAAGGTTAAAAAGACAAGTCAAAAGGCATTGTATCTTAATGCACGGAGCATTCGAAATAAGGTAGATGAATTAACAGCACAAATAGATATAAACAGTTATGATATAGTTGCAGTTACAGAGACATGGCTGCTGGGTGACCAAGGATGGGAACTGAACATCCAGGGGTATTCAGTATTTAGGAAGGACAGACAAATAGGGAAAGGAGGTGGTGTAGCATTGTTAGTAAAGGAGGAAATCAATGCAACAGTGAGGAAGGATATTGGCTTGGAAAATCATGATGTGGAATCTGTTTGGATGGAGATAAGAAACACCAAGGGGCAGAAAACATTGGTAGGAGTTGTCTAAAGGCCCCCAAACAGTAACAGAGATGTAAGGGAAGGCATTAAATGGAAAATTGGAGATGCATGCAATAAGAGTACAACTGTAATCATGGGTGACTTGAATCTACATATAGATTGTACGAACCAAACTAGCAATAATACTGTGGAGGAGGAATTCCTGGAGTGTGTGCATGATGGCTTCTTAGATCAATACATTGGGGAACCAACTAGAGAGCAGGCTATCCTAGACTGGGTATTATGCAATGAGAAAGGATTAATGAACAATCTTGTTGTGCAGGGTTCCTTAAGGAATAGCGACCATAAAATGATAGAATAGTCCATTAAGATAGAGAGTGAAGAAATTGAATCCGAAAGTAGGGTCCTGAATCTAAATAAAGAGAACGATGAGGGTATGAGGTGCGAGTTAGCAATGATGGATTGGGGAACCTTACTAAAAGGGTTGACAGTGGATCGGCGGTGGATAATATTTAAGGAATATATGCATGCATTACAATTATTCATTCCTGTCTGGTGCAAAAATAAAACAAGAAAGGTGGCTCAACCATGGATTACAAAGGAAATTAGGGATAGTATTAGATCCAAAGAGGAGACATATAAAAATTGCCAGAAAAAGCAGCAAGCCTTGAGGATTGGAGCAGTTTAGAATTCAGCAAAAGTGGACAAAAAGATTGATCGAGAGGGGAAAGTGGAGTGTGAGAATAAACTTGCAGGGAACATAAAAACTGACGGTAAAAGCTTCTATAAATATGTGAGGAGAGAAAGATTAGCAAAAACAAATGTAGGTCCCTTATGGTCAGAAATGAGGAAAATTATAATGGGGAACAAAGAAATGGCTGAAGAATTGAACACATATTTTGGTTCTGACTTCACAAAAAAGGACACAAATAATTTTCCAGAAATGTTAGGGAACCAAGTGTCTCATGAGAGGGAGGAATTGAAGAACATCCGTATTAGTAAAGAAAATGGCGATAAAGAAATTAATGGGGTTAAAGGCTGAAAAATCCCCAGGGCCTGATAATCTACATCCCAGAGTACCAAAGGAAGTGGCCCTGGAAATATTGGATGCATTGGTGGTCATCTTCCAAAATTCTATAGACTCTGGAGCAGTTCCTACAGATTGGAGGGTGGCAAATGTAACCCCACTATTTAAAAAAGGAGGGAGAGAAAAAAGAGAATTATAGATCAGTTAGCCTAACATCAGTAGTGGGGAGAATGTTAGAGTCTGTTATAAAAGATGTGGTAACAGAACAATTGGAAAGCATTAATGGGATTAGACAAAGTCAGCATGGGTTTATGAAAGCGAAATCCTGCTTAACTAATCTGGAGTTTTTTGAGGATGTAACTAGTAGAATAGATAAGGGAGAACCAGTGGATGTGGTGTATTTGGATTTCAAGAAGGCTTTTGATAAGGTCCCACATAAGAAGATAGTGGATAAAATTAAAGCACATGAAATTGGGGGTAATATTCTGGCATGGGTTGAGAATTGGTGTAACAGACCGGAAACAGAGAGTGGGAATAAATGGCTCTTTTTCCAGGTGATAGGCGGTGACTAGTGGTGTGCTGCAGGGATCAGTGCTTGGGCCCCAGCTATTCACGATATATATAAATGACTTGGATGAGGGAACCAAATGCAATATTTCCAAGTTTGCCGATGACACAAAACTAGGCGGGGTTGTGTGGAGGATGCAAGGAGGCTTCAGGGCGATTTAGACAAGTTGTGCATGTGGGCAAATACATGGCAGATGCAGTATAACGTGGATAAATGTGAAGTTATACGCTTCAGTGGGAAAAACAGAAAGACAGTATTATTTAAATGATGATTTTTGGGAAATGTGGATGTACAAAGGGATCTGGCTGTCCTTGTACACCAGTCAATGTAAGTAAATAGGCAGGTGCAGCAAGCAATTAGGAAGGCAAATGGTTTGTTGGATTCATTGCAAAAGGATTTGAGTTCAGAAGTAGGGATGTCTACTGCAGTTATACAGGGCCTTGGAGAGACCACACCTGAAGTATTGTGTGCAGTTTTGGTCTCCCTACCTAAGAAAGGATATACTTGCCATAGAGGGAGTGTAGCGAAGGTTCACTAGGCTGATACCAGGGATGGCAGGGCTGTTGTATGAGGAGAGATTGGTTTGACTGGACCTGTATTCACTAGAGTTTAGAAGAATGAGAGGGGATCTGATTGAAATGTATAAAATTCTAACAGGGCTAGACAGACTAGATGCAGGGAGGATGTTTCCCCTGGTTGGGGAGTCTAGAACCAGGGGTCACAGTCTCAGGATACGGGGCAGGTCATTTAGGACTGAGATGAGGAAAAATTTCTTCACTCAGAGGGTGATCAACCTGTGGAATTCTCTCCCACAGAAGGCACTGAGTATTTTCAAGAAATAAATTGGTATTTTTTTGATATTAGGGGCATCAAGGGGTATGGAGAGAAAGCAGGAATGTGGCGTTGAGATAGAGGATCAGCCATGATCTTATTGAATGGCCTACTCCTGCTCCTAGTTTCTATGTTTCTCTGTCACTGTCACACCAGACTGTACAACACTGTCATACTGGGCTGTAAGTCACTGTCACACCATACTGTACAACACTGTCACACCGGACTGTACATCACTGTCACACCGGACTGTATGTCACTGCCACACCAGACTGTATGTCACTGCCACACCAGACTGTATGTCACTGTTACATCGGACTGTATGTCACTGCCACACCAGACTGTATGTCACTGTCACACCAGACTGTATTGTTAATTGTCTAAATTAAGGTTAAGTGTATACTAGCTGCAGGGCGGGTGCATCACTCATTGGTTAATTAGGTTGTGTACATATAAAGAGACACTGGCAGAGGTTTCGTAACGGAGTGGGTAGCATCCTTGCATCTGAGCCAAAAGCCCCAGTTTATAGTCCCACTCCAGAACTTAATGGCCACAGATTGTCAACCTGTGAATCCTTCCAATAAGCCTGGGAGGTAAGGGCAGGCGAGTCTCCTTGTTACCTGTGCTTGCTGCGGTGTGACACCCCTCAGGCCAACCTTTAGTGACAGCCTGTAACCTGTTCCAGGTACAAACTCACTATGAACTGACACTGAGGTGGTCTTGTGGTGCAATGGCTACCGTCCTGCCTCTGAGCCAGAAGCTCCAGATTCGAGTCCTACCCCTGGACCGGATGGCTGCAGAAGGTGTCTTGTGATGTGGTGAAGTAGTTAGCTGGTCAGCCAATCCTCCTGATCTGCCTGCCTATGACAGATGGTAAGAGAGGGAGAGTTTACTGTTCAGCTAGTACCATGTAGTAACTGCAGTGTATCAGCATTCCCACGTGAAAAGACTCCACATGCAACTCTTGCCATGGGTTCCATGGCAACGCATCCTCCTTGGTCCAAGGAGCTGCTGGAGAGAGAGAGATATAGAGGGACACTGTGGTTATGTTGTGCCTAGTGTCCCTGGAGAGGGAACTCACGGTGGCCTCTAGTAGACATGAAGTCTTCTGTGACCAGTGAGTGGTACAGGGGCTGAAGTAGTTCATCATAGTCCCAGAAACATTATTTTAATTTGATAAATTTCCTTTGTAGTTTTTGTTTTAGTTGCAGTAGCCCCTTTAAAAGGGTTGCTAATTAGTTAATTTGTTCAATTGATTGCACTCAAAAAAAGAGTATAAAGGGACATTGATTGACACGGGTATTGGTTGGAGAATCTTGGATTCTCCAGTTCTCTGCCTAAAGGCAGGTGTGCCCCACAGCACCATAATCACAGGTAGGGCAATGAGACCAGTCCCAAATCCACCCCAGCTAGAATGGGGTTCAAACCCTTTGCTACTTTTTTTTTGGAAAAATATACTTTATTCATAAAATATCTGAAAGAACATTACAAAACATTTCTAAATGACCTTCACAAAAAGTGCAATCAGATTCAACTTACTTTGCTATTGGCACCATTCCGATCCACAACAGCCATCACCAACAGAGCAAAGCCCAAAGAGTGAGCTGCTGTGGCAATATACACTTTTACATATTATTAATATTGAGTTCAACAATTTCAGATCGTGAACTCTTTCCTCCATCCCCACCCCCTGCCCAATCCCCCTTTTTCCAATAATTTATAATTTTTTTACACTATATTTTTTTCTTTTCCCTCCTATTTTTAAATTTATTTTGATCTATTGTTTCATCTCCACCTTTTAGCCCATCTCGATCCCTTCCCCCCCACCCCACCCGCACTAGGGCCATCTGCCACTAGCTTGCTTCCCTTAATGTCCCTATGAGCACATCTTTTAGATAATATCACCACCATCAACACCCCTTTGTCCTTTTGTCTATAACATCTTTTTCAGTCTCTTCTTGGCCTCCACCTATCACTGCCCCCCTATCCAGCTCTCCTGTCCCATTCCCTTCTACCAGCTTATAGTTCATCTCATTTCTATATGTCTTAGTTCTGATGAAGGGTCATGCGGACTCGAAACGTCAACTGTATCCCTCTTCACAGATGCTGTCAGACCTGCTGAGTTTTTCCAGGTATTTTTATTTTTGTTCTACACTTTTACATACATGCTGTGGTCTGGAGCTGATGGTAGAGTTTCCAATATTCTTTCCATCACATGGCTGAGAAGAATCTCTCCCGTTCTGCCATTGCCATTGGCGTGTGTTCAAAGGATTTGCAGGTTGACACTCAACCTGACTGGCTGCCTTACGAATGCTCCTTCCTTGGTCATCAAATTGTGGAGCAAGATTTGAAACTGGAGCTTTGGGCTTAGAGGCAGGAATGCTAGCACCGCATCACAAGAGCTCCTCAGTTGGAAACTGCACATTTGTATGGTGTCACTTTATGAATAAATTTAAGACTGAATAAAGACTGGCTTCTGGTCTACTGCTTCACTAACTGGCTGTGAGAAGTTTAACATGAGAGCACCGTTACACCAGACCATGCAACACGTTTACATTGGATTGTATGACACTGTTCATTATTGCATTACATTGAGTGCACTGTTACACTACACTATGTGACACTGTTATATTGCACTGCATGACATGATTCATTGTTGTACTACAATGTATGACACTGTTATAATGTAGAAGATGCTGTAAATTCACAGCAGGTTTGTCAGAATCTGAAAGAGCAAGGAATGGTAGAAGAGTGAAGCTGGTTGTGGATCTGTAAATTATAAATTCAATGAATTGGGTTTTTAAAGAATCCAACAGAAAAACTTAAAATGATTGATATGATAACACTGAAGCTTTCATCAAGTGAAGCAAACACACGCTGCTTGCAGAATGAATGGAAATGATGCTGATTAAATCTGCTCAATGTAGTGTGTGTTTTTAGGCTGTGAATACCCAGAATTCTTCTGCATTGACCTGCACAACAAAGCAATGTCCAAACCTGTGAAATGAGTCATTCCTGTCGTCTGCCTGGGGATTTAAAACTGTTCAGCCAGACAAGGTTTACTGTGTGCTAATCACACAGCAAACCTTGTCTCTGCACTAACAGCCTGAAGCTGGGCATTGCTCCTCTCATGCAGATGGGTAAATGTTTCCAGTACTGTATGTTTTGCCTTGCCTTGTTAATGTTGTTCTGAAAAAGAAAAGCTTTGGAGTGAGATATGGAGCAGGTGACAAGCCAGTAGGTGAAGCACCAGAGACTGTGATTTGTGTTTATCAGTAAATGACCTCATTACATCACATTTAATTAAATGTTAATCTGCTGATGAATTATTCATATATACAATTTGCAGCTCAGTGGCTCTTTGTGGAACTGCACCACCTGTTGTCCAAACCTTCACAGTCCAGAGGGTGGCAATACTGCACGTGGACAATGGTCAACAAAATGCCTGGTGGTCTCAGCTGGTTGTTCCCCTTTCAGGTCCAGGGAAGCTCAACATAGACCCAGAAGCTGCAAGAACCTGTGTTACCATCAGCCACAGCCTTTAGCAGGGGAACCACTGCCAGACAAAACCCATAGTGTGGCCCATAGTTGTACATGCAGCCCAGCCACACATGTCGGATTTTCCTGCAATTACACCAGTGAGTGGCCCTCTGTCATCTCAGCAAGTCACGAGATTGAAATCGGGCATGTGCACTAATCAAGACCCCATGAATAAGATTAAATACATTTAATACACGCCGAATATTTCATAACAAATTCTAGAAAATGCTTAATTATTCAGACAGGAATAGAACTGGCACCAAGTTCAAATGGTAAAAACAAAAGAAACATTTATGTTTACCTTACTTACATCATACTCAGTGTGACTTCTGGTTTCTTAGATTAGGACTCAGGGATGAACAGATGCTTTGTAATTCAGAATTAAAGTTTCCATCCATCGGTTTCCATCCACTGGCCCTCTATCCAACCCTACTCCCCACCCCCTTAAACCAGTTTATATTTCACCTCTTTTCTATTTTTACTTAGTTCTGTTGAAGAGTCATATGGACTCGAAACGTTAACTGTGTTCCTCTCCGCAGGTACTGCCAGACCTGCTGAGTTTTTCCAAATATTTTTATTTTTGTTTTGGATTTCCAGCATCCGCGGTTTTTTGCTTTTATTTCCATCCACTAGTCTGTCGCGCTTCCTGCATTTGATGTGTCCCACAGCAGAAAAGTCTGCTCGCATGCAGCGCTTTGATGGAACGCAGGGGGAGCACACGGCTTTCACAGTCAATGTTGTGTGCAATCAGCAAGCACCTCACTTCACATGCCTTTGCTTTACTTGTTCATCACTTCAGTAATGCTGGCAGGAAAAAACCTACATGGACAGAAAGCGCAATCTGGCAATACTGTGCATGGACAATGGTCGACAAAATGTCTCACGGGCCGCACTCTGAACCCTAATCGGCTGCATACAGCCCACAGGCTGCAGGTTGCCCACACTGAATTAATGGTTCTGTAAAATTCCTAACACTACCTGAACTCATTCCTATGCTAATTTTAAGAAAACACAATCAAAATTCTAATCAAATATCTTTTTTAAATTTATCCATGGAATGTGGGGCTCGCTGGCTGGGCCAGCATTTACTGTCCATCCGTAATTGCTTTTGAGAAGGTGGTGGTGAGCTGCCTTCTTGAACCGCTGCAGTCCATGTGGTGTAGGTACACCCACAGTGCTGTTAGGGAGGGAGTTCCAGGATTGTGACCCAGCGACAGTGAAGGAACGGTGATATACTTCCAAGTCAGGATGGTGAGTGATTTGGAGGGGAACTTCCAGATGGTGGTGTTCCCATCTATCTACTGCCCTTGACCTTCTGGATGATAGTGGTTGTGGGTTTGGAAGGTGCTGTCTAAGGAGCTCTGGTGATGAATTTCTGCAGTGCATCTTGCAGATGGTACACACTGCTGCTACTGTGTGTCAGTGGTGGAGAAAGTGAATGTTTGTGGATGTAATGCCAATCAAGCAGACTGCTTTGTCCTGGGTGGTGTCTAGTTCCTTGAGCATTGTGGGAGCTGCACTCATCCAGGCAACTGGGGAGTATTCTATCACACTCCTGACTTGTGCCTTGTTGATGGTGGACAGGCTTTGGGGAGTCAGGAGGTGAGTTACTTGTCACACGATTCCTAGCCTCTGACCTGCTCTTGTAGTCCAGTTCAGTTTCTGGTCAATGGTAACCCCCAGGAGGTTGATAGTGGGGGATTCAGTGATGGTAATGCCATTGAATATCAAGGGGCAATGGTTAAATTCTCTGTGGATGTGCACTTGCGATGCCATGGCATACAAGCCTATGGGCCTAGTGCTTGAAAATGGGATTAGAATAGTTAGGTACTTTTTTGACAGGTGCAAATTCGATGGGCCGAAGGGCCTTTTTCTATGCTGTAGACCTCTATGACTCTATAGTCATTGCCTGATACTTGTGTGGTGTGAATGTTCCTTGCCACTTGTCAGCCCAAGCCTGAATATTGTCCAGGTCTTGCTGCATTTGGACACGGACTGCTTCAGTCTTTGAGGAGTCATGAATGGTGCTGAACATTGTGCAATCATCAGCGAACATCCCCACTTCTGACCTTATGATGGGAGGAAGGTCATTGATGAAGCAGTTGAAGATGGTTGGACTGAGGGCACTACCCTGAGGAACTCCTGCAGTGATGTCCTGGAGCTGAGATGAGTGACCACCAACAACCACAACTATCTTCCTTTGTGCTAGGTATGACTCCAACCAGTGGAGAGTTTTCCCACTGATTTCCATTGACTCCAGTTTTACTGGGGCTCTTTGATGCCACACTCGGTCAAATGCTGCCTTGATGTAAAGGGCAGTCACTCTCACTTCACCTCAGGAGCTCAGCTTTGTTGTCCATGTTTGAACCAAGGCTGTAATGAAGTCAGGAGCTGAGTGGCCCTGGCAGAACCCAGACTGAGCATTAGTAAGCAGGTTATTGCTAAGCAAGTGCCGCTTGACAGCACTACTGATGACCCCTTCTGTCACTTTACTGATGATTGAGAGTAGTTTGATTGGGCGGTAATTAGCTGGATTGGATTTGACCTGCTTTTTGTGCACAGAACATACCTGGGTAATTTTCCACATAGCCGGCTAGATGCCAGTGTTGTAGCTGCACTGGAACAGCTTGGCTAGACTTGCGGCAAGTTCTGGCGCAAAGTCTTCAGTACTATTGCCAGAATATTTTCAGGGCCCATAGCCTTTGCAGTATCCAGTGCCTTCAGCCATTTCTTGATATCACGTGGAGTGAATTGAATTGGCTGAAGGCTGGCATCTGTGATGCTGGGGACCTCTGGAGGAGGCCAAGATGGATCATCCACTTCTGGCTGAAGATTGTAGCAAATGCTTCAGTATTGTCTTTTGTGATGTGCTGGGCTCCTCCAACATTGAGGATGGGGATGTTTGTGGATCCTCCTCCTCCAATTGTCCACAACCATTCACGACTGGAAGTGGCAGGACTGCAGAGTTTAGATCTGATCCGTTGGTTGTGGGATTGCTTAGCTCTGTCTATCATGCTGTTTGGCATGCATGTCGTCCTGTGTTATAGCTTCACCAGGTTGACACCTCATTTTGTGCTGATAATGACACCTCATTATCTGTGCTGTCAGAATCCCTTTGCCCAGATTATGGCGATACTGTCACAATTCAAATCTTACCCCGAGTTCACCCAACCCTCACATTTGCTGTTCTCTGAGATTTTAAAAGAGGTGGAATCTCTCCAGGAACTCAGTGTGTAGTCAGTGTACCAGCACAAATCCCGGGCAGGGGCAATAGATGTTTGTTCTTGGAATCTGTTCTGATGCCTCAGTTTTTCACCATTAATATCAATGACCTCGATGAAAGAATGGAGATTTTATATCCAGGTTTGCTGATGATATTAACTGAAGAGATAGAGTAAGTTGTGTCAGTGGGAATAGGAAGTTACAAAGGGAAATAAGGGAAAGGGAAAGATCAAGATAGTCAGTAAAATTGTGTCAGGTGGGGTTTAATGTAGAGAAGAGTGAGGTCATCCTCTGGATTTAAGAAAGACACACTGGAATTTTTTCTTAAACGATGAGTGATTAAAATTTTAGAGGGACAAAGATTTGGTTGTTCCTGTATGCAAATCACAAAAAGGCTAGTGCACAGATATAAAATGTAATCCAAAAGCATAATGGAGTGTTAGCCCTTATCTAAGGGGAATTGGAATACAAAGGGGAGGAAGTTATACAAAGTTAGAGTTAGACCCCATCTGAAGTATTGCGCTCCAATCTGGGCACTTAACCTTAGGAGCAATGTATTGGCCTTGGAGAAGTTACAGCATAAATTCACCAGAGTGACATCTAGACTCAAAGAATTAAAATTTGAAGAAAGATTGCATAAAGCTGGCTTGTATTCACTTGAGTTTAAAAGGTTGAGGGATGATTGAATCATGGTGTTTAAAATGGTATAATGATTTAGTAAAATAGATAAAATAATACAAGCACCAGGCATTGAGGGGAGTCTGAGCCTCAGGGACGTTATGTTGTACATTCCACTCAAGTCTTTATCTAATATTAAAGGTAGGGGAGGAAGTCGGAGTTTTGAAGGCAACAATTTAAAAAATATTTTCTTTATTTTTATTCAGCTCCATGTTTTGGCCAGTCCAAGGAGCCCCTGTTCTACGAAAAGACCATCAGAGAGAAGCAGGAATGGAAATCATCACACGTGAAGGAGAGACCTGGACCAGAGGTGCAATGGCAGTCACCTGTGGATAAACTCTCCATCTACTTAAGTGAGCAACGGTAAGTTAGACGTCAGTTTGGTCAAACCTAACATTGTAGCATGTTATTAGGGTGTAACTGGTTCCATTGGGAAGGAACATAGAACATACATAAAAACCTACCAATTAGGAGCTGGAATAGGCCACTTGGCCCATCAAGCCTGCTCTGCCATTCAATAAGATCATGTCTGATCTAATTGTAACTTGAACTCCACATTCCTGCCTACCCCTGATAACCTTTCAACCCCTTGTTAATCAATAATCTATCTAGCTCTGCCTTAAAAATATTCAACGACTCTGCTTCCACTGCCTTTTGAGGAAGAGAGTTCCAAAGACTCATAACCCTCTGAGAGAAAAAATTTCTCTCCATCTGTCTTAAATGGGCGACTCCTAGTTCTAGATTCTCCCACAAGAGGAAACATCCTCTTCACACCGACACTGTCAAAACCTCTCAGGATCTTAAAGGTTTCAATCAAGTCACCTATTACTCTTCTAAACTCCAGCAGATACAAACCTAGCCTGTCCAGCCTTTCCTCATAAGACAAGCTGCCCATTTCAGGTATTCACCTAGTAAAGCTTCTCTGAACTGCTTCCAATGCATTTACATCCTTCCTTGAACCAGGAGACCAGTACTGTACACAGTGCTCCAGCTGTAGAGCAGAAGTTTACAGCACCATCGCGGTTGGGGTGGTACCGTAAATCGCGGCAAGCCATTCAAAATTTCATTGACCTCGGCAGAACCGTAAAATCCCGCCAGCGTAAAATTCTGCCTGTGGCCTCACCAAGGCCCTGTACAACTGAAGCATAACCTCCCTGCTTTTGTATTCAATTCCCCTCGCAATAAACAATTGCATTCTATTAGCTTTCCTAATTCCTTGCTGTACTTGCATACTAAGCTTTTGTGATTCATGCACTAGGACCTCCAGATCCCTCTGCATCTCAGAGCTCTGCAATCTCTCACCATTTAGATAATATACTTCTTTTTTATTCTTCCTGCCAAAATAGACAATTTCACTTTTCCCACATTATACTCCATTTGTCAGGTCTTTGCCCATTCACTTAATCTATCTATATCCCTTTGTAGACTCTTTATGTCCTCTTCACAACTTACTTTCCTACCTATCTTTGTGTCATCAGCAAATTTAGCAACTATACCTTCGGTTCTTCATCCAAGTCATGTCTATAAATTGTAAAAAGCTGTAGCTCCAGCACTGATCCCTGTGGCACACCACTTGCTACATCTTGCCAACCAGAAAAAGACCCATTTATGCCCAAATCTGTTTCCTGTTAGCTAACCAATCTTCTGTGCATGCCAGTATGTTACCCTCCTACACTATAAGCTCTTATTTTAAAATAAAGTTTGAAATTAATTAATTTTTGAATGAATATTCATGGATACTATACACAGTTTACAGGCCATCATGACTGATGGCATGAGAGTTCCTCTGTGCCCAAACACAGGAGGTTAGTAAACAAAATTAGAGTGCATGGGATTGAGGGAAACATCCTAGTATGGACTGAGAATTGGTTATCAGACAAGAGTAGGAATAAACAGATCATTCTCAGGATGACAGGCTACTACTATAGGGGTGCCACAAGGATCAGTGCTAGGGCCACAGCTGTTCACAATATATATAAATGACTTGGACGTGGGACCAATTGTAATATTTCCAAATTTGCTGATGACACCAAACTGGGTGGGAATGTAAGTTGTGAGGAGGATGCAAGGAGGCTTCAAGGTTTTTGGACAGTCTAAGTGAATGGGCTAAAACATGACAGATGAAATATAATGTGAATAATTGTGGAGTTGTTCATTTTGGTAGCAAAAACAGAAAGGCAGAATATTTCTTAAATGGTGAAATGTTGAGAGGTGCGGGTGTCCACAGAATCTGTGTGTCTTTGTTCATGAATCACTAAAAAGCTAACATGCAGGTACAACAATCAATAAGGAAGGCAAATGGTATCGTCGGGACTTGGAAAAATTTATTAATTTTGCTTCCAATCTCCACCCCTCCATCATTTTCACGTGGTCCATCTCTGACACTTCCCTTCCCTTCCTTGACCTCTCTGTCTCAATCTCTGGTGATAGACTGTCCACCAATATCCATTACAAGCTTACCGACTCCCACAGCTACCTCGACTACAGCTCCTCACACCCCACTTCCTGTAAGGACTCCATCCCATTCTCTCAGTTCCTTCGCCTCCGTCGCATCTGTTCTGATGATGCTACCTTCAAAAAACAGTTCCTCTGACATGTCCTCCTTCTTCCTTAACCGAGGTTTTCCACCCATGGTCGTTGACAGGGTCCTCAACCGTGTCCGGCCCATCTCCCGCGCATCAGCCCTCACGCCTTCTCCTCCCTCCCAGAAACATGTAAGGGTCCCCCTTGTCCTCACTTATCACCCCACCAGCCTCCGCATTCAAAGGATCATCCTCCGCCATTTCCGCCAACTCCAGCATGATGCCACCACCAAACACATCTTCCCTTCACCCCCCTTGGCAGCATTCCATAGGGATCATTCCCTCCGGGACACCCTGGTCCACTCCTCCATCACCCCCTACTCCTCAACCCCCACCTATGGCACCTCCCCATGCCCACGCAAAATATGCAACACCTGCCCCTTCACTTCCTCTCTCCTCACCGTCCAAGGGCCCAAACACTCCTTTCAAGTGAAGCAGCATTTCACTTGCATTTCCTCCAACTTAGTCTGCTGCATTCGTTGCTCCCAATGCGGTCTCCTCTACATTGGAGAGACCAAACGTAAACTGGGCGACTGCTTTGCAGAACACCTGCGGTCTGTCCGCAAGAATGCCCCAAACCTCCCTGTCGCTTGCCATTTTAACACTCCACCCTGCTCTCTTGCCCACATTCCTGTCCTTGGCTTGCTGCATTGTTCCAGTGAAGCCCAACGTAAACTGGAGGAACAACACCTCATCTTCCGACTAGGGACTTTACAGCCTTCCGGACTGAATATTGAATTCAACAACTTTAGGTCTTGAACTCCCTCCTCCATCCCCACCCCCTTTCTGTTTCTTCCCCCTTCCTTTTGTTTTTTCCAATAATTTATATAGATTTTTCTTTTCCCACCTATTTCCATTATTTTTAAATCTTTTATGCCCTGATAGCCTTTCCACCCCACCCCCACTAGAGCTATACCTTGAGTGCCCTACCATCCATTCTTAATTAGCACATTCGTTTACTTCAACACCTCTGTGTTCTTTTGTTTTTTTGTCTGTGACATCTTTTGATTATCTGCTCCTATCACTGCTTGCTTGTCCCTACAACCAGCCCACCTTCCCCAACGCCCCCCCCCACCCCCCCACCGCCGTTGCCACCGCCACCTTAAACCAGCTTATATTTCACCCCTCTCCTTAGCTCCTTAGATTCACTCAGTTCTATTGAAGGGTCGTGAGGACTCGAAACGTCAACTCTTTTCTTCTCCGCCGATGCTGCCAGACCTGCTGAGTTTTTCCAAGTAATTCTGTTTTTGTTTGGGATTTCCAGCATCCACAGTTTTTTATTTTTAGGCAAATGGTATGTTGGCCTTCATTGGAAGAGGATTTGAATACAGAAGTAAAGATGAATTGCTGCAATTATATACTGGTTATATATGGTGAGACAGCACCTGGAGTATTGTGTACAGTTTTGGTCTCCTTATCTAATGAGGGATATACTGGCCATAGAGGAAGAGCAAAAGTGGTTCACCAGACTAATCCCTGGGATGACAGGATTGTCTTATATGGGGAGATTAGAGAGACTGGGTCTGTATTCCCTAGAATTTCAAAGAATGAGGGGTGACCTCATTGAAACTTACACCATTCTTACAGAGTGTGATAGGGTGGATGTAGACAAGATGTTTCCCCTAGCTGATGAGTCTAGAACCACGGTACATATCTCACCATTTAAGACTGAGATGAGGGATATCAAGGGAGATAGTGCAGGAAAGTGGCGCTGAGGTAGATGATCAGCCATGATCTAATTGACTGGTGGAACAGGCTCATTGGGCTGAATGGCCTACTCTTGTTCTGTGTTCCTGTGAACTGTTCCAGCGTACAATTCTGGTAAAAGCCCTAATAGAGGCATCCACATCCTGTACCTGAAAGAGTCTTCAGGACATTTATTTCTGCAAATAAACCAAACTTGGAGGATTGGCAAAGAGTGAGGGTGATACCAATTGACTGTAATAGGACAGTAGAGACGTGAGATTTATCTGGAGCCTATATTGGGACCAAATATTGAACATCAGATCAGAACATGGACAATCCGATATTTTTCAAGTGAAGGGAGGAGTACAACAAGGCTGTGTACTGTCGCCATAATTATTCAATCTGTAAACGGAACGAATATTCAGAGAATTAGATTAACTTCTAGGGGTAAAAATTGGAGGCAAGAACATAAACTTGTGGTAGGCTGACAATAAAAGTGTTACTTACAGAATCAGATGAGGCCCTACAAAATATCATAGATCAAGTAAAAGCATGAAGTTTAGAATATGGATGGAGTATGGATACAAAAAAACAAAAACAATGGTCAGAAATACATGAAAAGAAACTAGAGTAAAGGTTGAAGTGGATGGGGTCACATTGGAACAAGTAGATATTTAACTACTTAGGACAAATGATAACTGAAGATGGAGATGCGATGCTGAAGTCAGAAGGATAGAGATCGCCAGAAAGAATGTGTTAACAACAAGAAAACTCACGCTTCATCACAAGGAATTAACTTAGAAGATGCTACATTCTATCCACTTTACTGTATGCCTCAGAAACCTAGACAAGACATAAAGATCTATGAAAGAAAATGAAGGCCTTTGAAATATGGATGCTGAGATATATGCTTAAAATTACACATCCAAACCATAAGACCATAAGGAGGTGCCTGAAATTGCAAGTGCAAAAAGAACTCTAATTTGACCAGAACTGAAAAACTACAGAGATCTCTGCTAGAGGGCAAAGTGGAGGGCAGCAGAAAGTGGGTCAACCTAGGTGTAGTTGGATGATGGACATCACAAAGCGGCTGTAGATGAGCTACAGTGGATGTGTGAGGATGGAGCATGACAGACTAGTGTGACATAACATGACAGCAGATACCCTGGTAGGAGTAACTACAAGCAGCAGCAATGGCAACAGGACATAGTTAGGCTAGTAGAATAGGCAAACAAGTAGCAGATGGAATTTAATAGCGAGAAATGTGAGGTGATGCATTTTTGCAGAAGAGATAGGGAGAAGCAGAATTGACTAACTGGCAGTTCTGAAGAGTGTGCAAGAACAGAGGGACCTGAGGGTCACATGTACCTAGATCTTTGAAGGTGGAAGGACATGTTGGGGGAGTGGCTAGGAAACAAAGGTTCCTTAACCTTAAAGGTATTGAGTATGAAATCAGGGGAATTATCTGAACCTTAATAAAGCTCTGGTTAGGCCATAGCTAGGATAGTACATCCAGTCCTGGTCACTACATTTTTGGAAAGTGAGGGTGCGGAGGAGATTTACCAGGGTGGTTCCAGGGATGGAGGATTTTAGCTACAACGTTAGGTTGGAGAAGCTGGGATTGTTCTCTTTGGAGCAAGGAAGATTGAGGGGAGATTTGATCAATTGTACAGATTACAGGTTTAGATCAGGTAGACAAAGGAAAGCCAGTTCCCATTAGCTGATCGCTCAAGGACTAGGAAACAAAGATTTAAGATTTTAGAGAAGAGCTGCTGGAGGATGTGAGAAAGAACATTTTTCATGCAGTAAGTGGTAGTGACCTGGAACTTGCTGCCTCTGAGGCTGGTGGAAGTGGAGAAGATCAATGATTTCAAAAGGAAATTTGATGGCTACTTGAAGGAAATAAACCTGCAAGGGCTATGGAAATAGAGGTAGGAAATGAAACTGATAGGATTGACCAGCATCAAAACTTGATGGACCAAATGGCCTCCTTCTTTGCATAATGACTGTATAACTCTAAGTAAGGAACAAACACCTTCCCAATATTGGACCGTATGTGTACAGGCAGTCTGGCAATCCTGGTCACCTACTTGTCAGCGAGTCCTTAAAGCAATAGTTGGTGAAATACGTAGCTGAATGTCAAGTCAGGAGGCGCAGGAATGATGGATGAGAATTTTGAAGTGTTTTAGTAAACTCCAATGTAGAGACTGAGCCATCTGCTTTTCCATTTCATTGTGTTCTAGGTTTCTTGGATTCTGATTTTTTAATGTTTTGATTCATGCAGTTCCTAAACCCACACTTTTGATTTCTCATCTCAATTAAAGAAAATCACCTCTAGGCCTAGGATCTGCTGCAATGTCTTTCTGGGTTAATAAACTGAGGAGGTGGTTGGTGTTGAATGCCAGAGGCAGGATTAACTCTGTTCTGGGACTGACTGACGCAGCAGATCACTGCTGACAGCTTGGACCAGCTTGCTGCTGGCCATTACCTCTCCCGTCTTCACAATTCCTCAGTGCATTTTGGTCTGTGTCAATTTTTCATTGAGAAAAGCTTTTGCAAAGAATTGAAGCAGCTTGTGGAATGGCAGCTGCACAGAGCCGAGTGCTTTGTTTCGCCGGGTTGTTTTGTGTTGGATTTAGTGCAGTATCATTTTGAACATCGAAGAAATGAAGTATCAGAAATATTTGAGTGTGCTGCAGATCTCATTGGGAGTGACTCCATCAAACAGGAACTCAGTGCTGCCTCACAAAAGGATGTTGTGGTGAGTATACCCCAGATTTTCAGTGTTCACTGTGTTATACAACAGGATCTGTCCTGACAATATCAATGTTAGATACAGTCATAAGCTTTGAAACATATTGTACTGAAATGACATTCAATAGGAGAGTTCTATTAAATCCGAAGGTGGTAGTGGTCATGGGTTCAGAAGGTGCTGTTTAAGGAGCCTTGGTGAATTCCTGCAGTGCATCTTATAGACAGTTCACACTGCTGCTATTGTGTGTCGGTGGTGGAGGGAGTGAATGTTTGTAGATGTGGTGCCAATTAAGCAGATTGCTTTGTCCTGGGCGGTATCCAGTTTCTTGAGTGTTGTGGGAGCTGCACTCATCCAGGCAAGCAGGAAGTAATCCGTCACACTCCTGACTTGCTTTGGGAAGTTAGGGGGTGAATTACCCGTCGCACGATTCCCAGCCTCTGACCTACTCTGGTAGCCACAGTATTTATATGGCTAGTTTCAGTATCTGGTCAATGGTAACCCCCAGGATGTTGATAGTGGGCGATTCAGTGATGGTAATGCCATTGAATATCAAGAGACGATGGTTGGATTCTCTCTTGTCGGAGATGATCATTGCCTGACACTTGTGTGGTGCGAATGTTACTTGCCACTTGTCAGCCCAAGCCTGGATATTGTCCAGGTCTTGCTGCATATGGACTTGAACTGCTTCAGTATCTGAGGAGTCATGAATGGTGCTGAACATTGTGCAATCATCAGCGAACATCCCCACTTCTGACCTTATGATGGAAGGAAGGTCATTGATGAAGCAGCTGAAGATGGTTGGGCCAAGGACACTACCCTGAGGAACTCCTGCAGTGATGTCCCTGGAGCTGAGATGACTGACCTCCAACAACCACAACCATCTTCCTTTGTGCTAGGTATGACTCCAACCAGCAGAGAGTTTTCCCCCCGATTCCAATTGACTCCAGTTTTGCTTGGTCTCCTTGATGCCACACTCTCTCAAATGCAGCCTTGATGTTAAGGGCAGTCACTCTCACCTCACCTCTGGAGTTCAGCTCTTTTGTCCATGTTTGAACCAAGGCTGTAACGAGGTCAGGAGCTGAGTGACCCTGGCGGAACCCAAACTGGGCATCAGTGAGCAGGTTATTGCTAAGCATGTGCTGCTTGATAACACTGTTGATGACCTGTTCCATCACTTTACTGATGATGGAGAGTAGACTGATGGGATGGTAATTGGCCAGGTTGGATTTGTCCTGCATTTTGTGTACAGGACATACCTGGGCAATTTTCCACATAGCAGGGTAGATGCCAGTGTTGTAGCTGTACTGGAACAGCTTGGCTAGGGCGCAGCAAGTTCTAGAACACAAGTTCAGTACTATTGCCAGAATGTTGTCAGGTGTGCCCATAGCCTTTGCAGTATCCAGTGCCTTCACCTGTTTCTTGATATCATGTGGAGTGAATCGAATTGGCTGAAGACTGGCATCTGTGATACTGGGGACCTCTGGAGGAGGCCGAGATGGATCATCCACTCAGCAAGTCTGGCTGAAGATTGTTGCGAATGCTTCAACACTGAGGTGCTGGGCTCCCCCATCATTGAGGATGAGTTGTTTAATATCCACCACCATTCACAACTGGATGTGGCAGGGCTGCAGAGCTTGGATCTGATCCATTGGTTGTGAGATCGCTTAGCTCTGCCTATCACTTGCTGCTTCTGCTGTTTGGCATGCAAGTAATACTGTGTTATAGCTTCACCAGGTTGACACCTCATTTTTAGGTATGCCTGGTGCTGCCGGGTGGTCCATCTGGTTTCATTGCTTTTTTGTGTCTTTGTAGATGTTTGATACAACTGAGAGTCAGCCACAAGTAAGGACAACCAATTTCCTTCTCTAAAGGGCATGAGTGAACCAGATGGGTTTTTACAAAAATGAACAACGGTTCCATGGTCGTCATTGGGCTTTGTTATTGAATTCACATTCCACCATCTGCGTGGTGAGATTCAAATCCAGGTACCCAGAGCATTACCCTGGGTCTCTGGATTACTATTCCAGTGACAATACCACTACACCATCGCCTCCATCTGTTGTGGTTACTTTCCTGTTAGTATATCCCAGTATTTACAACAAAGGTAAACTCCAACAGGTATATTTATTCCTTTTAATTTTTTATTTTCTGTCCTTTTATTTTGATGCTGAAACAAACATTTCTGTAAAACAGCTCCTCACTTTCTATGCTACCTGAATTGTTTAATGTAAATCCTTTCCTGCTGTAGTTTGCGAGCAAATATTTTAGGGGATTCTTGGTGCAAGTTTAACACTGACAATCTTTTCAATAAGTGCAACATTTTAACCAAACTATTTATTTATACCCTTTATAGTTATTGTTCACTAATGCCGATAATTGTAACACCATTCTGCCTCTCCCTTCCACATCAGAAACATGATTGGAAACAACAGAAGAAATCTCTTTTCTATCATCATAATATGTCTGCAATTAATTATATCTTAAAAGTCGTCCATTATTCATAATAGACAGTTCACCCCAAGCTCCAGGGGTCCTCCACAGACCTGCTTTTATAACAATGGCTGTGGGCCTTGAAGAATTTTAGAGACAGTTTTAATTTCTCCTGATTGGCAGCTTCTGTCAGGAACTGTCCCCGACAGTGAGAGTCAGCACTTCAGGATCTGTCCCACAGTGAGAGTCAGCATCTTCAGAACTGCCCCCCAGTGAGAGTCAGCACCTTCAGGAACAGTCGGCCCGAGGTGAGAGTCAGCACCTTCAGGAACTGTCCCCCCAGTGAGAGTCAGCACCTTCAGGATCTGTCCCACAGTGAGAGTCAGCATCTTCAGAACTGCCCCCCAGTGAGAGTCAGCACCTTCAGGAACAGTCGGCCCGAGGTGAGAGTCAGCACCTTCAGGAACTGTCCCCCCAGTGAGAGTCAGCATCTTCAGGAACTACCCCCCCAGTGAGAATCAGCACCTTCAGGAACTGTCCCCCCAAGGTGAGAGTCAGCACCTTCAGGAACAGTCCCCCAGTCAGCGGCAGCATCTTCAGGAACTGTCCCCCAGTGAGAGTCAGCACCTTCAGGAACAGTCCCCCAGTGAGAGTCAGCACCTTCAGGATCTGCCCCCCAGTGAGAGTCAGCACCTTCAGGAACTGTCCCCCCAAGGTGAGGGTCAGCACCTTCAGGAACTGTCCCCCAGTGAGCGTCAGCACCTTCAGGAACTGCCCGCCAGTGAGAGTCAGCACCTTCAGGAACTGCCCCGCAGTGAGAGTCAGCACCTTCAGGAACTGTCCCCCCCAGTGAGTGTCAGCACCTTCAGGAACTGTCCCCCAGTGAGAGTCAGCACCTTCAGGAACTGTCCCCCAGTGAGAGTCAGCAACTGTCCCCCAGTGAGAGTCAGCACCTTCAGGAACTGTCCCCCAGTGAGAGTCAGCACCTTCCGGAACTGTGGATCAGTGAGAGTCAGCACCTTCAGGAACTGTGCCCCAGTGAGAGTCAGCACCTTCAGGATCTGACACCAGTGAGGGTCAGCACCTTCAGGAACTGTCCTCCAGGGAGAGTCAGCACCTTCAGGATCTGTCCCCCAATGAGGGTCAGCGCATTCAGGAACTGTCCCCCAGTGAGCGTCAGCACCTTCAGGAGCTGCCCCCCAGTGAGAGTCAGCATCTTCAGGAACTGCCCCCCAGTGAGGGTCAGCACCTTCAGGAACTGTCCCCCAGTGAGCGTCAGCACCTTCAGGAACTGTCCCCCTAGTGAAAGTCAGCATCTTCAGGAAATGCCCCCCAGTGAGAGTCAGCACCTTCAGGAACTGTCCCCCAGTAAGAGTCAGCACATTCAGCAACTGCCCCCCAGTGAGAGTCAGCACCTTCAGGAACTGTCCCCCCAAGGTGAGAGTCAGCACCTTCAGGAACTGTCCCCCAGTGAGCCTCAGCATCTTCAGGAACTGCCCCCCAGTGAGGGTCAGCAGCTTCAGGAACTGTCCCCCAGTGAGCGTCAGCCACCTCAGGAACTGTCCCCCCAGTGAGAGTCAGCACCTTCAGGAACTGCGCCCCAGTGAGAGTCAGCACCTTCAGGAACTGCCCCCCAGTGAGAGTCAGCACCTTCAGGAACTGCCCCCCAGTGAGCGTCAGCACCTTCAGGAACTGCCCTCTAGTGAGAGTCAGCATCTTCAGGAACTGCCCCCCAGTGAGAGTCAGCACCTTCAGGAACTGTCCCCCAGTGAGAGTCAGCACATTGAGGAACTGTCCCCCAGTGAGAGTCAGCACATTAAGGTTCTGTCCCCCAGTGAGAGTCAGCACCTTAAGGAACTGCCCCCCAGTGAGGGTCAGCACCTTCAGGAACTGTCCCCCACTGAGCATCAGCCACTTCAGGAACTGTCCCCCCAGTGAGAGTCAGCACATTCAGGAACTGTCCCCCAGTGAGCGTCAGCACCTTCAGGAACTGACCCCAGTGAGAGTAAGCATCTTCAGGAACTGCCCCCCAGTGAGGGTCAGCAACTTCAGGAAGTGTCCCCCAGTGAGAGTAAGCACCTTCAGGAACTGTCCCCCCAGTGAGAGTCAGCACCTTCAGGATCTGCCCCCCAGTGAGAGTCAGCACCTTCAGGAACTTACCCCAGTGAGAGTCAGCACCTTCAAGATCTGTCCCCCAATGAGGGTCAGCACATTCAGGAACTGTCCCCCAGTAAGCGTCAGCACCTTCAGGAGCTGCCCCCCAGTGAGAGTCAGCATCTTCAGGAACTGCCCCCCAGTGAGGGTCAGCACCTTCAGGAACTGTCCCCCAGTGAGCGTAAGCACCTTCAGGAACTGTCCCCCTAGTGAGAGTCAGCATCTTCAGGAACTGCCCCCCAGTGAGAGTCAGCACCTTCAGGAACTGTCCCCCAGGAAGAGTCAGCACAGTCAGCAACTGCCCCGCAGTGAGAGTCAGCACCTTCAGGAACTGTCCCCCCAAGGTGAGAGTCAGCAAATTCAGGATCTGCCCCCCAGTGAGAGTCAGCACCTTCAGGAACTGTCCCCCAGTGAGAGTCAGCACCTTCAGGAACTGTCCCCCAGTAAGAGTCAGCACATTCAGGAACTGTCCCCCAGTGAGAGTCAGCACTTTTACGATCTGTCCCCCAGTGAGGGTTAGCACCTTCAGGAACTGCCCCCCAGTGAGGGTCAGCAGCTTCAGGAACTGTCCCCCAGTGAGCGTCAGCCACCTCAGGAACTGTCCCCCCAGTGAGCGTCAGCACCTTCAGGAACTGCCCCGCAGTGAGAGTCAGCATCTTCAGGAACTGCCTCCCAGTGAGGGTCAGCACCTTCAGGAACTGTCCCCAAGTGATTGTCAGCACCTTCAGGAACTGTCCCCCCAGTGAGAGTCTGCATCTTCAGGAACTGCCCCCCAGTGAGAGTCAGCACCTTCAGGAACTGTCCCCCCAGTGAGAGTCAGCATCTTCAGGAACTGCCCCCCAGTGAGAGTCAGCACCTTCAGGAACTGTCCCCCAGTGAGAGTCAGCATCTTCAGGAACTGTCCCCCAGTGAGAGTCAGCACCTTCAGGAACTGTCCCCAGTGAGAGTCAGCACCTTCAGGATCTGCCCCCCAGTGAGAGTCAGCACCTTCAGGAACTGTCCCCCAGTGAGAGTCAGCAACTTTAGGAACTGCCCCCCAGTGAGAGTCAGCACCTTCAGGAACTGTCGCCCAGTGAGAGTGAGCACCTTCAGGAACTGTCCCCCAGTGAGAGTCAGCAACTTCAGGAACTGTCCCCCAGTGAGAGTCAGCACATTCAGGAACTGTCCCCCAGTGAGAGTCAGCACCTTCCGGAACTGTGGACCAGTGAGAGTCAGCACCTTCAGGAACTGTCCCCCCGAAGTGAGAGTCAGCACCTTCAGGAACTGTCCCCCCAGTGAGAGTCAGCATTTTCAGGAACTGCCCCCCAGTGAGAGTCAGCACCTTCAGGAACTGTCCCCCCAAGGTGAGAGTCAGCACCTTCAGGAACTGTCCCCCATTCAGAGTCAGCATCCTCAGGAACTGTCCCCCAATGAGAGTCAGCACCTTCAGGATCTGCCCCCCAGTGAGAGTCAGCACCTTCAGGAACAGCCCCCCAGTGAGGGTCAGCACCTTCAGGAACTGTCCCCCATTGAGCATCATCCACTTCAGGAACTGTCCCCACAGTGAGAGTCAGCACATTCAGGAACTGTCCCCAAGTGAGCGTCAGCACCTTCAGGAACTGACCCCAGTGAGAGTAAGCATCTTCAGGAACTGCCCCCCAGTGAGGGTCAGCACCTTCAGGAAGTGTCCCCCAGTGAGCGTCAGCACCTTCAGGAACTGTCCCCCCAGTGAGAGTCAGCACCTTCAGGAACTCTCCCCCCAAGGTGAGAGTCAGCACCTTCAGGAACTGTCCCCCAGTGAGAGTCAGCACCTTCAGGATCTGCCCCCCAGTGAGAGTCAGCACCTTCAGGAACTGTCCCCCAGTGAGAGTCAGCACCTTCAAGATCTGTCCCCCAATGAGGGTCAGCACATTCAGGAACTGTCCCCCAGTGAGCGTCAGCACCTTCAGGAGCTGCCCCCCAGTGAGGGTCAGCACCTTCAGGAACTGTCCCCCAGTGAGCGTCAGCACCTTCAGGAACTGTCCCCCTAGTGAGAGTCAGCATCTTCAGGAACTGCCCCCCAGTGAGAGTCAGCACCTTCAGGAACTGTCCCCCCAAGGTGAGAGTCAGCACCTTCAGGAACTGTCCCCCAGTGAGAGTCAGCACCTTCAGGATCTGCCCCACAGTGAGAGTCAGCACCTTCAGGAACTGTCCCCCAGTGAGAGTCAGCACCTTCAGTAACTGTCCCCCAGTAAGAGTCAGCACCTTCAGGATCTGTCCCCCAGTGAGCCTCAGCACATTCAGGAACTGCCCCCCAGTGAGTGTCAGCAGCTTCAGGAACTGTACCCCAGTTAGCGTCAGCCACCTCAGGAACTGTCCCCCCAGTGAGCGTCAGCACCTTCAGGAACTGCCCCCCAGTGAGAGTCAGCATCTTCAGGAACTGCCTCCCAGTGAGGGTCAGCACCTTCAGGATCTGTCCCCCAGTGATTGTCAGCACCTTCAGGAACTGTCCCCCCAGTGAGAGTCTGCATCTTCAGGAACTGCCCCCCAGTGAGAGTCAGCACCTTCAGGAACTCTCCCCCCGAAGTGAGAGTCAGCACCTTCAGGAACTGTCCGCCCAGTGAGAGTCAGCATCTTCAGGAACTGCCCCCCAGTGAGAGTCAGCACCTTCAGGAACTGTCCCCCCAAGGTGAGAGTCAGCACCTTCAGGAACTGTCCCCCAGTGAGAGTCAGCATCTTCAGGAACTGTCCCCCAGTGAGAGTCAGCACCTTCAGGAACTGTCCCCAAGTGAGAGTCAGCACCTTCAGGAACTGTCCCCCAGTGAGAGGCAGCACCTTCAAGATCTGACCCCAGTGAGCGTCAGCACCTTCAGGAACTGCCCACCAGTGAGAGTCAGAACCTTCAGGAATTGTGGACCAGTGAGAGTCAGCACCTTCAGGAACTCTCCCCCAGTGAGAGTCAGCACCTTCAGGATCTGTCCCCCAGTGAGAGTCAGCACCTTCAGGAACTGTCCCCCAGTGAGAGTGAGCACCTACAGGAACTGTCCCCCAGTGAGAGTCAGCAACTTCAGGAACTGTCCCCCAATGAGAGTCAGCACCTTCAGGAACTGTCCCCCAGTGAGAGTCAGCACCTTCCGGAACTGTGGACCAGTGAGAGTCAGCATCTTCAGGAACTGCCCCCCAGTGAGAGTCAGCACCTTCAGGAACAGTCCCCCAGTGAGAGTGAGCACCTTCAGGAACTGTCCCCCAGTGAGAGTCAGCAACTTCAGGAACTGTCCCCCAGTGAGAGTCAGCATCTTCAGGATCTGCCCCCCAGTGAGGATCAGCACCTTCCGGAACTGGGGACCAGTGAGAGTCAGCATCTTCAGGAACTGCCCCCCAGTGAGAGTCAGCACCTTCAGGAACTGTCCCCCAGTGAGAGTCAGCACCTTCAGGAACTGTCCCCCCGAAGTGAGAGTCAGCACCTTCAGGAACTGTCCCCCCAGTGAGAGTCAGCATTTTCAGGAACTGCCCCCCAGTGAGAGTCAGCACCTTCAGGATCTGTCCCCCCAAGGTGAGAGTCAGCACCTTCAGGAACTGTCCCCCATTTAGAGTCGGCATCTTCAGGAACTGTCCCCCAGTGAGAGTCAGCACCTTCAGGAACAATCCCCCAGTGAGAGTCAGCACCTTCAGGATCTGCCCCCCAGTGAGAGTCAGCACCTTCAGGAACTGTGGACCAGTGAGAGTCAGCACCTTCAGGAACTGTCCCCCAGTGAGAGTCAGCACCATCAGGAACTGTCCCCCAGTGAGTATCAGCACCTTCAGGAACTGCCCCCCAGTGACAGTCAGCACCTTCAGGAACTGCCCCGCAGTGAGAGTCAGCACCTTCAGGAACTGTCCCCACCAGTGAGAGTCAGCACCTTTAAGAACTGTGGACCAGTGAGAGTCAGCACCTTCAGGAACTGTCCCCCAGTGAGAGTCAGCACCTTCAGGAACTGTCCCCCAGTGAGAGTCAGCACCTTCAGGAACTGCCCCACAGTGAGAGTCAGCACCTTCAGGAACTGCCCCACAGTGAGAGTCAGCATCTTCAGGAACTGCCTCCCGTTGAGGGTCAGCACCATCAGGATCTGTCCCCCAGTGATTGTCAGCACCTTCAGGAACTGTCCCCCCGAAGTGAGAGTCAGCACCTTCAGGAACTGACCCCCAGTGAGAGTCAGCATCTTCAGGAACTGCCCCCCAGTGAGAGTCAGCACCTTCAGGAACTGTCCCCCCAAGGTGAGAGTCAGCACCTTCAGGAACTGTCCCCCAGTGAGAGTCAGCACCTTCAGGAACTGTCCCCAATGAGAGTCAGCACCTTCCAGAACTGTCCCCCAGTGAGAGGCAGCACCTTCAAGATCTGACCCCAGTGAGCGTCAGCACCTTCAGGAACTGCCCACCAGTGAGAGTCAGCACCTTCAGGAATTGTGGACCAGTGAGAGTCAGCACCTTAAGGAACTGTCCCCCAGTGAGAGTCAGCACCTTCAGGATCTGTCCCCCAGTGAGAGTCAGCACCTTCCGGAACTGTCCCCCAGTGAGAGTCAGCACCTTCAGGAACTGTCCCCCAGTGAGAGTGAGCAACTTCAGGAACTGTCCCCCAATGAGAGTTAGCACCTTCAGGAACTGTCCCCCAGTGAGAGTCCGCAACTTCCGGAACTGTGGACCAGTGAGAGTCAGCATCTTCAGGAACTGCCCCCCAGTGAGAGTCAGCATCTTCAGGAACTGTCCCCCAGTGAGAGTGAGCACCTTCAGGAACTGTCCCCCAGTGAGAGTCAGCACATTCAGGAACTGTCCCCCAGTGAGAGTCAGCACCTTCCGGAACTGTGGACCAGTGAGAGTCAGCATCTTCAGGAACTGCCCCCCAGTGAGGATCAGCACTTTCAGGATCTGTCCCCCCAGTGAGAGTCAGCACCTTCAGGAACTGTCCCCCCGAAGTGAGAGTCAGCACCTTCAGGAACTGTCCCCCCAGTGAGAGTCAGCATTTTCAGGAACTGCCCCCCAGTGAGAGTCAGCACCTTCAGTATCTGTCCCCCCAAGGTGAGAGTCAGCGCCTTCAGGAACTGTCCCCCATTTAGAGTCAGCATCTTAAGGAACTGTCCCCCAGTGAGAGTCAGCACCTTCAGGAACAGTCCCCCAGTGAGAGTCAGCACCCTCAGGATCTGCCCCCCAGTGAGAGTCAGCACCTTCAGGAACTGTCCCCCAGTGAGAGGCAGCACCATTAGGAACTGTCCCCCAGAGAGTATGAGCACCTTCAGGAACTGTCCCCCGCAGTGAGAGTCAGCACCTTCAGGAACTGTCCCCCAGTGAGAGTCAGCACCTTCAGGATCTGCCCCCCAGTGAGAGTCAGCACCTTCAGGAACTGTCCCCCAGTGAGAGTCAGCACCTTCAAGATCTGTCCCCCAATGAGGGTCAGCACATTCAGGAACTGTCCCCCAGTGAGCGTCAGCACCTTCAGGAGCTGCCCCCCAGAGAGAGTCAGCATCTTCAGGAACTGCCCCCCAGTGAGAGTCAGCACCTTCAGGAACTGTCTCCCAGTGAGCGTCAGCACCTTCTGGAACTGCCCGCCAGTGAGAGTCAGCACCTTCAGGAACTGTCCCCCAGTGAGAGTGAGCACCTACAGGAACTGTCCCCCAGTGAGAGTCAGCAACTTCAGGAACTGTCCCCCAATGAGAGTCAGCACCTTCAGGAACTCTCCCCCAGTGAGAGTCAGCACCTTCCGGAACTGTGGACCAGTGAGAGTCAGCATCTTCAGGAACTGCCCCCCAGTGAGAGTCAGCACCTTCAGGAACAGTCCCCCAGTGAGAGTGAGCACCTTCAGGAACTGTCCCCCAGTGAGAGTCAGCAACTTCAGGAACTGTCCCCCAGTGAGAGTCAGCATCTTCAGGATCTGCCCCCCAGTGAGGATCAGCACCTTCCGGAGCTGGGGACCAGTGAGAGTCAGCATCTTCAGGAACTGCCCCCCAGTGAGAGTCAGCACCTTCAGGAACTGTCCCTCAGTGAGAGTCAGCACCTTCAGGAACTGTCCCCCCGAAGTGAGAGTCAGCACCTTCAGGAACTGTCCCCCCAGTGAGAGTCAGCATTTTCAGGAACTGCCCCCCAGTGAGAGTCAGTACCTTCAGGATCTGTCCCCCCAAGGTGAGAGTCAGCACCTTCAGGAACTGTCCCCCATTTAGAGTCGGCATCTTCAGGAACTGTCCCCCAGTGAGAGGCAGCACCTTCAGGAACAATCCCCCAGTGAGAGTCAGCACCTTCAGGATCTGCCCCCCAGTGAGAGTCAGCACCTTCAGGAACTGTGGACCAGTGAGAGTCAGCACCTTCAGGAACTGTCCCCCAGTGAGAGTCAGCACCTTCAGGAACTGCCCCCCAGTGACAGTCAGCACCTTCAGGAACTGCCCCGCAGTGAGACTCAGCACCTTCAGGAACTGTCCCCACCAGTGAGAGTCAGCACCTTTAAGAACTGTGGACCAGTGAGAGTCAGCACCTTCAGGAACTGTCCCACAGTGAGAGTCAGCACCTTCAGGAACTGTCCCCCGGTGAGCGTCAGCACCTTCTGGAACTGCCCGCCAGTGAGAGTCAGCACCTTCAGGAACTGCCCCACAGTGAGAGTCAGCATCTTCAGGAACTGCCTCCCATTGAGGGTCAGCACCATCAGGATCTGTCCCCCAGTGATTGTCAGCACCTTCAGGAACTGTCCCCCCGAAGTGAGAGTCAGCACCTTCAGGAACTGACCCCCAGTGAGAGTCAGCATCTTCAGGAACTGCCCCCCAGTGAGAGTCAGCACCTTCAGGAACTGTCCCCCCAAGGTGAGAGTCAGCACCTTCAGGAACTGTCCCCAATGAGAGTCAGCACCTTCCAGAACTGTCCCCCAGTGAGAGGCAGCACCTTCAAGATCTGACCCCAGTGAGCGTCAGCACCTTCAGGAACTGCCCACCAGTGAGAGTCAGCACCTTCAGGAATTGTGGACCAGTGAGAGTCAGCACCTTCAGGAACTGTCCCCCAGTGAGAGTCAGCACCTTCAGGATCTGTCCCCCAGTGAGAGTCAGCACCTTCAGGAACTGTCCCCCAGTGAGAGTCAGCACCTTCAGGAACTGTCCCCCAGTGAGAGTGAGCAACTTCAGGAACTGTCCCCCAATGAGAGTTAGCACCTTCAGGAACTGTCCCCCAGTGAGAGTCCGCAACTTCCGGAACTGTGGACCAGTGAGAGTCAGCATCTTCAGGAACTGCCCCCCAGTGAGAGTCAGCATCTTCAGGAACTGTCCCCCAGTGAGAGTGAGCACCTTCAGGAACTGTCCCCCAGTGAGAGTCAGCACATTCAGGAACTGTCCCCCAGTGAGAGTCAGCACCTTCCGGAACTGTGGACCAGTGAGAGTCAGCATCTTCAGGAACTGCCCCCCAGTGAGGATCAGCACTTTCAGGAACTGACACCCACTGAGAGTCAGCACCTTCAGGAACAGTCCCCCCGAAGTCAGAGTCAGCACCTTCAGGAACTGTCCCCCCAGTGAGAGTCAGCATTTTCAGGAACTGCCCCCCAGTGAGAGTCAGCACCTTCAGGATCTGTCCCCCCAAGGTGAGAGTCAGCACCTTCAGGAACTGTCCCCCAGTCAGAGTCAGCATCTTCAGGAACTGTCCCCCAGTGAGAGGCAGCACCTTCAAGATCTGTCCACCAGTGAGAGTCAGCACCTTCAGGAACTGTGGACCAGTGAGAGTCAGCACCTTCAGGAACTGTCCCCCAGTGAGAGTCAGCACCATTAGGAACTGTCCCCCAGAGAGTATCAGCACCTTCAGGAACTGTCCCCCGCAGTGAGAGTCAGCACCTTCAGGATCTGCCCCCCAGTGAGAGTCAGCACCTTCAGGAACTGTCCCCCAGTGAGAGTCAGCACCTTCAGGATCTGTCCCCCAATGAGGGTCAGCACATTCAGGAACTGTCCCCCAGTGAGCGTCAGCACCTTCAGGAGCTGCCCCCCAGTGAGAGTCAGCATCTTCAGGAACTGCCCCCCAGTGAGAGTCAGCACCTTCAGGAACTGTCTCCCAGTGAGCGTCAGCACCTTCTGGAACTGCCCGCCAGTGAGAGTCAGCACCTTCAGGAACAGCCCCACAGTGAGAGTCAGCACCTTCAGGAACTGTCCCCCGCAGTGAGAGTCAGCACCTTCAGGAACTGTCCCCCAGTGAGAGTCAGCACCTTCAAGATCTGTCCCCCAATGAGGGTCAGCACATTCAGGAACAGTCCCCCAGTGAGCGTCAGCACCTTCAGGAGCTGCCCGCCCCCGTGAGAGTCAGCACCTTCAGGAACTGCCCCCCAGTGAGGGTCAGCACCTTCAGGAACTGTCCCCCAGTGAGCGTCAGCACCTTCAGGAACTGTCCCCCTAGTGAGAGTCAGCATCTTCAGGAACTGCCCCCCAGTGAGAGTCAGCACCTTCAGGAACTGTCCCCCAGTGAGAGTCAGCACATTCAGCAACTGCCCCCCAGTGAGAGTCAGCACCTTCAGGAACTGTCCCCCCAAGGTGAGAGTCAGCACCTTCAGGAACTGTCCCCCAGTGAGAGTCAGCACCTTCAGGATCTGCCCCACAGTGAGAGTCAGCACCTTCAGGAACTGTCCCCCAGTGAGAGTCAGCACCTTCAGGAACTGTCCCCCAGTGAGAGTCAGCACCTTCAGGAACTGTCCCCCAGTAAGTGTCAGCACCTTCAGGATCTGTCCCCCAGTGAGCCTCAGCACATTCAGGAACTGCCCCCCAGTGAGTGTCAGCAGCTTCAGGAACTGTCCCCCAATTAGCGTCAGCCACCTCAGGAACTGTCCCCCAAGTGAGCGTCAGCACCTTCAGGAACTGCCCCCCAGTGAGAGTCAGCATCTTCAGGAACTGCCTCCCAGTGAGGGTCAGCACCTTCAGGATCTGTCCCCCAGTGATTGTCAGCACCTTCAGGAACTGTCCCCCCAGTGAGAGTCTGCATCTTCAGGAACTGCCCCCCAGTGAGAGTCAGCACCTTCAGGAACTGTCCCCCCGAAGTGAGAGTCAGCACCTTCAGGAACTGTCCCCCCAAGGCGAGAGTCAGCACCTTCAGGAACAGTCCCCCAGTGAGAGTCAGCATCTTCAGGAACTGTCCCCCAGTGAGAGTCAGCACCTTCAGGAAGTGTTCCCCAGTGAGAGTCAGCACCTTCAGGATCTGCCCCGCAGTGAGAGTCAGCACCTTCAGGAACTGTCCCCCCAAGGTGAGGGTCAGCACCTTCAGGAACTGTCCCCCAGTGAGCGTCAGCACCTTCAGGAACTGCCCGCCAGTGAGAGTCAGCACCTTCAGGAACTGCCCCGCAGTGAGAGTCAGCACCTTCAGGAACTGTCCCCCCCAGTGAGTGTCAGCACCTTCAGGAACTGTCCCCCAGTGAGAGTCAGCACCTTCAGGAACTGTCCCCCAGTGAGAGTCAGCAACTGTCCCCCAGTGAGAGTCAGCACCTTCAGGAACTGTCCCCCAGTGAGAGTCAGCACCTTCCGGAACTGTGGATCAGTGAGAGTCAGCACCTTCAGGAACTGTGCCCCAGTGAGAGTCAGCACCTTCAGGATCTGACACCAGTGAGGGTCAGCACCTTCAGGAACTTTCCTCCAGGGAGAGTCAGCACCTTCAGGATCTGTCCCCAGGGAGAGTCAGCAACTTCAGGAACTGTCCCCCAGTGAGAGACAGCACCTTCAGTATCTGTCCCCCAGGGAGGGTCAGCACCTTCAGGAACTGTCCCCCAGTGAGCTTCAGCACCTTCAGGAACTGCCCCCCAGTGAGAGTCAGCACCTTCAGGAACTGCCCCCCAGTGAGCGTCAGCACCTTCAGGAACTGCCCCCTAGTGAGAGTCAGCATCTTCAGGAACTGCCCCCCAGTGAGAGTCAGCACCTTCAGGAACTGTCCCCCAGTAAGAGTCAGCACATTGAGGAACTGTCCCCCAGTGAGAGTCAGCACATTCAGGATCTGTCCCCCAGTGAGAGTCAGCACCTTCAGGAACTGCCCCCCAGTGAGGGTCAGCACCTTCAGGAACTGTCCCCCATTGAGCATCATCCACTTCAGGAACTGTCCCCCCAGTGAGAGTCAGCACATTCAGGAACTCTCACCCAGTGAGCGTCAGCACCTTCAGGAACTGACCCCAGTGAGAGTAAGCATCTTCAGGAACTGCCCCCCCAGTGAGGTTCAGCACCTTCAGGAAGTGTCCCCCAGTGAGCGTAAGCACCTTCAGGAACTGTCCCCCCAGTGAGAGTCAGCACCTTCAGGAACTCTCCGCCCAAGGTGAGAGTCAGCACCTTCAGGAACTGTCCCCCAGTGAGAGTCAGCCCCTTCAGGATCTGTCCCCCAATGAGGGTCAGCGCATTCAGGAACTGTCCCCCAGTGAGCGTCAGCACCTTCAGGAGCTGCCCCCCAGTGAGAGTCAGCATCTTCAGGAACTGCCCCCCAGTGAGGGTCAGCACCTTCAGGAACTGTCCCCCAGTGAGCGTCAGCACCTTCAGGAACTGTCCCCCTAGTGAAAGTCAGCATCTTCAGGAAATGCCCCCCAGTGAGAGTCAGCACCTTCAGGAACTGTCCCCCAGTAAGAGTCAGCACATTCAGCAACTGCCCCCCAGTGAGAGTCAGCACCTTCAGGAACTGTCCCCCCAAGGTGAGAGTCAGCACCTTCAGGAACTGTCCCCCAGTGAGCCTCAGCATCTTCAGGAACTGCCCCCCAGTGAGGGTCAGCAGCTTCAGGAACTGTCCCCCAGTGAGCGTCAGCCACCTCAGGAACTGTCCCCCCAGTGAGCGTCAGCACCTTCAGGAACTGCGCCCCAGTGAGAGTCAGCACCTTCAGGAACTGCCCCCCAGTGAGAGTCAGCACCTTCAGGAACTGCCCCCCAGTGAGCGTCAGCACCTTCAGGAACTGCCCTCTAGTGAGAGTCAGCATCTTCAGGAACTGCCCCCCAGTGAGAGTCAGCACCTTCAGGAACTGTCCCCCAGTGAGAGTCAGCACATTGAGGAACTGTCCCCCAGTGAGAGTCAGCACATTCAGGATCTGTCCCCCAGTGAGAGTCAGCACCATCAGGAACTGCCCCCCAGTGAGGGTCAGCACCTTCAGGAACTGTCCCCCATTGAGCATCATCCACTTCAGGAACTGTCCCCCCAGTGAGAGTCAGCACATTCAGGAACTGTCCCCCAGTGAGCGTCAGCACCTTCAGGAACTGACCCCAGTGAGAGTAAGCATCTTCAGGAACTGCCCCCCAGTGAGGGTCAGCAACTTCAGGAAGTGTCCCCCAGTGAGCGTAAGCACCTTCAGGAACTGTCCCCCCAGTGAGAGTCAGCACCTTCAGGAACTCTCCGCCCAAGGTGAGAGTCAGAACCTTCAGGAACTGTCCCCCAGTGAGAGTCAGCACCTTCAGGATCTGCCCCCCAGTGAGAGTCAGCACCTTCAGGAACTGTCCCCCAGTGAGAGTCAGCACCTTCAAGAACTGTCCCCCAATGAGGGTCAGCACATTCAGGAACTGTCCCCCAGTAAGCGTCAGCACCTTCAGGAGCTGCCCCCCAGTGAGAGTCAGCATCTTCAGGAACTGCCCCCCAGTGAGGGTCAGCACCTTCAGGAACTGTCCCCCAGTGAGCGTAAGCACGTTCAGGAACTGTCCCCCTAGTGAGAGTCAGCATCTTCAGGAACTGCCCCCCAGTGAGAGTCAGCACCTTCAGGAACTGTCCCCCAGTAAGAGTCAGCACATTCAGCAACTGCCCCGCAGTGAGAGTCAGCACCTTCAGGAACTGTCCCCCCAAGGTGAGAGTCAGCAAATTCAGGATCTGCCCCCCAGTGAGAGTCAGCACCTTCAGGAACTGTCCCCCAGTGAGAGTCAGCACCTTCAGGAACTGTCCCCCAGTGAGAGTCAGCACCTTCAGGAACTGTCCCCCAGTGAGAGTCAGCACCTTCAGGATCTGTCCCCCAGTGAGCCTCAGCACCTTCAGGAACTGCCCCCCAGTGAGGGTCAGCAGCTTCAGGAACTGTCCCCCAGTGAGCGTCAGCCACCTCAGGAACTGTCCCCCCAGTGAGCGTCAGCACCTTCAGGAACTGCCCCGCAGTGAGAGTCAGCATCTTCAGGAACTGCCTCCCAGTGAGGGTCAGCACCTTCAGGAACTGTCCCCAAGTGATTGTCAGCACCTTCAGGAACTGTCCCCCCAGTGAGAGTCAGCATCTTCAGGAACTGCCCCCCAGTGAGAGTCAGCACCTTCAGGAACTGTCCCCCCAGTGAGGGTCAGCACATTCAGGAACTGTCCCCCAGTGAGCGTCAGCACCTTCAGGAGCTGCCCCCCAGTGAGAGTCAGCACCTTCAGGAACTGTCCCCCAGTGAGAGTCAGCACCTTCAGGAACTGTCCCCCAGTGAGAGTCAGCACCTTCAGGAACTGTCCCCCAGTGAGAGTCAGCACCTTCAGGAACTGTCCCCCAGTGAGAGTCAGCACCTTCAGGAACTGCCCCCCAGTGAGAGTCAGCACCTTCAGGAACTGTCCCCCAGTGAGAGTCAGCACCTTCAGGAACTGTCCCCCAGTGAGAGTCAGCACCTTCAGGAACTGCCCCCAGTGAGAGTCAGCACCTTCAGGAACTGTCCCCCAGTGAGAGTCAGCACCTTCAGGAACTGTCCCCCAGTGAGAGTCAGCACCTTCAGGATCTGTCCCCCAGTGAGAGTCAGCACCTTCAGGAACTGTCCCCCAGTGAGAGTCAGCAGCTTCAGGAACTGTCCCCCAGTGAGAGTCAGCACCTTCAGGAACTGTCCCCCCAGTGAGAGTCAGCACCTTCAGGAACTGCCCCCCAGTGAGAGTCAGCATCTTCAGGAACTGTCCCCCAGTGAGAGTCAGCACCTTCAGGAACTGTCCCCCAGTGAGTGTCAGCACCTTCAGGAACTGTCCCCCCAGTGAGAGTCAGCACCTTCAGGAACTGCCCCCCAGTGAGAGTCAGCACCTTCAGGAACTGTCCCCCCGAAGTGAGAGTCAGCACCTTCAGGAACTGTCCGCCCAGTGAGTGTCAGCATCTTCAGGAACTGCCCCCCAGTGAGAGTCAGCACCTTCAGGAACTGTCCCCCCAAGGTGAGAGTCAGCACCTTCAGGAACTGTCCCCCAGTGAGAGTCAGCATCTTCAGGAACTGTCCCCCAGTGAGAGTCAGCACCTTCAGGAACTGTCCCCAATGAGAGTCAGCACCTTCAGGAACTGTCCCCCAGTGAGAGGCAGCACCTTCAAGATCTGACCCCAGTGAGCGTCAGCACCTTCAGGAACTGCCCACCAGTGAGAGTCAGAACCTTCAGGAATTGTGGACCAGTGAGAGTCAGCACCTTCAGGAACTCTCCCCCAGTGAGAGTCAGCACCTTCAGGAACTCTCCCCCAGTGAGAGTCAGCACCTTCAGGATCTGCCCCCAGTGAGAGTCAGCACCTTCAGGAACTGTCCCCCAGTGAGAGTCAGCACCTTCAGGAACTGTCCCCCAGTGAGAGTCAGCACCTTCAGGAACTGTCCCCCAGTGAGAGTCAGCACCTTCAGGAACTGTCCCCCAGTGAGAGTCAGCACCTTCAGGAACTGTCCCCCCAGTGAGAGTCAGCACCTTCAGGAACTGTCCCCCAGTGAGAGTCAGCACCTTCAGGAACTGTCCCCCAGTGAGCGTCAGCACCTTCAGGAACTGTCCCCCCAGTGAGAGTCAGCACCTTCAGGAACTGCCCCCAGTGAGAGTCAGCACCTTCAGGAACTGTCCCCCAGTGAGAGTCAGCACCTTCAGGAACTGTCCCCCCAGTGAGAGTCAGCACCTTCAGGAACTGCCCCCCAGTGAGAGTCAGCACCTTCAGGAACTGTCCCCCCAGTGAGAGTCAGCACCTTCAGGAACTGTCCCCCCAGTGAGAGTCAGCACCTTCAGGAACTGTCCCCCAGTGAGAGTCAGCACCTTCAGGAACTGTCCCCCAGTGAGAGTCAGCACCTTC